>NC_066372.1:2971590-3285681 GCF_013377495.2 Cygnus atratus | reverse complement strand
TGATCAATGTCAGGGCTGCCTTTCTCAAAATAAGTATTCACAGTTTCACATATACATCTGTTTGTGTTAAAGGTCTTGGCATTTATTTTCAATAGCAGGCCATTTCCCAGACAAGTGTAAAATTCCATTATCACTTGAATTTGCCACAGGAGCAGACTACTGAGTGCATACCATGCATTTTTGCCTCTATTTTTAATTCTTCCTTTGCTTCTTCCTGCTCTATAAAGTTCTGACTCTTTACTTAGCAGAAAGTCTTTCATTATGACTTGATGAATCTGTTGTTACAGGTTCTGTTTCGGTAATGTTTCAGAATGTGTGTTCAGAAGTTGAAGCAAGTTCGGTTGGTGGAAGGGTTTGTTTGGGAACCTTCTTTCCATGGCTTTAAAAGTCAAAGGGAGTGTCCGGAGAAGGTCATTTCCCACTTTTCAATGTCTTCAGATCAGTTTTTCTTAAAGAATTTTAAGCATGTGCATATATATCCCTGCCTCAGTATCACCAGTAATCACTATTGCACTAGGTATTTATTTGCTTGCCACAGCTCACTGCGCAGCCAAATATATGATCGTTAGGAGGGTAGAGCCTATACAAGAGGAGCAGTGGCTCTGAAGAACCCATTTTAGGCTTATTTGGTTTATTGAAGCCAGGAACTCTTCATAACTATGTGGCACTACTGATGGGAACCTCATTCTGCAGCCTGCATCTATAGAGTTTAAAATCATGCAGCTTCTTGCTTATCAGACTCGAAAAAACATGATCCATGATGATGCTGCAACACAAGAACACAGTTCTTAAAGCTGCCTGGAATTAATTTTAATTAAAGAAAAATAATAGTTCTTATGCTAGTAACAGCAATATTTTTTTACTAATTAAATGGATGCTTCTGGTGATGGGGGAATGCAACGTGTTCTTGTGCCATTAGTGCCTTTTACACTTGGAGTGAGGGAGGAAAGGAAGAATTCACTCTGCAAGTTCATTCTTCTTTAGTTGCTCTCTGAGAGCCCTACCACCTTGTGTGATGGTAGTTACAGTGAGGATTTCAGAAAGTTGCTCTTAGGTGACAAAGCTAACGCAGAGTCTCACCAAATGCACACAAACCTGAAGGCAAGCAGGTTGTGGCAGAAATGTGTACACCTGAGGTGCTCTCTTGTTTCTGTTGTATACAAGATGATATCATGCAAAATAACCGTTTTCAGACAGAAACACCTTAGGGGATGGAAAAACTGGTCTGTTAGCTTTGGTGAAAACGCCTTGAGCATGGGAGCACACATACCTGGGCCTTGCCCTGGCGCAGGGCCCTTCCCAGGAGAACCTGTGGAGCGGAGCGTCCGCGCTAGGGACCGCAGCCCCCAGGAGCACCGCTGGCTCCCAGGGCTGGGGGCACTTGCAGGCTGCAGGGGCTGGCCAGGACCTGCCAGGTGACTGGAGGACCATGAAACGGAGCCCATCTGCTTTATATATGTGTGTGGGTATGTTTTTTATATATATATATATATATATATATATATATATACACACACGTATGTGTATACGCATGTATATGCGTATGTATAAATATAATAATAATAATTGTTTGGTGGTTCCTGTGAGGCTTGGAGAGCCTGCAAGTCTTCTGTCTGGGAAAGCTGCTTCTATGCTGACTGGGGTTACCTAAAGGTGTGTGACATGAGGGATGTCACAATCCCTTGCTACTTCTCCTGGTACTCCAGTTTTACATTACCTAGTGACGTCCTCCTACTCAGTCCAGTTCCTCTGGAAAAATACTTATGTAGTGACAGACTCATTTACGCAATATACTCTGTGTTATCAAAAAGTTCAGTAGTAATCAGCAGAACTTCCTTGCTTCCCTGAAATTGTTCTTTGTCCTACCCTTTTCTAGTTACAGAGAGGAGAAATGAGGAAAAGTGTATTTCACCCCTCACTTGGACAAAATATCTAAGTGCTTTTGTGAAGAATTTGTCAAAATCTATGTGATGCAAAGACATGTTTTGTGACCCTGCATGACACTCTGATCTAAAGAGGGGGTTTGTGCAGAAGAATTAACAAGCTCCCTACTACATTTAGCATTCCCCTGGAGATTTGGCCTTCAGTTGTTTAATTTCCCCTGGATCTATTTATATTGCTTTATAACTATGATTATAGCTAATTTTAATCAAGAGCAGCAAAGACAAGGTCAATCTACAACCTATAGAAATGGAATAAAGATATAAAAGAAGAGTCAGCGCAAAGAATTTCTCCAACTGAACTGTCAGATGCATGTCACCCAAGTGCCTTTTTAAGTAATTTCATAGAAGTGCTTATGAAGTTTCATAAAGCAGTTGATATAATGGTCTGATATGACATAGTGGTTTGATTCCCTCCCCCCCCCCCCCCCCAACATATTGCAGATGCATGCGTGAGAAAGTGTACATCTTAAAAACTTCAGCTTTAATGCCATCTTTCTCATTAAGAGCTGCAAATGTTGTAATATCGAGAAGGAATACTCTAAGAGCATTGTCTATTTTTTAATTTCAGATCATGACTATTGGTGTGTCAAGGTAGTTATTTCTGATAGCTAGGGCTGTAATTTCAGTTTGATCCCAGGTTTTGTTTGTGTCAAAATGTAGTCTTGCTTATTTGTATCTGAAAACTTTGGGATATCCAAAATTGCATACGTGGGAATTGATATTACTGTATGGTTATAAGTTACCGTGAAAATTTAGCTTGGGATTCACATACAAATTTCAAGGAACCAAGCATTTGAATGGTTTAGTGAAATAATGTGAAAAACCCTACAACTTCAACTTCAGCATGCTTTTTTTTTAAAATTCATTTAATTGTTCTCAAATTTAATTCGATGAAGTATTTTCTAGTATTGCAGGCCTTTATTTTTGCTTGAGATACTCTACGTCAAGTCAGACATTCATATTTTTATTTGAGCAGATTGCAGCAGTCTTTTAAAATAAATACAGAAAAATCAGAAATGACATCAGTTCTTAATAAAGAACAACTAAAAGCTCATTTTTTGTTTTGTTTTGCTTATAATAGCAGATGATAGTCCTGTGTGCTGTGTATGCTGTAGCCATTATACCTAACATGGTTGCATAGTGAAAAGTGTCTAATAGCTCAGTAGGTGACCAGGACAAATATTATCATTTATTACCACTGTTTACAGCTGGGTCAGTCCAGTGTTTACTCACACTGATTACATCCTTAAACTAAACCTCTTATCTGTCAATTCTTCTGATTGTGTGTAACAGGCTTGCTACTACAACTTATCAGCTAAAACATGAGGGATTTGCTGAGCGAGGGGAGGAGGAATTGGTTGAATTGCATAGTAATAAACCCCAAAGAAGTAGGTTGGGTGTGCTTAAAGCAGCCTTTTCCTCAGCTGTGACCTTTTACTCTTTCGCAGATGTGGCAGTTTATGTATATTTGTATTTAACAGTCCCAAACTCTTGGGCTAGTCCTGGTACGATATGCTTCTACTACACGTCAGTAAGCAAGAGGCACATTCCTTGCTTCATAGTCATGAAAGGCGGACCTGTCACCACTTTAAATGAGCCTGTCTTCCAAAGGCAGACACGGCATATCTGCATATCATTTTTTCCTTGTTCCTGTTTTCTGGGTTTAGAAGGGGTGGGGGAGAAACCCTTATGATTAAGAGACGCAAGGGAGGGGGCTTTGCTACACTGGAAGTCTTTTCTACCTGTAAAATATCAGAGCCAGTGCTGCTTTGATAAGCTTTTGTCCCTTTTATGTACAGAGCTATATTGCATTTACAGGCTGTAAGTGTAAATAGTGATCTCATATATATACATACATATATATATGTATATATATTTTTTTCCTGTTCCATGGTTGGTATTTACAAACTGGTGCATTAAATTTTGTTTCAAATGTAAGTCAGTGCTAGTAGTTTCTCTAGATAGATTTGTAGCAGGGAGTTCCTTTTGATTCAGGTTTATTCTTGGATGTGTAAAAACTAGGCTGGGTGCCAGGGGCAGGGAAGGAGTGAAACCTTTGTCTTGTGCAACATTTTTGACTAAGTAATTGTTGGTCTGTGTGCAGCGTGATGTGTGCCAGGACAGGGCAGTGGGGAGCAGCAGGAAGTTGGTTAGAACAAATTCACTGAGATGAGGTGACCAGACAAATGGATTCGCAGACTGACCCACTTCCTTAAATTTGTGCCTCTCTCATGGAAGAAAAATAAACTGCTCTGTTCAGATGAAAAATCGACTCACGCAGGTTATAAATTGAATTTTTACCAAGCAAAACTGAAGCTCGCTTTTACTGTATGTCCCTTTGTTGGAGCTTATTGGCATGGCATCCATTACAACAACTGTGTGTCTGGCTCCACTTTATTTAAGCACTCCTAGAGATGACGGAGTGGGAATCCTGGATAAATATCAGCTTGTTTTTGAGCAGATTTGCTCAAGAGAGGCCAGTTAACTATCAGCTGCTAATGCTGCATAGTTATTGTGCAGTTCAAGTGCCACATCTGTAAAAATGGAGTGCCTTCCTTCCTGTGCAGTTCTGTGGTTATATTCCTCTTGCACTGTGCTCTATCACGTTTGTCTCATAATTACATATTTTCAGCTTAATTTTTGTTCTCAGAAAAAGAGATTACTTTGATTATCACATTCTTTCTGACACTACAACCTTTATTAAATAAACTTGATTTATTGGTTCTTTTTGGTTTTTAGATGCCTGCGTTGTTTTTGAAAATAAATGTTATTTTCACACAGTTGATTTGTAATGGAAAGCTTTCATTAATGTTTAGTGTATTTGCCAATATTAAATTACACCACCAAGTCTCTCAATAGTTTACTGATTTAGCCAGCAATCAAACCTAATGGGTGCTGAAGTACTGAAATCTGTAAAATCTACATTAGCAGCATAACTGTTTAGATGTCGATTAAAATGTTACATATGACAAAACAGGGCAAACGCTCATTAAGAGAAATCTCTGGGCTTCTATGAGTTAAATGCAGAGTCATGAAATAGTTTTAAAACTGATAGAGAATTATTTGTCTGCATGGTAAGATTGATTTGGGGTCAGAAAGATGTACTCTTGCTCTCTTAGATGGTTAAGATCTTTCAGAAATGGGTAGATTCCGTGTCAGAAGGATTGCCTAGCATTTTTTTAATGTAACCTTCTCAAACGTGCTCCCTGAACTACTCTGTTTGAATCCATTTATCTGGGAAAATAGTCCTGACGTCCTCATTTGAACATGCCTTGACTTTTGCAGTGATTCATTTTAACTTCCTAAGTTAGTTGCACTTTAAAGGGGAGGGACAGGGTGAGGGAAGAAATAGCCAAGTGAAGATTGAAGACTGAATGTACTGTACTTCAAAAAACAAAAGAAAGTGTTAAGACCAGTTAAGCCTAGCTCTCTAAAGAGATAGTGGGAGCTGTCAGGATGAAGGAAGTTTCATTATTGCATGGGATGATGCCTTGCAACAATTTTATAGATTAAAAACACAAAAGCTTTATTAAGGCAACAGTAGAGATTATCTTCCATGGGCCTGCTCCAGTAGCTTGGAGGGTTATTGCCTGTATTTTGGGAAGACTTTCCCTTTATCAGCTGTCCCTGACACTGAGTTGGGTGCAGTTGTTTTCACTCAGAACATCAGACTAGTTATTTTGCACATCAGGCTAATTGTGTTGCAACTCTAAGAACTGGAATCAAGGGGGCTGGGCAAAGCACTGAAAATTGGAGGGGATGTGATTTGCAATTGGGCAAAAGAACTCGCCAGCCTCTAGTACAGCAACTGTATGTCTTCAAAGTATTTCAAAGGAAAGTTTTCTGTGGTGGTGAAGGAAAATGCTTGCAGGAAATGCTCTCTGCTGCTCTGTGTTCTTGGGCTAGAAATTCCACCATTTAAACCTAACCCTGTGTGGGAATTCAGTTGGGAAATTGTGTCATGTTGATTGAGTAACAGTTAGGATGTATGCAAATAGTGTTTCATTGTTCATTTGCTGGAGCTGAAGATTAAAATTTGCTTCACGGAAAGGACACGTTGATCACTATTTGAAGTAATTTACAATTTTCTTGATGTAAAGAAAAACTCTCAAAGTTGCTTTTGAAATGTTTCAACTATTACAACCAATATGTAATAACATATTTTTTAATAGATATATTTTTAAATGTTACCAGTAAATAAAGACTAATTTATTGGAATTGGAAAATGCAGTTTTAAAGGAAAAGAGCAAGCAGGTAAAATGGCAGGCGTGATCTGATAATTGCTTATGTTTCTTTCTTAAAAGAAACAAACAAACCACCACCAACAAAAAACCCACAAAACTATGTACATTATGTTATACAACCTATTTTTTTTAGATCTAAACGGAACTTTAAATACGGTAGTTTTTCTTTTTCTTAAGTGGGAGGATTTGTCTCTGGGAGACAGCATTATTTAATTTGCTATTTATTGGACTTCATTAGTAAAATACTTAAGTCGTGGATTGCAAAGAAACTGCTCCTTGGAGAAGGCTTAGAAAAAACTCCTGTTATAGGAAATTAAATCAACATTGTCCATTAATCATACTGCACGTCAACCCCCAGACCTTTCTTGATTGTTCTTGGTGAATGTGAGGAACCATTAGATGTGTGAGGTCCTTAAAGGTCTGAGTAAGTCAAAGGGGAAGAGTTTAAAAAAATGCCACCATTAGCACATGAAAGAGACTTCAGAGTGGACAGAAGAAAACATTTGCTGTACAAGACTAGTTACATTTCTTAATTTTTTTCCTGTGTTTTTTTTAATTATTATTTTCTTCCTTTGTTTAACAAAAATACAGATGTTGTGCTTGAAATGTTAACTTTATTTTCTCCTGATTTTTTTTCTTTAACTTTTTTTTTGGATTATGTCACTGCTTTTGATAAAGTTGTATGGGAAAGTTAACAGTGGGGTTTCTTTATGAAATCTGTGTTAGTGATAAATAAGTGCACTTCTAAAGCTGAGCTAATGTGCTTTCCGGTAACTTTCTTGCCCAGAGTAACACCTTGGTTAGAGTGTATTTGCCATGGCATTATTGCTAATCGAAGTGTTTTTCTATTTTGGGAAATGATGCAATTGTGGAAAAGCCAATGTTTTTTCAGGCTGTCTGGAGTCACGCTTTTGCGGCAAGTGAAGAGCGGGTATGTGGGAAGTGGGGAAAAAAGCAATCTTGTGTTGGAAGACGAAGCTTTTGCTCTGAAGCTTTCCTTCCAAACCTCTGATTTATTTTTTTTTCATCTAGGAAAAATGTTTAGTAGAAATAAGTTTCGCATTAAAAAGCGTATTTCAGCATTTATACCCACTTCCACAGTATTTTGCCGTTCTTATAGCTGAATATTGTACCTTGACTCAAACTGGTTATAATTACAAAATCAAGACATTTGCTACTGCACATTTTTGTAGAAGCTGTGACAAGGAAATATTTTTTCATCTAGTTTGGTAGATCAATTGAAGACTAGGATTTTCTGTCTGTTGCATGCAACCACTTACGCATGCAGTGGGTCTTTGTGCAACTGCCATATTATATATTCAGACAAGGGAGCAGACATAAAATATTGTTTAGAAATACATCTCGAAAATGTGGTCTGCACTTCAGATCCCAGAGCTTTCTAGGAAGGCGGTGGAATTGGAAATGTTGAGGAGCAGCAGGGCCGATGGTAGGAGGATGTGTACGGGGCAAGAGAGGCAGATAGGTGAGTGTTGCGCTGCTTTGCCTTGCGTCTGTTTGCCCATCAGTTCCCACCTTATCCTTCCCATGTTTAAGATGCAGGAAGAAGTGTGCTCGCACCCTGTTGCCTGACTCTGTATCTGTGTGTCTATATTTGCATGTTTATGTACAAGATGTTAGGGGAAAAATGGGATATCTCTTGGCTTCCTGACCTGGCTCCGTGTCTTAGTCTAGCCCAGCACTTGTTCATCAAAAATATACGTCCTACTGTATCAGTCTTTTTGTATTACTTTTCATTTTCGTGGTACTTGCTAATGTTGGCCTAACCTAGGCTTTGTCTTCCTTCGTGTCTTCTAGTCTTCGCCTTGCTGCTCATGTCCTGCCTTTATCTAACTTCTTTCTCCCATCGGCCATAGCACCTTAGTAGCAACAACCACATGCCTTGGAAAACCCATAGCTGTAGCATTCCCCCTCAGTTATTTGTGCTGAAACACAAGGAAGAGAAGGGCTGTTTTGGTGGAGTTGGAGCAGGTACTGATGCTTTAAACTGAATGTGGCACAATATTCGTCAAATCAGTGCCAGAACTGACCCGTACATTTCCAGATTTCTGGCTTTGCATTCAGTCTATTGTATAACAGCTCCCCCTTGAGGGAAATGTCTTTTACTGATAAATTCATGAAATGGCTGTTCTATCCATGGGAGTTTTGTGTGGACAGGTTTGGGGTTCACATTTTCTCCGAACTGCATAAGATGAAGGAGATTCCTGGTGACCACGCTGCATCCCACCTAGCTGGCCCCAGCTGGCAGTACCAAGGGGGTTCTGCCTGCTCTGCCTCCTGGGAAGTCACTTCGTTCTCTGAGCTCATCAGAATGCAGTTTGGAGCCTGACAAAGTAGCAAAAACTCTTTCGGAAGAAAATACCCCCATGTTCCTCGTGTACCTGTCTGTGCGGCCGCCCTCTGCTTGTGCTAACATTTGCGTGGTTGCACAAGGACGGGGGGGAAGTTGCCCCATGTGAAAACTCAGCAAGGGGATGTTGTGGCAGGAGTGAGTGCCCGAAGGGTGAGGGGAAGCAGGCTGGCTCCTTTCAGCAGCAGCGTTGGCTAATGTTGCTTTAAAATGCTCATCAAACTGCAGGCTCAATTTAGCCTTTATAAAACTGAATTAATGATGGGAAAACCTTTTAATTGTACAAAGGAGGATAGCTAGCTAAGAGTTAAGTAGCTTTGTGTTTATTTTACTGAAGTAATCAATCAGCCAGACTGCTTTCTATTTTCCAAGTATTGTATAAACTTCATATGCAGAGGAATTACATCAAGATCGTTTCGTTCTCCCTTTTTCAATCAAGATAGTAATAAAGCTTGGATTTAAATTGTGAACGGGTTAAGAAAAATAACAAAAACAACCCTGTTTATGAGCAGTCTCCCAGTCTTTCATTTACTACCTTTCAGCTTGTTAGTGCAGTGTTTGACATGTATTTAATACTTGTTCCTCACAAAACTAACTAATTAAAAAATATAGCAGGTATGGTGAAAGATTTAAATTACAGCTGGTCTCTGCTCAAACATTTTGACAATTACTTTGCTTCCAATGAGAAGTGATTTTGTTTGGAAAAAAAATCAAGAAAGAAAAACATTTTTAAAGCCAAATTCCTGTATATATAATTATGGAAAACACTTAAAATGTATAAAAGCATCCTTGGAAAAAGGGACACAGTCTGTGGAAATTCTGTTCCAGGTTCTGCGAGGATGCAATTTACTTTTCCATGTTGTTATTGCTATTCTGAGCATCCTTTAAAGCACAGTAATATTTACCTGTAGTAAGTAGTATTTACATTCAAACATTTTATAATCCATTTCCAAGTGGGAAAAATACATGTACTTTTTTTTTCCTTCACAAAACATCACAAAGTATAAAGAAATAGTAGGGCTATGTTTTCAGCCAGAAGAGCAAAAAAAAAATTTCAGAAGTTTCAGGAAGCCTGAAATTTTTCAGGCTACTCTTCTTGTTCAGACATTTCTTTGCACAGACAGCAAACAACATTTTGTAGGAGGGTATTAGTACTCAGAACACAGTTCAGAAAATTACTCTTTACTAAAGCATTTCAGCTTTTGAGAATATTAAGATGAAATTCACAATGTGCACGAGCATCTTGACCCTTTCTTTCTACACCACCTGCAAGGTATAGAAAGAAAGACTGGTCCAGAGGTTTGGTCTTAATTAAGTAGTCTTCAAATAAACCGCTAACATCTATTTACCTAAAAGCAGCATTAACTTGCACAACTGCTGCCACTAATATAGACTTAGTAATCCTGCTGGTGAATTATTTTAGAAGTACAGAGTTCTGGCCTGGGAAGACGTGAAAACAAGATGAGGAATTGTACCAAATTTATGCTCACTGAAATCATTCGGGAAGCAATAGAAGTGTGTAGCGTATCGGGCTTCATTGCCTGGAGATGAGCTGTCACTTACAGTATTCTTTTAATAAACTTTTCTGTGCAAATTCCCACCACAAAAGTGCTGATGAATAGCTCATGCCGTTGTGCCAATGAATATAACAGCAGTGCATGTTAGAGCCAAGGACATCGTAGGGTCTTGGATACTTTTCTGATCATTACAAATGGAAATTTTCTTTAGGGCATGTTTTAGAAGTCCAGGATGTTGCTGTATGAAAATGTGAAAGCTAAAAATAACCCTGCTGTGCCAAACCACTAGGGAGGTTGTTCAGCATAATCTAAATGTAATTAAAATGAATACCCTTGTTAAATGTCAAAGGCATGCAACCAGTGAGACGAAAAAATGAGGCAGCTAAGAAGATAGTGGGGGGAAAGTAACAGACACGTTCATACGTGGAGAGAGATACCGCAATGCATCTCGTGGCTGAGGAAACAGGGACCTGTGTCCTCGTTACTTAAGGTGAAATTACCTGCTGAGCTAAGGCACGTAAGGAGAACTCCTTACAAGCGTTATTAGCTGTCTTCCTTGCTTCCTGGTTTTATTAACATGTGTTATGGGAAAATGCAATGAATAATTTGCATTAAAAGTAGTGCATGAAGGCGGCCTGATGCCAGCCTTTTTTTTTCTTTAGCCATTCTCAATACATCTGGATATAACTTCAGCAAAGTAAATAAGAGAGCTGCCATATTAGAACCAATAAATGTGTATCAGACTGTTAGACTAGGACAAATGCATCCGTTTAGCAAATTAGCTCTAAAACTTGTTAGTCTTCAAGGTTAACTTGCCCCTCCACTCTGTATTTAGCAAATGTTCAGTTCTCACACAGCTGTGCATGCCACAGAGCCTGTGTACAAGAAGTGTAGATAAGCTCCGTCTTCATACTGCATCGCCGTATTGGTGTGTGACAAATACAAGGGAGTGCTCTGAGAGCGGGAGCATGCGTGGCCCTCAACGCCTGCAAAAACACAACTTCCCACTGAAGTTTGGACTCCAATTATATATATGTACAGCTGGTAGGGGCTATGTAGCTAATATTTGCCATAATAAAAATATAATGGTTTCACTTTTACATACTTCATGCTTAACCATTGCTTGTTTTTCTTTTAGGACTGACTTGCTTTCCATATAGCAATTTGCAAATGTTTTAGTGTAGTTCCTTGTTGCCCTTGCAAGGAAGAGCTCCAGGCTGATGGTTATTTGCCCTACCTACACAAAACCTTGCGTGTTGCAGTCATGCTTGTCACAGCACAACTCCTAAAGCTTGAGATCTGAGATGAGTCACCAGACCACAGATGTTTTCGCAATGAAACTGTGCACCTTCTAGAAAGTCGCTGTGGTGCAAGTAATGATAGATAGTGTTTTCATTTTGCTGCTCAGAAGGGTCAAAATGGCATGGGGAGTCCATGACAGATCAGTAGAAAATGTTGGTTCTGTAAGAAAATTTATTTCATAGCTTCAGGGGAAAGTGTGGGTGCTGTGAATAGATTTCCTTTGTCATTGTATAAAAATATGTCGTTTGTAAGGTGATGCTGGATGTCAGGCAGTCAGTGCGTATGTGTTATAGTGCTTGGTATCTAAACAGTTGTTAAGCCAAACTTGCCAGACTGCTCACTGTACTGTGCTTAGATGCATTTTCAGGAAGCATTCCTCTCAGTGCGAAGGTCAGACACGTTGTCCATGCTTCCTTTCCTTCTGCAACACAAAGGCCGGTCTTCACGGGGGAGATCATCTTTTTGGTCTCCTTCTTATGGAAAAGAACTATTTGTAGCACACCCCTTTCTTGAGGGTGCTTGTAGCAGGATTATAATTATTATTAAATCAGACTCTCTAACGTCTGTCTCCAATTAACTGTTCTGTCTCTCGTGTACAGGTCTTACATATAGCTGTATGTAAGGGTACCTGTTGTATGGGGTAGCACATCCTATTTGCAGCAGCGTGTGAATTCTCGGTGGACATATCTGGGTTAGTAACTGGGCATATTGGATGCTCTGCTGGCTCTTTCGGACACTCCTTCCCTCCCCCTCTCCCTCCCTTTCTTCTTCTAGCCTTCTTCTAGGGATGGCCTCTCTACATAATTCCATTAAAGTGATTGTGCTCCGAGGGGTGGACTGAGGGGCAGTGCTCTCATCTTTCAAAGCAGGACCAATGAGCTATGTGCTTTCCACTGGGCAGTAACAAAAGAAAAGGTCTCTTAGAAGAAAAGACGAGCACAAAAGATCAAAATTAGGTGTTTGTCCAGGCCTCTGGTATTGCTTTCAAGTTAGCTTTTGAGGGCTCACTTTGAAAATGGTGAGCCAGGCTAGTTAACATAAGGATGTCTGCTAGTTTTAGAGTGTGTTGTTAGAATAATATTGGAAGAGAGCGTTTTGCTTGTGTAATTTAACAGTTCCCTAAAGAGCGAGAGAAGCCCAGAGACTGATCAAAACTGGTGCAGGCACAGCAGTAATGTGACACGGCCCGTACAAAAATGGAGCCAATTTGAAGTCCTTAAGATTTGCTTAATTTCTTTTAAAAAGATTAGAGGCATTTAAATCATTCTGTCACTTTTGTGTTCTCTAAAAGGCCCAAATGCTGGATGTTGGGAATTCATCCTCTAGCCCTCCCCTCACGCTTCTTTGTATAAAGTTGCCATTGCTGATTGTGGGCAGTAGGAGAGGTGATGTTTTTACTGCAAGGGGGTGTGAGGTGTTATTTGTCCTGGGGCCCTCGAAGGGGATAGCGCAGAGCTACAAAAGGGATAGAGACCCTTTTCACATTTAGACAAATAAGCGAGATCCATCCAAAGCCGTGGAAAGCCAGACCATTTAGCTGAATCAATTCATATATGTCGTATGTTCTGGTTTCTACCAAAATAAACCTTCACAATGTTGTAAAAGGAACAAATTGCTTAGTTTCCTCTTCAGTTATTTGGTTTGCAAAGGAAAACATGAGTATCACAGACAGGCTTTGTTCTAACTGTTTAAAGTTACCTTTAAGTTGAAGAACAAGCCATATAGATGTAAAATGTTGGCAATTTGTAACTTCTCAGAAACTACTTCAATCTGATATTAAAAAGTTATTTAAAATATGTGATCAAACTAAATTGCAAGTCCTTTAAAGAAAAAAGTCATTAAATATCATTATCTGAAACTTGTAAGAATGCTTGGAAATTACATATCCAGAGCCTGGACAAGATTTTAAAAGCCATAATGTAACAGGATTGCTAAATTTGTTTATTTGCTTAATCATATGTACCTGAGCAATGTAAAAGGGCATTCTTTGAAGGGAAAAAAAAATTAAATCCAGTCCTGAAAATCTGAGAGGGAATACCTGTTTTTTTGAGGGGAAAAGACCTGAATTTGTGTCATCTTTCTACTTCCCAGCTTTATGTTACTGTTTGGCTTGATGTGCTTTTCTCTGGCCCTTTTGTCTAGTATATTTGAAATGTATTTGCTTATTTTCTTAATAAGTTTCTGCTGTATTTACATTACTTTACTTCAAAAGTACATTTTTAAGGATAGTATTTCTCAGTGTTCTTCCTTTCCCACCCTTCCCCCTTAATAATTCCCCTGGACCTCTGTTGCTTGGAGCAGACTTTGGCTAGCCCCAGATTCGATGTCAAAGGCCATGACCCGATGTCAGAGCAGCCCATGCTGCTGGCCTCTTCTTTGAATAATTATCTGGAGTTTATTGTGTTGAAGGGTTGGGCTTGGGGGCAGCGCAGTCACCCTGGAAAGCCAGACCAATGAGCTATCCAGCCGGACCACTACCCAACAATGGACCTGTGGGTTACACAAAAAATTCAGCAGCACAAAAGATTAAATTAAAAATGGACATTTGGCCACAGAAGTTTTGTCCTTAGGACAACCATTTTGTCAGCCTTCTTGGTACAGTACTGTTTTGATAATTTAAATTGAAAAGAAAGAGGTAGTATTTAAAATTTGTATGTATGCTGGACTAAGAGAAATACTTTGTTTATCCCCTTCCCCACCTGTCAGAACCACCAGGTTGAATGTGGCTGAAAAAGTTGTTTCTATCCACTGTGCTCAACTCAGGACATGAAGACACTCAACTCTTTTCCTAGAAATTTTGTGCAGTCCAAATACTTTTAGAAACAAGAACAAAGCCCCAAATACTTTTGTTTCTGTCAATATTTTGCTTTTAAAGTGCTGAGAGTGGGGATGTTCAAAACAAGTATGAAAGTATGCTCAGTATCCAGACTTAACGAGTCAACACTAAAGGGTAGTAAAATGTCCATTTTCTTTGGGCTTCCTTATCTTTTCCACTCCCCAGAAAGGACTTAAAAAGTCTGAAATCCAGGTTGAGGATTGCTGTCTCTTCTTATCAGGACAAATGAAAGGCTGCTAGAGGTGGACTCACTGTTCTGGAGGGTTGAAAAGGGGGTGGAGGTAGGGGGGGTTCTTTCATGGTCTGACCTCGGATTCTTTCTTAATTTTATCTAGCCCTGACCTGTTGGCTCTGCTCTGGCTCCTTTCAAGGCCTTTGGAGCTTCACAAACATGCAGCAGCTGAAGGAAACAATGACAGGGCTTTTAGGGGATGCAATATTACACTCTCTTGTAACCTTGACTAAGTAGCCTGTAAACAGATGCTTTCTATGAAGTGTTTACCAGAAAGCCAAAATTTTGGCTGCGTTTGTACACACCAGACACGTTTTGGGTAACTGTTCATTCAGCTGAAGCTTATATGGAATCCAAATTTATAGTTCTAAATCAAGGGTGTTACAGAGCTGTATTTGCTGATACAATATGGTGATGGAACCTGCTGTTACATGTTTTATGGCTATGTTTAATGCCGTAGATTTACTTGGAACAGAAGAATTGTGCGAAGACAAATGATCAAAATCTCAGTGGGATAAACATTGTTTGGTCTTCTGCAGAAAACTGATTTGAAGATAGTGTTAAAATGTAATCAGGACGTATGCACTTCTTTTTTATTATTTTTTTGAGGAGGGAGGATGGAATTATATATGGATTAAGATTTTTGATTGGTGTCCTTCTTCAAGCTGAGAGAGTTTTAATTATGTAACAGAACGTCTCGAGAATGGATTTTTTTGTTCCATCTTAACTATGGAAGTGACTTTGTTCTTAGTAACTTTTAGTAAAAGTTCAATCTGTGCAATCTTGATAATTTAAGAATGAGATAGTTGCATTAAAAAAGTACTTCACCAGCTGCTAAGCGATTAGAAGCACATTTTTTTTCTTTTAGATGTTTAATTGCTAATACAGGCATTTCATCTTTGATGCCTCTAGTTTTTCCAGCTGCATTCATTGGAAGTGCATGAGGACACCATCTGGCAGTAATGAGGTATAACTCTACCAGATGGAACCAAAACACATTGGTGGGAGAGAGATGTTCCTTCCTCTCTGCATGTCACCTTTGTCATTAGGGAAATGTCGTCCAAACAGAGAACCTTTTTTTTCCCCTTCCTCCAAATAATGATAGCTGCTATAGCAGTCATCCCAGAAAACCTAGATTTTCAGTGGATATATTTCAGAGGCCAGTAAGGGTCATCAGGAGCATCATTTATTCTGTTGTGGAACAATCCCAGCTTGTTTTATGTTTGTGTGTGTGTGTATTTGTCTCAGTTCTTTAGTTCTTCTAAAATATTAAGTTTGAGACACTGACTTAATGGAATTCCGTGGAATTAATACACCCACATACACTAAAACTAGATGTGGCACAGGAAGGTATAATTTCTGTTACTTGTAGTTGCTTTGCCTGCCACTGTCTATTTACTAGACCATTTATATTTTTCCAGGCTTTGGAAACTGGTCTCTGTACATTTAAAACCTGCCTAACTAAGAAATGTATATAACTGGAACTTATTACAGTTTTAAGTTTTGGAAATAAACTGAGAAAAAATGCATATGAGTACTTCTGAATGCTGCTTCTCCGCACAATAAAAGAAATGGGAGAATTACACAGAAGCAAGGCTGATGGCAGTAGTAACTGAGCTGATGCAATAAAATATAGCAGTTCCAAAGAACATCCGTTCTCTACATCTAATGTAGAGCAATAGAACTGGTAAGAAATTGTCAGTTCTTCATGATGTTTTTGCAGTTTCTGTCAGTATCTTGCATCCAGATAAATAAGCGGATCTGATTCTCCCTCCATCCTGAGAAATGAAATGATTTGTCATAAAAACAGGATTGGAACATCTGAGTTCGCTGTAGCTTTTCTTGCTGAATCTGTTTTTACAGCACTAACCTCAGTAACTGCTCTGAGCTTTCTATCTGCCAAGAAGTTAAACATAATCTCTAAAATTACACCTTAATGATGCACTAAGACAATGAAATAGAGAAGTGTTCTCATTTGAACTCTTACCAAGCTTCGGCCGCTGAAATGTTAAATGTGTTTTCCAAGTTACAATCTATGTTTTAAATGATAGTTCAATGTATTTTTAGCTCATACTTACAGTATTTAGCTTTGCCATAGTCCTACTGTGAAAAGTGTCTAAACCTATGGACTTGTAAAAGAAGGAGAAGGCTCCCCCAAGTGTCTTTCTGCTAAAAGACATATTGGGGTTGAACCTGCAGGGCTCACTGCAGATTTTTATGGGAGAGTGAATTACAGCATATGGGATGCTAGAGAAGTATCACTAGGGAGCTGTGACCTACCTACAAAAACTGTCATAAGAAAATGAGGCTGATCCTACTTTTTTTTTTTAAAGGCAAAACAGTGATGTTTGGAACAGTATCTATTCTGATCATTTTAAATTAACCATTATATTAATCATTATAAGGCATACTTAGCATCTTCCAGTGTGTATTTTATAGGATTATTATTACTAGAGGTGATATTTATGACCCTGGTTGAACTACTATTCATGTGTTTTAAATATTGCCAGGCTTTGGTTATATAAAATGGTTGTAAGAGGCAGATCCATTGCGCTGTGTGAAGCTGTGCCAGCTTATCACATCCAGTCTCTAACGTCTTCTAAAAGACAGTCTATATACTCCAGAGGCACTCCTGTAATAAAATCTATGTATTAGCTCTGTCATGTTTATATTGACATCAGTGCTGGCCTCTTGCTTTGTATGAACAGTGTAGTTTTGTGTCTTTTCCACCAGCTGATTTAAGTAATGACAATAAAAATGCCTGTAAAAAGGCTGTGGGTGCTGTGACACTTACTTAATTTTATAACAGTCTAACGTAGCCAGCAGCATTAAAACAAAATGGAACAAACAAGTGAGCAAAAACCAAACAAGCAAACAAACACATTCAACAGGAACAAAATAACTTTAACAAAATGAATCTGGTTGGTATATAGGCTAGAACATTGCTCCTGTTCACCCCTTGTCTGGGAACAAACCTTCAACCACTACACAAATGCTGACAATTGCAATCACAGCAGAATTAAATGAAATGATTCAGTGTTACCAGGCTGTTCATAAAGATTTTGAAAATGCAGAGGTGAAATCTTGATGTGAGGTGCTGTTTGTTTGTTTATTTGATTTAAATGATTTTTTTTAGTGTTTG
Source organism: Cygnus atratus (assembly GCF_013377495.2). Taxonomy (NCBI): domain Eukaryota; kingdom Metazoa; phylum Chordata; class Aves; order Anseriformes; family Anatidae; genus Cygnus; species Cygnus atratus. The sequence goes on along the minus strand of NC_066372.1, from coordinate 3,268,097 downwards.
AGTGAATCACCATGCCCATTTTGTTTCTGAATAGCAGCGATTGTCTGTGGAAAGATGTGTGTTACTTCTGGGTCTTTTATGGGCGTAAATGATGGCCTCAGTGCTCACTTCCCTGATTTCTGAGCCTCTCAGCCTCCTGTTAGTGTATAATGCGCATGGATGGCGTACACTAAATTTGAGACTGTCAGCCCCTAGGTGGCCATGCCATCCACAATCTTTTATCAGTGATTTATGTGTAAACTATTCAGGACACCTATGCGGGCTGAAGATGAGAAAGCTCCTGAAGTTCGTTTTCTAAGGATATGTCTGGCTTTGAATGTTTGATCCAGTTGATGAATTGCTAGATGAAAGTGTTTACGCCACATTTGTGTTGGGATTGCCATTTAGGAGTAAATCATACCATAAGCCTGTGGACAAAACCAACAGTTGTTCATAATGCACAGAAGAGAGGCTACTATAGACAAAAAATATTTTCCAATATTTTCCAAGCAAGTTTTATATCATTTTTTTTTTAGCTGCTTAATATACTGTCCTCTTAAAATTCTTTTGTATTCTCCTTTTTGGATTTCTGTAGTATTTAGGCTTTTCTAGGCCAGTACATAATGCAGCCCTGCTCAGTAACTGTTTCAGTTACAGATACCAGCAGATTCTGTTTCAGTCATAGAAGCAGTAAGGTATGACAGCTCAAAAATTGTGACACCCCTTTTGGATTAACCAGTCTTGCTGCTAACTGAACAGTGATGTCCTGTGTATGAAGTGGAAATAACCTTGGTTTTTAGACGGTAGAGACTAGTTGAAAGGCTTTATTTTTAAACAGGTTCTTCTATGTGAAGATAATTTTTTGAAACTTCCTGCAAGAATTTTTGAAACTTCTTACAAGAGTAAGATGAATGGTATTCAATGTTGTGCAGAATTAAGTAAAACACATTGGATCAAAAAAAGTGTTTGTCTTAGACATGTGAATTCTTTTTTTTCTGTGGGAGTTAGATTTGCCTCTTTCTTCCACATCACATTCTTTTTCTCCCCAATCAAGCATTAATGAGGAATTCAAGTTTAAAAAAAAAAAAAAAAAAAGGCAATGAGGATAAACAGACCTCACAGGCTCCTCATTCAGCTCAGCAGGGCACTAGACCTTAGCTATTCTTTATTTCACGGTGAAGGTGATCAGTTCTGGGTGACCACTTTCAAAGGGCATGGAGTTTTTGAAGGTGCTCAGCAGGGTGATAAATTGTCATGTTTGTCATCATGTGTCTTGCGGAAATGCAGCAGGGGCCTCTTCTGCAGGAACTTGTAAAGAAAAAGATGCAGACTGTGACGCTGGGCTGGTCGGATGCCACCTGTTTGTGTGGAATCATGTCAAAGGTCTGCTAAATAGTACTTGAATTCAAGTTTACTCTAAGAATGGATGAGAAAATCAAGTATAACAATCTCCAAAACATAATCCTAAAAAGATCTTGAAGATGTTTTGATGGCCTCAGTTTTTAATGTTGATTTTGTTTTCAAAGATTTCAGTTATGTGCTAAATACCTGTATTCCTACCACAGGTTAAGTAGGAAGTCTGGGGAGGTAGATACTTTTGGTTTTCTGAGACACGCATTGTAATTCACGTCAGAAAGTTACCATAACTTGATTTGGACGTGTGAAAGTCGCTTGGTACTTCTGAAGCGTAGTAGTTATCTTTTTGGTTGGGCACAGTGTTTTGAAATGCCCCTTCCCTTCAGATGAGTTTTTTTTTTTTTTTTTTTACACACTTCTAAGAGATTGTAATGATTTATATATATAATATCTTGCTATCCTTCTGAATTTTCCATGTTAAAGTTCCATATTTCCACTTACATTGTGCTTAACGTTATTCTTGGTGTTTGTGTCCATCTCCTTTTATCTGATTGCAGTTTTGTTGACTAGTAACAACTGACTTCATCTGTTGTTAAAGTGACATTGTAAAGTGAAAAAATGTTTAAAAACTCATTTTCCAACGTTTGGCTATTTATATTGTTTTCTCGTGACACTGAGGAAAACAGGAATGGGCTTTTCTAGCCTATTCTAACATTAATGCTAAATTGCTAAATATGTCAAAGAAATAACTGAAATCCAATTTTAAGAGCTCATTTTGCTCTACACCTATATTTAGATTTTGGTAAAATAATCTTAAAAATAAACCTAGATGTAAACTGTATCTAGTGGTATTAAACTAAGGCTGATGTTAGTAACTAAATCAGAAAAAGATTGTCTATTTCAAAATAAGCATGAAAACATTTTACAAAACGCATTTTTATGAAGCAACTGTGCCTCATCTATGGAAGAACAAAATCCAGCTTTAAGTTTGTATTGCTTATGCAGAGACTGCAGAGGGCGCTAACGATCTGACATAAGCCCAAGTCCAGTTTGTGGTTAGGAAATGGGTTCCTGTTTATTTCAGGAGAAAGGCCATGTCAAATCTTGGCTAAAATGAGAAAGGAGAGCTTATTTTGAAAAGAGATAACATTATGGTATTTAGTGCAAGGAAAAAGATAATCAAGTATAACACAGTCATATGACATCGGCCTAGACCTTCTTAAAACATTAATAGAAAGTAGTAGATTCATTAGCTGTCACAGTGGAAGAGGAAAATAATGTATACATCAGTGCTGCTATAAAGTTTAGCTGCGCCCGTAAGAGCTCATATGTGCGACCACTTTGCAAATCATCTATCGTATGGATGGGATTTGTTACAAATATCAAGAGAGCAGGCTGCAGAGAAGCTAGCTTTGGCAGTGCAGCCGTCCTGGTGGTTTGTACTCCATGTCATCTTCATTTGTGAAAAGCTTAAGGCCCCTCTTTTTTACTCATTTCCCTGTAGTAATTTTTTCACTTGGACCAAGGCCAGTGTATCACTAACAAAACTGAGGGAAGCAGCAAACTGCAATGTGAGAACCCACGGGCATGGCCAGAGGAGCAGCAAACTGTAATATGAGGACCCAAAGATATGGCCAGAGAAAGGGAAGCAGGGAGACCCTTCAAGCTAGGAGCAGTGACCCTCTGAGAATGCCAGAATCAGCTTTCAGGAAAACATATGGAAGCGGTAGTTTTAAGTCAAAGGTGTTATTAACCATGACTGTTGTTTCACAGTATTATATATCCTCTAGGAAGCTTGAACCAAAACATTTCCCATTTCTTTGCTGGATCCTGTCTTTCTGCATTTGCCTTACTTGCCCTGCTTCATTCCAGCCTGTTTATCCAGAAAAAAATGTTGATTTCTGTGGACCTCATGCTGTTTGTTTCAACAGATCTCTATTACAGACTGAAAGCACTTTTACTTATGCAGAATGAAACTATTAAAAAAATGTAGCTCTGTAGCTGTGAATGTGTGAGTTTGTTTCAAATAGAAATGTGATATTTATCTTATTCCTACTGATATCTGTTCCAAAAAAAGTTATTTCAGGCTACTGGAAGCAAGACTGGGAGATGTAACTGATTCCAGCGCAGCCTCGGCAAAGATTCACAGAAGTTCATAGGACTGGAGGAGAAAAGGCAGTCTTCCAAACATTTAACCCATTTATCGGTCTGCTGACAGTAGCAGACAAGTTTTGAATTGAATTTGCAGAACATTCAGGTTATCTCACTGCCTGTAGAAGTCTGAAAATCCTTATTTTTTGTCTTGATTCTAATTATTCCTTTTCTCTTTGTGCAGATCCTAGAAGAAAGTACCACGTAAGGCTGCTGGCATATAACAATATGGAAGAAGGTTACCAGGCAGACCAAACAGTCAGCACTCCAGGATGTGTCTGTAAGTGTTGTAGATGCATTAAGAGTTTAGTTTCAAGATTTCAGCAGCTCTTTTTAATCTATAAGTAACCACTTAATTCAATGTAAAATAGAGAACCAGAAAGGTTATGTGTGTGACAAATACTGTTCTAGTCAGAGACAGTCTCTTGTTTTAATAAGTTGCAGCTGAGGAAACAAGTTAGCTACCAAACGCATTTTCCTTCCCTGTTGGATTGTCTGTGTCATCTAACCGGTGACGCATCATATATCTTATCAGTTCAATGTCTTGAACCAGATTCCTGGGTCTGAATGCCAGGTAATACTGAGTGGGAGCAGATTTGAATCTAAATCTATGGGTTCAGACCTGTCTCTTAACCTTACCAGTATCTGTATATGCTTCATTAAATAATTTATGCTGCTGTTTTTTGTTTTTTAAAGCTGTCCGTGATCGCATGGTGCCACCACCCCCGCCCCCTCACCATCTCTATGCCAAAGCTAACACTTCATCTTCTATCTACCTTCACTGGGGAAAGCCTGCCTTCACATCTGCACAGGTCATTAATTACACAATCCGTTGCAACCCAGTGGGACTGCAGAATGCATCTCTGGTTCTTTACCTTCAAACGTAAGTGCAGTGCTCTTGCATCTTCATTTCCCATTTCTCGATCCAGTTTCCAGTTTTCCTGTCCTCTTTTAATCCTCTTTAAGAGGGATAAAAGTTGTTGCAGTCAAAAAGCTGTGTGTTTTATCCAGTGGCTGCTAGTTGTGTTTCTTTGGTTGTATAAGATGTGTTTGTAGAACACCTGAGTTCTCTTCCTGACATCCTGATGTTGGATCTCTGGACAAGCTCTTGAATTTTTAACAGGTTTATTAGCTAAGCTGAATTTCATGTTAAACTCTTCTTCAAACAAGCAAAAGAGTACATATTTTATAGTTAGCTTCTCTGGTCAAAAATGGGACTTGGTACAGTGTCTGATTTTAACACTGGAGGCAAAAATTATTGAGTTTTGAGGGGTTGAGTGTGTCCTTGTGGGAATGTCACGTTCCTAAGTGTGTGGCATCCTGCCAGGAGAAAGCTAAGTAGGACCTATAGCTTGCTATTCAGAGAAGCAACACATGAGCCACAGAACAGTAGGACAGGGAAGAAGTCCTGCCTGAGCTCAGCGTTCAACTCTGTGTCCTGGTCGTATGAGAGCAGAAGACTTTGCTCCGTTGTGACTGTGTACAGTGGGGGCCATGGTGCTGTTGACGGAATCCATATGTGTGTAGCTCTCTCAATATACGGGCTTACTCAAGTCTTCTAAAGAACAGAAATGCTGCGTTAGAAGATAGCTTCCATCTCTGACATTGATGGTTTTCTCTTCAAAGAGCACATCGCCTGCTGTAGGAGTTAACAAGTAAACCCAGTACAATCACCATGTACAATTCCTGGCATATAATATGGAGCATAGCAGTGAATACTGCTTTTTGTGATAGGATGAAAGTATTGCAAATATTGGTGACTGACTTTGCACTACGGAAAATGAAAACACGAAATGAGACTTAAGTAGGGAAGATTTTTATTCCACAGAGTTCCCCTAAACGTGGGGGTGATAGAGGCCATAAATGTAAGGGGGAGTTGCATGCATAGCCTATATATTGTGAACTGAGAACAGAACCAGGAATAACTGATGGAGCCAACAGTAAGTGCCTTTTCAGCAGCAGTTGTAGTTTGTGTTACTCCAGTTTAAAGCTGGAGTTTAAAGAGCTCCAGTTTAAAGTTGTCGTATGGATGAACGTGGGAAGAGCTGAGTTTGGGATACCTGCTGGCAGTCTGGGTCATGACGTTCTTGGACTTGCTTGTGCATCAGCTGTCCAACTAAGCTCTGTAAAAACCTGAGCTCAAATCAACTGAGCTACAGTTAGATAGCAAACAAAGTGTGGTCCAGAGAGCTCCAGGGTTAGTAGAATTACCTTTTTAGGTAGACAGTGCAGATGGCTCACGTGTCTGGACTTGAACTGGTTTGTCCTGTGTTGAACTGACAGCAGCAATCTACTCACCATGGCTAAGAGATATCATTTGAGTTCTGGATCTTCAAGTCAACACCTGCTGTTATATTTCTTCTTCATCTGTACAGGTCAGAGACTCACATGTTAGTTCAAGGTCTTGAACCAAAAACCATGTATGAATTTGCAGTTCGTTTGCATGTGGACCAGCTCTCTAGTCCCTGGAGTCCAGTTGTCTATCATACTACCCTTCCAGAAGGTAAGGGCACTAGGAGAAGACCACAAGGTTCTGAAAAAAATGTTCTGTAAGCCAAATAACCTAAGAAATTGCTTATTAATTTGGAGCTGTCTACAGGAGAGAGAAAGACTTTCCTCTAATATACAGATAATGCTCTTCTCAGTGGAAGATAGAAAAATGCTCTAAAGAAAATGCGTTTTTTGGAACTGTGAAATTCTTTTTTCAAAATCTACATAAAACGATCAACCATTTTTAAATAAAATGTGATATTAGCAACCACTGAAATAACTTAAAAATTGTTTATAGGAGAGGCACAGTTAATTCATAGGTATTATGAAAACATATTTTAAAATCCAAGAGTTTTAGAAACTGTAAGACAATTACATATGTACTTTCCTTTCTACTACACTAACTGCTGGTTTGTTTCTATGTCAGCTTGGTCAGTGAAAAATCAAACTTCAGTTTCACATTCTTAGCACAGCAATATTTGATGTTTGGGATGTACCTCTTCACAGGGAATTTTTATTTATTTATTTATTTATTTATTTATTTTGGCTTTGAAGGAAAAAATACAGAACTTGCTTTTACAAAATCTGAGCTATTAACCAGATCAGAGTCAACACGAGAATTTCTGTTGAAGAGCAGTGAATAATGTTTTTGTTTATGTTATCTGGGATGTAGCAATAGCCATTGGTTCTAGACAGCAGTTTGTTTTTGAGCAGTTTAATTACATGTAAATTAGGTTAGCCTAATAGTATTGTGTTACTGTTCTCACAGCACCATCTGGCCCTCCAGTAGGAGTGAAGGTGACTTTGATAGAGGATGATACAGCTTTGGTTTCCTGGAAGCCACCCGATGGTCCTGAAACAGTTGTTACACAATATACTATCCTCTATGCATCCAGGAAGTCTTGGATCGCTGGGGAATGGCAAGTGTTGCACAGAGAAGGTAAACTAAAATCATAAATGTATGAACTGGACAAACAGTGATGCTACTTATAAGATGCTTCATTATTTTCAGCTCCTTTGGAGTACAGTAAGAAAGAAATTCATATAAATGTTGACGTGAAAGTTATAATTAGTTTAGAATTACTCCCAGCTGATGAAAACATATTAAAAACCAATTAATACCTCAGAAGATGAGGGGAGAGGGGTTGTCTGTGTTGCTTTGGAGCTCAGTGTGCATGTGAACCAAAATGTTTCATAAATGCAATTACATCCATCATAGTTCTGGATAACAATGATTGTGATGGTTTTATTTTGTGAATGTGCTCTTTCAAATCTGAAGTCTCTGAGATGCCTTGCTCTTCAGAAATAAATTTACAAACGTGGCTGTGTGTTTCTATGTTTCTTTTGATCACTGCAAGTCCAGTTAGCTCAGTTTGACTTAAAGAACTTTACCCTACTCCCAGTAAATAGCTGTGCAAATTGATTTTAACTCTCTGGCTCTCTTTGACGGCTGAATCCCAGCTAGTTAATCTAACAGTCAGGTATGGTAATGCGAACTGCAGTCATATCTTTGTGGTTACATGTAGACATAGTCTACGTTTTCATAGGTGCTTTCCGGAATAATACTATGATTTGAAGAGCTGCATTAAGAATAGGTTTATATTATAGCCAGGAAAAAAAAGCAAAATACATTTATTCTTAGGTTGGTATTCAAAATACAGAGGCAGTTCAGAATAGATAATGTTCCAATAATGTATTATACTAAAGAAAGAACCTCAGTGTTACAGAGTAAAGTCATGTGCTGAGCAGCTTAATTAAGAAGATTGCCTAGGAAGACTTACATTTTGTTGTTCTGTTTTTGTTTCATGGCTGAAAGCTTATTTGCCAGCAGAGAGTGATGCCTTAAATCTTCTGTATAGGAAAATACACAATACATAATGGCTTTAGAAGTGCACTCAAAGAGGACAATTCTTTTTTTCCAGTCTCAGTGAGACAGAACTGTCTTAGTTAAAAATTGGTGGTTGTCCCTTGTGCTGCTCCTTCAGAGAGGATAAAGGACTGATAGCCACTTTGAAAGGTGGCAGTCTCACTTTGTCTTTGCTGAAGCAGAACAGTATTTTTTTTAAGGCTGACCTCTGACAGAAATTGTCAGCTGAAGAACACTGCAGAAGAACAGCAGTGAAATGACTCTTAATCTTAAGCAAAATTTATGAAAAATATCTAGTCTTTGAAATATCCGTGAGCTGTAACTATAGGGGACTGAGTCCTTTTTTTTTCTCCCCCTACTAAAAGTTTCAAAGAAACAGTAATATAAAGTTGTTACAAACTGTTCAAGGAAACAGAAAAGTTTTCATATTAAAGGACCAATCTAATATTAATTTTAATTTACTAAAATGCAGCAGATTTAATTTTAAATTTGCAGAGAGCTTATATTTGAAGAATAAATGTAATTTTAGTGATAATATACTATATTTGTTATGTGCAGCAAAGCAGCTGAGTTGCTGTTCCAGGTATATCCGTCAGCTCAGCCATGACTGTGCAACTGAACAGCATCTCAGAAAAAAAATTTTACCATAGCTAGTTGAAATGAGGGGATGGCAGTAACAATAAACACAGGCACATGTTCCTGTACCGAAAGTGTTGGATGGAATGAGCAAATGGAAAGCTATAAATCTCCGTGTTACTGTGTCCATCAATATTAGTCATGGATTTAGTAGTTGGATAGATATATTTGGGTTTGAGGTGTGGCATGGAATTCAGGACAATCTGTAATACTCCTACTTTAAAGTACATATGAGAAAACGAGTATGTAGAAGGAAGATGGGGCAAATACTGTGCCAGTCCCTTGCCAGTCCTTTCGTAGGTAATTTCAGGTAGGAGCAGGGTTTGACTTTTTTTTTTTTAATGCATTTATTCTGACAAGATCAGCTAACCCTGTACAATAGAGTATTGTTTTGTCTTGATACTAAACTTCTTCTGCAGAAGATTTATGAAATAAATCTATAAATTCCTAACATTGGCTTTAGTTTATGCATGGAAACATCTGCCAATCCACCAAGTTAAAAAACAAAAACCCAACGCTTTAATTTGACTGAGTTTGCGTTAGCCATGGCAGATGTAGGATGTAACTGCAGTTTGTTGCTGGTTTGTGGTGTGAGCTAGCTTCCAGCCACCTCCCCCCTCTTCCCTAGCTCCCTTCAAGTGGATCAGAAGCTCCAGCCCTTACACACTTGCGGTGCAGTAAATCAGTACAAAGTGCTTACTTGCTTTAGCTTTGCAACAGATTTGCAAGGGGCTGGTGGGAAAGAGCCTCTAATATTGAAACATGACCTTCCGCCCTTGCTGGTGCTAAATATTACAGCTCCTTTGGTTACAGATACCTCACATTTTACTTCAAATGCTTTCAGCTAATGGGTGTTTTTTATGGAAGAGTTGAAATAGCTTTTGAAGTAGCTTCTCTTTTGCCAGATGTATAATCTTTTCTGTCAACAAAACAACCTTATATTTTATACGCTCCCATGATGCTATAAATTCTGACTTCTGAAACTGATTTGAAAGGCTGAAATTTAGACTTAAGTCTGAGAAAGTGAATGGAATTTGTGACAGAGAGCAGGGGATAGATTTGGTCCTGTAACTGCCATTATTTTGGGAAAGGAAACCAATATATTTCTATGGTAGGAAGAAACAGAGGCATTTTAGAAAGCAATTTGAATTTTAAGCAGCAGTCTGCAGTTCCCATACAGGCAAAACTCATTGATTTTGATACGAGTTTTGCCTGTCTAAGGATGATGCAAGTGAATCCTATTTATGTTCTTAATGTATTTCTCCTGCCTTCAGGGATTTTAGGAAAAGAATCCTTAACATGTGAGAGATGCTTTATGTAATATTTTAGTAGCACAGCTTAGATGAACAGTAATCAAGGAAGCCTCCACATCTCTAAATAAGGTTTAATTTTATTTTAAAAGCATGGTATAATGTACTTTTCAAATCTGTCCTGTTCGTTTTACCAAATAGACCTGAAATGTGATAAGCCAAACCTGAATTATGTTGTTGTGACATTTTTAATTCGCATTCATGATACGGTGCCATTTCCACAGAGCGTCTAGGAGGCACCTAAATACTAGAGATGTCTCATGTTCTGCTTTCTGCGGCTGAAAGTCTGGGTAACAATTGGAGCATTGCTCATGGATAGAATCACAGCGTTAACACTGTCAGGCACCGAAATGAAGCTAGTGCTAGACTGAGGATTAGTGTGCTCTGTATTGTAGCCAATACTTGACTCTTGTTTTTGAATGGTATTGACACTTCACACTGTGCTGTGTTCAAGCAGTATGGAGCGAAAAGACAGAAGTGTTCTATACCCTGTACATGCAGGCTGGGCCATATAAAAGTGATCACAGTCCTCAGACCAGACTGGGAGGTGGCACTGGAAAGAAAGCATACGTCCTAGTGTCTAAATCTCAGTCTGTTTTCAGAGACTTTGTCTAACTGCAACTGTATATTCATCTTTTCCTAGGAGCAATGACTATGGCTTTGCTGGAAAACCTTGTAGCAGGGAATGTCTACTTGGTGAAAATAGCAGCCTCCAATGAAGTGGGAGAAGGACCCTTCTCAAATGTGGTGGAACTTGCTGTACTGCCAAAGGAGACAGAGTCTAATCAGAGGCCTAAACGTTTGGATTCAAGAGATTCCACAAGTCAGTAACAATGTTTTGATTAGTGCTGTCACAAGTACCAGAAAAAAAAGATCCCTGTTTGTTTTAACTGGTAACTGCTTTCTGGATAAACCATTCTGTTTCACATGAGGCAGTCCTAACAGTATAGCTTTTTTTTTTTTTTTTAGTGGAACCATTTTGGAATTTCTGTCTTAGTGCAACTCAGAACTGGTTTAATTCTTTTGCTCAGAAGTTGGAAGTTTGCTTTTCAACTGGGAATACATAACTATTTTGAATCGTACTATCTTGGCAGCCCCTCTGCTAAGGCATTTCCTATAAGTCCTTTATTTGGCTTGAGATACCAGTAGCACTGAGTCAGTTAGAACCAGACAGCCCAGCAGAGATGAGATGGCATCTTGAATAAATCTGTTGAAATTTGCTGGCTCCTAGAATTCCAGCAACCCAAATCAACCTGTTAGTCAGTGATATATCACCATATGTTTTCACCAAAGAATTCAGCCCCACCTGCAGCTCTTTAGGAAAAAATATGCTTTACCTTGGGGAAACCAAGGTGACTTCAGTGGTTTCTCCATCTAAGAATGGAAGAACAAATTCTGTCACAGAAAGGGATTTATCTTGGTGACTTCTCACAGATTTTAAAGTTGTTTGGGGAGACCAGATATGGTAATTATTCAGGTGTATGAACCTTTTAACCTTTCCTTGCTGCTGCACGCTTAATTGTGATTCATGCACGGATTTATCTTGTTCAGGTTTTCTCTGCTCCTGGACTCCAGCTGTATTTCAGACCAAATAACTGAAGTTGTGCTCTCAGGATTAGGTTAACAGACATTTGATGTCAATGACTAAAAACCCTCCTAGGTGACAGTGGCTGGAATTCTCCAAGCCTTTTCCCTTTGTTATTTAGCAGCACCCTGTAAGGAGTGGGTTGGAGCAGGCTCCTCTGCTCTGTGTTGTGTGTCACTGAAAAGGCTGTAGTGTGGGGCTGTCCCTTTTTCCCCTCCCACGCTATGGCTGCATACGGTCCTCTATTTGGGCTAGAAGTTTTACTTTCAAAAGTGTCAAAATATATGACGTAGAAGGTCTGGAAATCTCATTAAAAGGAAGCATTTGTATGTGTGATTGTGACTGTAACCCCATGCGGGTAACTCTTCTTATTTTCTGAGCCTTTTATTGTTCTTTTTTGCTATAGCTTATTCTGACTATTACCATCTGGACCAGAAATCAATGACTGGCATTGTTGTTGGGGTTTGCATAGCCTTGACCTGCATCCTTATCTGCGTCCTGATCTTAATTTATCGCAGTAAAGCCAGGTATGTTTTTGTTCACCAAGAGTGAGATCTTTCTCACCACTCTGTTTCTGTATGAGGACAAGTCACTTGGGACATGTTCTTTGAGAGTGCTAAGTTCTTTTAAGTGCTTTGTCTCTTCACCTGTTTCAGCCAGAAATGGAAGCAAAGTTCCTAGTTTTGTTGGCTCTTCCTACTCTATCTGAACCCCTTCTACAATGAAAAGAGGAAAGAACCTACAGAGGGGGTCAGCAGTGCTTTGACAACTAAGCATGAGGCATGTTTCCAAACAAAAAAAGCCTTTTGAGTCAGATAAACATGCTGCTTTACATCATCTGTTCCTCCTGCTTAGCCCTGCAGTCTGCCCAGACCTGGTTTGCAAGGCTTTAAACCTTTGATGTTGCTGGAAAAGAGGAACTCTGACATGAAGCAGTTCAAAGGAACTGTATCATAGCACTAGTGCAAGCCACCCTCTGTCTTCCTTGTCATCAGCTGCTAAGAGGCCAAACCTGGCCCTAGTGACTCTGCCCATAACTTTGGGATCTGAACAAATATAAGTTACTAAAAATTAATACATTTTTAAAGCTGTCTGAAAGTATATTTTAGTAACAGGCTTTTTAGCACACATGCGGGAGAAAATATGGATTGGGAGACAGTCTCTGTGTAGCATGGTAGAGAGGTCCTAATATCATTAGCAGTTACTTCCTTCAAGTAATATTAGTAATCATGAGAATTCCTGCCTGCACATACGCTTGTAGCCTACTGTGCATAATGAACTGGAAGCAGATGTTATTTTTATGACAAGCAATAACATACATTTCATGAGAATTATGTAATAAAATATAGATGCTAAGAATATACCAATATTACTTGATTAATAATAGCCTTGAAGTTTATACTTGATTCAATGTATTTTCTTCCTGTGGGTCAATTTTATTTCTGCTTAACATTGTGCAGAAAAACATCTGCCCCTAAACCTGTGCAGCAAAGTACTGACCAGCTGTCACATACCAGCATCTCATTAGCCAGCGCTAATGAGGCGGAGAAGAGTATTGAAGGAATCGCAGAGAATGCAGAATCCTTGTTGCCAATGATAGTGGGAAACAGCTTCATCGATGCCAAGGTACTGTGAGCTTTACTCACTCCCAAAACAGAAATCTTTCTTTAGAATTCGTTGTTATAACATCTGAGTCCCTATCAAAATTAAAATACGTACACTGCAAATTCACAGCAGTTTTGTTTAATGGACAAACACAAGTGTGGCAATCCAGGAACAAATTTTCAAGACTCATTTTAAAGTTCAGCTAGAGATTTGATTTAATACACTCTACTCTGTAGATTGCCAATTTTGGCAATTCTATTCTAAGAGCAGGAAATAGGCAAGAGAGTCCTTGTCAAGCACCTAGTTTAGTCAGTGCGATGCACAGTCTAGTCAAGTGTGGCACTAAAGCAAGTATTAAAGAAAATATCTTTCTTTATCTTCACTGGTAAGACACTTACATTTTATAAACTCGTATTTAATCAAATTATAAATTAATCTAGATGGCAGGATGTGTCAGTAGATGCGTAGAATCTTTTAGTATTACAAAAACACATCGGACATATTTTCAGATAGACATCCTGATTTAAGGCATGTTCTGTACATACTGCAAACTTGCATTGAACTATTCCTTCAGGACATATGGAAGAGCTGGAAAAATATGGAAATGGACCTCAGTGCAGGCACAGGCACTATGTCACATTCCAAAGGGTAGAACAGGAGCAGTGATTGAAACTGTTTGCTCTGTGTTGTGGTATTGCACCTGTTAGGTCTGGCCTGTGGGCTTGCCAGATTTTGTGGAAATGGTCTTGACTAGTCTCAAGCAGTAGATGAATACCTGACCATAAAAAACTAACTGAGCGCGAAACCTCATTTGTCTTCCTTCTCAGTATGGAGCCAATGGTTGGAATAGAAAAAAATATTTTTAAGTATCTTGGAAATCTAGTGTGTTAAAATCTCTTTCTCCCCCACTTTCTATTGTAGGGGGGGTCTGATCTAATTATTAACAGCTACGGGCCTGTCACAAAAGCTAACTGCAAGAAGAGGTGGCTGTTCTTCCAGGATACTAAGAAGGTGAAGGCTGAGGAGGTAATTGGCCTAATGGGCAGAGATGCACAATCTCTGCTGTAATACCCTGCGTTTGCAAAGGAAGATATTTAGTTTTCTATGTATGGGAAAATGTAATTAGTAGCTTAAGTTTTAATGGAATAATTTCAGTTTTGTTAGGGTTGATGGTATTCTACCTTGTAGCATAGTCACAGGAATTTTAATTCTCTGTCCCAAGTTGTCAAATAGTTTAACTCTTTACAATTAACTGATAACTTTCCTGCCTGTGCCCTTTATCTGTGAGCAAACAGATTTCTGTATACTGTCTGTGCATACCATCTACAGTGCATCTGCAGAGACTGTGTGCGCATATAAATATATATATAAATATAAATAAATATAAATATAAATAAATATAAATATATATATATATAAATATATATAAATATATAAATCAAATATAAACATCTAAGAATCCCTTGCTACCCTGACAGCTAATACCTTATGTTTGCTGAAGAGAAACCAAAAGAGGGAAATGAAATGATTTCTCCAAAGTATTGAAGAAACTTAGAATCTGAGCTAGGACTGTCATGCTTCTGAAATTGTTGCTCTGCCTGTAATTTCTATTTGGATTCAATCCAAAACTGAAATGTTAAACCGAATCCTGAACACTGTAGTACAAATTCACGTCTGTGGGGCATCTGACTAATGTTTATTGAATACTAACTTATATTGTGCTCTTGGTATGTTTAAGGAATAGGAAAGCTTGAGCAGCTGTTTATTTTTGATGCCTCTATGGGCAAAATACTTGCTACCACCCAAGGAGTAATGCTTAAAGAATATGCATGAAGGGATGGGGACAGCTCTACCAAGTATATTGTTAAAATACCATTAAGGTCTCTTTAGTGAAATCATTCTTGATTAGCCATGCTTGGCAAGAAGGGGTTGCTTTGTCTAGTATGGAAGAGAAAAGGATGCGCAAGGCTTGAGATTGATTCTTCTTAACCTGCTGTAGGAAAGCCCAGGCTGTTATTCTAAGCCAATGCTGTTGTAAGCACTCTGGCGGAATAGGAGATTGGAAATGCAGTAAAAATTCAAATTATGGCTCAGCTTTTCAGAGGCTGAACAACCTTTTCCTCTCTGCTTTTTATATAGCCTCAGAGAAGATTTGTCCAGGCAGTGTGTCTGTATCAGCCAAGTACCACTGTGCTGATCAGTGAGGATGACTCTCCCAGCTCTCCTGGCCAGCAGTCTAATTTCCAGGTGCCATTCAGTATTGCTGCCGATACAGAGCATTCGGCCAACAGTGAAGGAAGTCACGAGACTGGTGACTCTGGAAGATTTTCTCATGAGTCCAATGATGAGATACACCTCTCCTCTGTGGCAAGTGCCACCCCTCCTGCTACCAATCATTTTGTAAGCAATGACATCACGAACATGATGAGCCCTGCCATCAGCAACTGCAAAGAATCTCCTCTGCCGTTCACTACTGACCAGACTGCTACCTCACCTCTTCAGATACACTCTGCAGTGCAAAACTGACATCCCTAGGACCACACCAGACATTCTTGCAGTGTATGTCTGTTCGAAGGACAATGAACAGGAAGCCAAAGTTTTATTGTGGAAAGCCTGACTAACCCAGCAGGTGATCCCGAGTTTCTGTCGAATGTTTTATATTTGTTTATTTTAACTCACTCATTTTGAATGTTCAGTGGTCAACAAATGTGAAAGGACAGTGAAGATTTCTGACTAAAGTTAAGAATATGTCACTGGAGCAAAGGGAAGGCTTTAGGCCCTTTTGCTGACTATCTACCTCAGTTTGCCGAGAGGTGAACTCTGAATGACAACTGCTTTACCTCGTTTGTGTTCTAGTTGGTCTCAGCTATGGAACTGACGATACTTCCTAGTAGTGTTGTTTTATTTTTTATTTTTTTTATTTTTTTCAGTTGAGTGTAGAATGAGTGTGTGTGTGTGTGTGTGCGCACTCAGTGATCAGGGAGTTGTATAGGTAGATGAACAAGATTGTTTAGCTGAAGCTCTGTCTTTGAAAAGGAGGAAATCTTAGAGTATAAAATATAATGATTTAATGTGGTTGATCTAAAGGATGTTGAAAACTGCGAAAACTGGAGTTGGTGCTTCCACATGTACAGCCACATGAAATCCTTTGTACCTCTTGATTCTCATAGCCCCAGTAAGCCTAGGACAGTGCCTTTCCCCCAGAAACTTGTGCCAGCAACCACTGACCGGATGAATGCTATATCCTTAGGGCGCTGGGGCATGTTGGGCTCCCTACAGTGACAAATACTGCCCATTTATTGACAGTTGGTGCTGAAAAGCATGGCAAAATGAGGAAGCATTCAGTATTTCCAAACAGTTTGATTCTGCCTGAGAGATGTGGAATAGATAATAATGCTGAGTATTCTGGTGTTGCAGTACTTCTTAGCAATGGTGCCTTGCATTATGTATAATGAAATTACTGATTTGCCTTATGCCTTTTTAGTATTCATAAAATTGCTTTGGAGTACAGAAGGATGCCTTAAATGCTTCTTAGATGTTATAAAGGAAACTGTATCATGAGTTAATTTTTTACCCAGCTTAGAGTGCTGATAAGCAGTGCTAGCTTCACGGTATGTCTCAGAGCTGTTCTTGGATGCAGCCCTGCTCCTTGCCTTTGCCTAGTATGCTGTTAGCCAGGAATTTTAGCTCAGGGAGTGACTTTACCCACAAGCCAATCTAAAACTCTCATTAAGCTACCATGAGAAATAGAAAGTCAGAGCTTTAGTTGAAGAGTCTGTTGAAGGAGGTGAGTACTGCTACTGCCTTGAACCAATACAATTCCTGTTTTATACTACCTCCTTTAAGAGTTATTCTAGTGTGGGTTTTTTTGTTTGTTTGTTTGTTTTTCCTGTACTCAGGGAACAGTTTGTTACTTTTGAGCTGCCTCACGAAAACGTGGAGCAAACTGACAGGGTATCATGTTTTATTTCTTAATGGGGTAGGGGGTGAGGGAGAGAGAGAGGAGAGGTTGGATTCATCCAATGTTCTAAACTTGCCTATATATCCAGTCCTCTGCTCTGTTTTCCCCATTTTACTTAAAAAAAAAAAAAAAAAAAAAAAAAAAAAGGCATTTTTTTTACTTTAAAAAATGTTTAAAATGTAACGTGAGAAAGCAACCATAGAAACTCCTGGCTCTATTTAAGTCTGTCGGAACTCCCACTGAATTTAAGGTAGGCCAGGCTGGCTTTTGTATTGTTCCGTAGGTATCAAAAGGTGGTCAGAAGTCATCGACAAGCCCTACCCTTCTGTCTGTTTCATTTTGATGAATCGGCCTGTAGCTATGGTAGTTCTTTAGCTTGTAACCGTTTGCTAGTTCAGGACCAGACAGTACGTCTTCACTTTTTCATCACAGTGTTGATTTAAAGACTTTTAAAATAATCTTGTACCAAAGACTAATCTGTAGAAGAGAAGGAAGCTGCATATTTTCCAAAAATAATTGAACTAGTTAAAAGGTACAGGTCTGAACAGCTGAATACATTTTATTGTGTAAGTAGTCACTAACAAAACCAATAGGGCTTCTGTTGATTGTAGTAGTTGATTGCATAGATGAGTTGTATGCTTCTACAATTTTAACTACCTTGTTACAAGAGCCTTTAAATAAAGTTATAATTATATCAGCAGATATCTCCAAAGAATTCCAAGTGTAATTTTTTTTTCTTCAGCATGTAGCTGGATCAACAGTACAGTATTAAAAATATTTTTGAACATTTTTTTCTACTTGCTGAAGAAAAAGAAAACATTTTCACCAAAGATTTTTGATCTCATCAGGCAGAATGTTTAGTGTACAGCAGAGTACTGTTTCTAGTTAGTTAAAGCGTGAATTAACTGAACCTAGATTAAGAATGTGTAACAGTAGCATGAAGTTTCACACTTCATCTTTCAAAGTAGCCTCTCTTCTTAGTTTCATTCAGAAAGAGCTGATATGCAGGTGGTAACTATTTGCTTCTCCAAAGACTTGTTTGCTGTGAGTACTGATAATCTGATGTCATTTTATGACCTTCTTTACAAGTAAATACTTTAAATCCTAAACTTTTTCATCAAAAGACCCACTCTGTAGTTTAACCCATGGTGAATTTGAGAGAAAAGGCTTAATACAAAATTTGTCAGTCTAGTATAGAAGTTCTAACTTCAATAGCCAAAGAGATCAAAATATTCAATTTACTAGAGAACAGTGTATCCAGAATTCTATTAATCATTTAATGTTTTTTTAAATTAAGGTACTTTTTATCAGCAAATAAAGAAAACCAAAGATATTTAAGGTTACCTCAGCATATAGGCAAGCTTAGTTAGACATTAATTATTCTGTCTTTTCCTTTATTTTTATGTTAACCAAATATAATATGTTTCTCCAGAACCCAGCCTACATTCATATGCTTCCCTTTATTGTGTCACATAGTTAATTCTAGTTCTATTTACACGTTTACTGCAGAACAAACACTGCAATCTCCTCAGAAATTCATGTTTTATTATTAATATATCACCGTATTTTTGTGAGGGAATAGTTGTTTGATGATTAAAACTCCACCAATGTAGGCAGAGGAATCTCTAGAAAAAATCTGTAAAAATTGATGCCTTCTCTACTGAACTGAATAGCAGAATTCTTTGTGATTTTAACAGTGCAAAGTCAGGCTCAACGTTTAAGTGCTTCATATCCTTGAAGCCAAAGCTTCAAATTATAGATGCGGTATTAGAGACATCAACTTTCTTAAAAGTTCATACTTCTTACGATATAAGGAAATCAATTTCTCATAAATGAACTTTATTTATTCCATTTGCCTAGAAAAAAGCTGGGAGACAGAACAGGTTACAGGTTTTCCAGTATTTATTCTTGGTTTTGTCTGTAAAACTGGGTCCTGGAGAAAACACTATCAATTTTTTAATTATGAATTAAGTATGTTCTGGAAGATGAACGTAAATGTGGAATTTAGTGTTACACTATGTGAATTGATTTTGTTTAAGTGTATTAAGAAGTAAAGAGCCATGGCTGGTGTAATGAAATGTATATGCAACCTTTGTACTTTAAAAACAAAACAAAAATGTTATAGGTTGATGTGACTTGAAGAGCATCACAAATTTGCAGACAAAATCTTGACCCTGGTTTACCAGGCTGTTTCCAAGCGAGGACTGTGATTGCCCTTCTGTTGGAAGAGCAGTGCCTGCTCTGTGAGCCCTGGATCCAAACCCAAGTGCTCAATCTGCCCACAGTTATGCTTGTGTACTTTCTTCATGTTTTACAAATAACTCCTGGAAGATGAGAATACTTTCTATCTCAGAAAATTGGGAATGTGTATGCTGTGCAGAACTGTGCCTGTCAGTAGATTTCTTTTATAGCTCTGCTTTTTTAAGAAAGACTTGAAAAATCCATATATCAATATTTTCCTATATTAGCAGTTCATTTTTGGTGTAATTTATTGGATTTTAACAGAAAGGAGTTTTAAGACATTTCTCTACCTGTTTTTAATTATATTTAATAGTTCATTCCCTCTTTGGTTTTATTACCTTGCTTTAGACTATGAGCTGAATCTTGTTTGCTTTATCCACACCAGAGTCCTTACCCTGTTTCTTTTTAAGTCAATGGGAGAATTAATTTTAATTTCAGTTTGCATGGTCTTGACAGACAAATGAGCTGCTGCATTTTATTTTATTTATTTATTTTAGATCTTCACAGTATTATTACTTTTAAAGGACAGGATTCTTAGTTGGTTAAAACTCCCATTGGCAATTTGTTTTTTTTGGTAGGACAAAAAGTTGCCATATACCAGAGGTTCACTGTAACTCTCCATGCATGTAGTCTTCGCCTGTAGTGAATACTGAGTATTTTAAGTCAATTTAACTCTTTTTCACTGTGATCTAAGTCAACTTGAATGACTTAAAGTTTGCTGCAACCTGAGCATACACAAGAATAGTTACCATAGACCACCGGGTCTTAGTAACATGTTACTCTGACGTGTAAGCTGTAAGACCAGGAGTTCTCACTCATTTTATCTGTTATAGAAGGAAGTGCAGGCAGGGAAAAGTCCATCCCCTAACATGGGAAATGTTGTTCAGTTCTGTAGGGCGCTCCATGTTTAGCCCAAAAGCTCATTCACACCTAGTGAAAAGACAGCTGCACAGGTGTAACTTTGGTGATATTCCAGAGAAATCACTTTACTGGAGTCATTCTGTTAAAATTGAAAGCAGAATTACACCTAATAATTATTAAAGAGGTACTTCTTAGTTTGAACAATTGTTACATGCTTCTTAGTTGCTGGAAATGCAGCTTTGCTAATATCAAGTAATTTCTAAAGCAGATGAATTTGTCTGCAGGAATATTGAGCACCTTTCTAACAAGTTAATAATAAATTATTTTTGTAACTGCATCTTTTGGAAGCTGTGTTTACAAAAAATATAAAATAAAAACACACAAAAAAAACCCAAACCTTTTCTTCAAAATGAGTCCAAGACCAAGTTGTTTGCTGTTAATAGAAGCCAATCTGAAAAGAACACATTCAATTTGGCTCAAAGTTCGCTCTCAATTCTGCTGATAAAAATGCAGAGTAAGTTTGTTTCCTTGGAATTTCTCTAGATTTACACTGAGGCTAGTCCTAAGTGACTCAAAAGGGATATAAACACATGGTTAAAGTTCTGCTATGTTGGTCCCTCTGGAGTGCCATTGCAAGCTGAGCTCCTTGCGGAGGTTTTCAGCTGTCCACGGTTACATATACCTACATTGCATCTGCCTGGTGCGTTTTCAGTGAAGACTGACTGTATATGAAAAACTTACTTAAACAAAATGTTGCTTTTTGATTGTTTGGCTTTTTGTTATTATTTTGCTTTTTTCCAAGTTGTGAATGAATTGCCAGTGTAGGAGCCAGGTATGTATCTCAGTGTGGTGTTCTGGATCCTTTCACTCCGTGTGCCATCTTCTTCTAAGGGCAGCAATTGCTAACTGGCTAATGGAGGATGGAGCTGAATTGTATTAATTTTATACTTGTCTCAGGGGATCAGCTCTGTGAACTCCATTGCATGAGGGAAGCTAATGTTTGCCCTGATTTGAATGTAATTTTTAATGTCTTTTAAAAAATACTTTGTTTAATAATGTGGATTTGTTTTTCTTTTTCTAGCATCCTAGTACATGTTACCTAGTGTGTTGGTTCTTTTTTCCTCTCCAGGGTTGTTTATATGCTACCCCAAGGTCATGCCAAAAATTAATAGAAGTTTAAATGCCAAATGTTTATGAAACTGCTGTCTAAATACTGATTGATTGCACAGTTGAAATAAAAAATTTCCTTAGTAAAATGCTGCTTGAAAAATATTTTGTTTTCATTGTCCTCTGACTAGTGGCTCAAAACAAGGAAGATATAGATAGAGTTTTATTTGAGGCTGAGGATATGTGGCAATTTTGGTGCTTAAAGTCACAGAATGAGTTAGAGAGTAACCGGCACGTTCCTTATCACTGAACTTCATAAAAATTTCCCAAGCCTGTGCTCATATGCCATTTGTGTACCTGGAATAATTTCCTACCTAAAATCTCCATCTCTACTCCACTACTGTCAAGCAGCTATGCGAGATCTCTGTTGTAGTTCACTTGCAGTAGATGTAAAAGATGCAGTTCTAAGCACAGTCATTCTCATAGAAGTTTGGAAAGCTATTGACGAAGCTGAACTACTGAGTTTTTCTCATCACTTCTACACCTACTGACTGATGAATCCAGTATTTCAACAAATAACAGGAATATTGAAAATGCAGTTGTGGTTGGTCAAAAGACAAATTACTATTTTTACAGATGATAATATTATAGACAAGAGTCAAGTTAAGTTAGCAAGGAAATTAGGTTTGATGGGGATTAGAAGTTTTCTATTGCTAGCAGGTTGATTACTGATTGTCACTAGAAAGCAGCTGAAAAATTGGCCAGGTAGTTCAGTGAATTAGGTACAGCGTTGGAATTAGAGTAGTGCCCATACAAATCTTCCACTACTGGAAATGAAACCACACTAATTACTACTGTATGCACACACCCCATAAACACAAGCTGTTTTCTGTGTGTCCTCCAGACACAAGACATGGGCAGCCCTAAGACAGAAGGCATGCTGTGTACCCTAAGAGACAGCAGCCACAGAATTAATAGGGCCTCAGAGTTCTGGTCTTTTTAACACTGATTTTTCCTGTATCATGCAAACACTGTACCACCCCAGTGTCGCTGCAAATGGGATTTGTGTCCACCTGAGGATTCCAGCAGAGAGGGCTGTGGGAGGTGGTGACAGCACCCAAGAAAATGTCCCTAGGAAACTGATGCCTCTTAGAAGTGCCAGTGAGCAGATGTTTACCACAGAGTAGCAAGTCACCAGTGATGACTGCTTCCCAGTGGGGCAGCTGCTAACAGCTGCCTGCTGCCAGGGGCTGAGCCTTTCTGCTCTGGCAGCATCTTGTGCTGATGAGTTGGGCACTCTGGATTCTACAGTAAAGCCATGGTGTCTGTCTGTCTTTCCTTTTGACTTCTCTCGTGAGAAAGGAAATCTGAAAAGCCTCATACTGCTTTTTTATGAATCACAGCTGTTCTTACCTGCAGAGTCTGCTGATAGAACAGTTCTGCCTAGTTGGGTAGCTTATATGACATTTATCCCTGGGAGTATTAGAGCACCAGCTGTAGTGTCTATTTATAAAGCAAACTCTAATGCAAAATTCATTATTCCTTATGTTTGTATGTAGGAACACTGAAATATTGTTCTTCAGAGGTAATTAGGCCCCTGCTGAAAAGATAATAGAAGTTCAATAGAGTATTTGTTAAAATGAATAGATGTCAATTACTAATGTAAACATAATGTAAATGTAAATATATTAGATTTAAAAACACAAGACAGAATTTTTAACAGCTGGGGAGCAATCGGTTCTGGACTGTCCAGTGGTATGAAAGCTCTACCAACATAGTCCATCAGAGACGGAATTCTTTCTCTAAGTGAAAACAGAAACCATCTGCAGAGCCTTATTAAGTTACTGCTGGTTAGTACGGGTACATTTTATGCCCCAGAACCTTCATTTTTCATTACCAATAAAAAAATAAATAAAGCCCTCTGTTTCAAGGAGTTTGCAAAGGAAATCTTCAAAGCGAAACACTGGTCTGTGACTTGATGCAATGTCACCTGCCTGCTGTCTGCCACCAACCAGAACGTCTTGAGCCTCAGTCAGGTGAGCATGATGGGTCACTTACACTGAATTGAAATTACAACGTTGCTGTTTCTTTGTTTAGCTTATCAGAGATATCAATTTATTGGCTTTGCTTAGCTGTTTTTTGGATAAAAGGACAGAGCTTTGGAATACAAAACCCAACTTTCTGCCATACTTTCCAGGTTGCTCAGCCCCCACTAAGTTGGAAAGCAGAGAGTAGGGAGGGAACGGATGTTATCTGCAGCTGTGGCAACACATCAGGATTGAGGTACTTTGCACTGCAACAGTGAACAGTTCTTTACAGATGAACTCTTCTCTCTGTCCTGCTCCTTTCAGTCAGCAGGTAAAAGCGATGTCTCTGTTAAGAAGCAGGCTCTGTGCCTGTATTTGGCTGCATTATGGCTGTATTTTTCCTTCACCCGTGATCATGGTGTCAGGACTGGTGCTGGACAGTAGAGAGTGTCCTCTCTCAGTAAGAGAAGCTGCAGGTGATAATGCTGTAGCTGTCCATGTTGCAATGTCTCCCCATTCTGTAGTTAACGTACTCGAACCTGACTCCGCCTTTTCCACCCCACAGAATGAAGAGGATGGGATTTGAATCCTCCTCTCTGCACATGCCTGCATGCCAGAGCCCCAGGTAAATCAAAGCACAGATCTGACAGAAAGCTACCGTACTGTTTCTTCCTGAAAGTGAAGGGTAATGCTTCATTTAAACCCCATAATTTAAAACCTATTTACATAGGAATGCACTACTAAGACATCCAGAAAATGCAAATAATTAAGAACCTAGCTGTGCCTCGCTAAAAGATACCGTGCACAGTTGTCCCTAGTCTGTAGGACTGCTTCTGGCTGGCAATAGAAGTCCGAGGGGGCTGGCAAAAATTTGGGTACCAGTTGCTCTCTGGCAGACTTGTGTGCTCAGTGTCCTGGCAGCAACCATAGTTTTGGACACTTGCTCCTGGAACACCCTGAATCAAGCTGCCAATAGAGCATTTCAGTGAGGTGTGGTGTGAATCCCTGTCTGGCGAACAGGAACCAGCTGAGATGGTTTTTCAGCAGTGCTATGAGGTTGTCCAGGATCCTTAGGGTTTCTCTGGACAGATGGCTTGAGCATCACTGGAAGCTGATGCCAGTTCCAGGTGGCTGCAGGGGATGTTACATTTACAATTCTGAAGGATGAAAATGAATTTTTGTGGGTGACCGAGGATGTGTTTCCTATTACACTGCATTGTGGGAAGTGTGAAATCAGTGCCCAAAACACTGGATTCTCCTTTAGCTGGAAAACAAGACATAAGAGAGTGGGAACTTTACAGAGGTCTTGCTAATAGAAGGGGTGTGAATTTCCTTTTATCTGCATAGCAATATACGTAGAGAAAAGGATTTTCATGAGTAAAGCAGCAGATTTCTGGCTAGGCTGTGAGGTCGTTGCACCATATGAAAGCAGAAAAAGTGTTGCTCGCACTGCAGTTCACTACAGCCTTTAACAATTTGGATTTTGGTATGCTGGTCTAGGAAATTAACCCCTCTGGTTTGCTGAAAGCTATTGTCAAGGGATGAGTAGCAGAGCTTAATATATGCTGGCTCCTTACTTTTGCAGTTTACAGTCATATTAGCTTAAAATAATCCCACTGGACTGCTTCCACACAGACTTCCTTATATTAGGTTATGCAATTTAAGTTGCAAGTAAGACAGGTTACAGAACAGAGTGTAAAATAAAAATAATTTCTATTAAAAAATATATCATTCATGTTAGCAACCACCATGCTTTCAAATAGATCCTGGATATCTGAAAGTCGGTAACAGCTTTCTCAGTCTCTACCAGATAAAACACAAGGCCTACAAAGTCAAGGCAGAATGAATCTCTTGAGATCAAGATTTCCAACTTCAAGGGGTAAGTTAACTCTAAGCCTGAGGTTAGAATTATCTCAATTAAAATTTATCTGCACAATGTAAAGCAAGACAACCTTTTGTTTGTAAGAGGAAAGAATGCTGATACTGATTTGTACAACACTTAACAGAAAAATAGCTACATTAAAGAGGAAAGCAACGTGTTTGTTTTGTTTTGTTTTAATACTGCATCTCAAGCTTTGTGATCTATATATGATAAAATCGGTGAGGAGGGTGTGCACATTGAAAGCCACTGCAGTACAGCCAATGTCCAGGAGTCCACTTCTGGCATTGTGGCGGCTCAGAGGTTCACATGAGCATAGCCTGCCCCTGTGATTAGCTTTTCAGTGCTGGCTGCAAATGGTACAAACACACTGGAGCCCAGCAGAGTGTGGTGGTTGCATCATGTCCTGTGATTTAGAAATCTCGGCTCAGGTGATGAGGTTGCCATTTGCAGTTGACTAGAAACAGCCTTCTAATGTGAGCACTCCAGAACTTGGTTTACCATTCAACAAGGTTTTAAGGGTTTGCCATGATGTTTCTCTGCCATAGCGCAGCTAGGTCAAAACGTAAAGCCCAGCCCTGCAGTTGCAGATAACCAAATGACAGAATTCCTGCAGGAACTGATGTATAGCTCCCTAAAATGGCTGTCTGTAAATTTCAGATTTCAAATCGCACTCACTAGGCATAATACATGTCAAGTAATTTAATCCAGTCTGGTGTTTGCAGACAGATAGTGCATATATTTTAAATAATTAGTTCCACGTTCTTTTCTCAAAATCCTGGATTTCCTGTGAATTTTAGCCTGGGGATTAGGAAAGCTGCTTTCAGATGTAACGGGTGAGTACGGCATCTATGTAACTAGGTCACATCGTTCTTAGGCATATTTAGTTATCTTTTCTTGTGTTTATCCTTACTTTGGTGCACAATAACCAAAAGCGGTAACTAAGTTTGGTTCATATTCTCTTCCTAAAGGGTAGCAAAAATCTGAGATTTTTTTTTTTAACTGCATTTTCTAACAATGGTATGTTTGTCATATGTTCTCTTTCACTTTGATTTTTCTTGCTTTAGCTGCATTTTCCTTTCATAGCCTACAGACCTGCAAATTCAGACACTAGCTGGTTTCTGCTTCTTCACAGCAGATCTGCTACTACTCAGACCTTGTTACTTGTTCAAAATTGATTTCAGAGTTTTTGCTACTGTATTCCAGTAAATATTT
This sequence comes from Cygnus atratus, assembly GCF_013377495.2. Lineage (NCBI taxonomy): Eukaryota > Metazoa > Chordata > Aves > Anseriformes > Anatidae > Cygnus > Cygnus atratus. The sequence continues at coordinate 3,241,827 of NC_066372.1, read as the reverse complement.
TTCTTAAAATTTAAGACTAAATTGTAGTTGCCAATGCGAATGGCATAGCACATGCTGTCATGCAGGGGTCCTCTCGGCTGTCTTCCAACTATCCTTGTGCTCTTAATTTCTAAGAACCATAATTGTAATTGAAAAACTCAATAATGATCTGGATGGAGGGAAAGGCAGGTGATACAATTTGTCTGAGGTGGCTGTTGTTGTCGGTAGGGTTTCAATCAGCAAGGTTTAATGAGCTGGATCCATCCCAGAGACAGCACCAGTGAGAGGGTGTCCTGTGAACTGCACTCTCCAAAGCCATGAAAAGCAGAACAGCAAAACAAATGTGTTTCTGTGTGGAACCTTTTGTAAGAGATGCATCTTATCAAATGAATATGGCTTTGTATAACAAAGTTGGTAGCACTGTATAAGAGAAAAGAGACAGCATAGGCGTGAAGATTCCCTCCAGTGCAAGCAGACAGACAGACAAGGGCCAGGAGGCACTGTGCCTGCCCAAGGCTCTTGCTGCAGCCTGCTCCCAGCTAACACTGAGGCCCAGGGCTGAGATGAGTGAATACCTACACAGCTAAGCTAAGACTGGAAAGCTTTTTCTGCAAGATGCTCTGCTAGCTCTGGAGTTAGCATTACTCCTCTTCTAGCTTTATGGCAAAAATTTCACTTTGGCAATTCTACAGTGGAAATCCCAGAGGAGTCATTGCCTAAATGTAATTGCTTAAAATGCACTGATGGATAGGACAGCCTGGGATAAGGCTTTCTCATGTTTATACAGCACACAAGCTTCATAACTCCCAGCAAAGTTATTGACAGAGTCTGGCTCCAAGAATGGGTTCATATCCAATTAGTGCAAAGATCAGCGTGGCCTTTGCAGAAAACCAGAAGGGCTCTTGAGAGTGCTGTGTAAGTTCAGGAATTAAAGGCTTGCCTTTCTTTTTATCAAATCATGATAAACAGGAAAATTCAAAGGGATCAAGATGATAATCCAGAAAGAACATGAAATTGCATTTCTTTCACTTCCCCACAGAGTGTCCCCATTTCACCATTCATTGATCAAGAGAACACTTCTTTGAGTAGGGAAATAACCCATTTTGTAGAGAAACTCACAAAGGTTTGTTAAACATGTATTTATCTCTGTTTAAAATTTATTACCTTGATAACCTTAATATGGCAAACAAAATTCCATTTTACTTATCCTAGAGGAAAAGGTGAAAGAAATCCTGTATTCCTTGACAGCATACAGATCAAATGAGGTTCTATGCATATATGCATTTATATCTCCAATGAATTTCTTGACAGACTTTGGTAAATAAATACAATAATGAAACCTAGGTTCCTTAATAATCAGATGTTGTTCTTCGTATTTCAAATATTTATGTTCTGTATTTATTAACTTATATGTATGAGTTATGAAATCTTACAGTTTATAAAACTACTGAATAAATTGTAGCTTTTAATTTTATAAGTCACGTGTTGTTGGCAAGAGTATCTGAAGGCATTGGAGATTTTGTTCCTGAAATGCTTGAACATGGCTTTATTTTAACTGTAAGCTGAAAAGGTAAGTGTGCACTCAAAAACAAACAAACAAAAAACCCAACTGTTAGTCCTACTGAGTTTATGAACATTCCAAGAATGGTCATATTTTGAAAGTTAAAATTTTTGTTCCAGTATAGATGAGACACTAGACTACCCTTTGCACGTTTGACATTTTTGTTGATCAGTCCTCTAACAAATTGTCTTGGAAAGTTTAGGAAAATGTACTTTATCAGCCAGTGAGTTGCTATGTGATGAGACAAAGTCACGATCTTTTTCAAGCCTTTTACTTGACTTCAAGATACATCACGCATTGTACGGAAGAAAGCTAATGCAATGGATCAGAGAAAAAATCTTATATTCTTTCAGTGAGTAAATCGTAAAGCAATCTTCTGCTTTTTTCCTGACATTTTTCTATTAATTTCAGATTAAAGTTGAAACATGAACAGACAATTAATTAGATTTTGATTTGTACTTTATATTATGTGGATGAATGGTTAATACAGAAGTTTAGACATTCTTAGTTTTTGTTCATTAGAAGCAGAAATTAAAAAGAAGTGGGCTTATGAGACCTGGTTTACATCACCATAATGGATGAAGCATTCACCAGTAGGCCAGCAGTTTACACTTAAATAGTTTCAATGACTTGTGATCAAACTGTTTCAGTTGCAGCTGCAATCCCTGAGACTGGCAGAGAAATGCTCTACATCTTACATACCCAGAAGGGACCCGGTTAACACATCTTTCCAGTGCAATACCAAATGTATATCCAGCTAGACTAAAAAAGCATGAAAAGTGCATCTTTGTATAAACATGCATGTGTTTAGTTGTACTTCCCTGAACAAGGGAGATGAGGACAAATGATTCTGGAGGATGAGGTGTAACACTAGTGTAACAACAAAAATAGATTTTTGGGCCTGACAGAAACTCCCTCCAGCCTTGATAAATAGTCCTATTTATCACGGCAGTATTGTGAAACAAGTGTAAGAAGTGTTTGCAGAACTAACACTTAAATTTGTGTAACATGGAAATGGGCATCTTAGAAAAATGAGTTAATCCCTCCCACACACCCCTGACATAATAGGTGAGGGAATCAAGTCTACTGAAGCTGGAAGACTGTCACTAGCACAAGCTATCACAGTCCAAGTTTCCCTAAATGTGTTCCCTTTCTCCATGTCAGCATTTTCTGTCCAGGTGGAAGAGAGACTACTGTCAGTTTGCCTGATGTTTCCACGTGCCAGAATCCCCACACAGCGTGCTGCTGGGTCTTGCCATGCTCATGCCAATCCCTGATGCCATCCACACAGGCTGGACGTTCTGCGCTTCTGCCTGAGCCTGCCTGACTTCAGGTGCATGAGCTGATAAATTAGGGTAACTGGACAGAAAGCTCTGTGTTTTGTTTTATAACTTGCACGAGAGGAAAAGTTTTGTATTTGACCCTTGTACTGGAAGTGGTAGAGTTTCACAATTCAGCCAGCTTCCAGTTTTTTTCCCTTCTGATATCATGCCTTTTTTTTTACTTTTCTAATTTTATTACTATGGGATGAAGTCTTGGCCCCCATAAAGTTAAACAGAATGTTTCTTTCGCTTTTTCCTTTTTTTTTTTTTAATTCCTTAAGTGTCAGTAAACTTCTCTTTGGTGTTATTTTTTTTTTCCATTAGCACATTTGTATACGTTCATATATTGTCAAAATGGGCTTCTATGCAACTCTATTTGCTCCTGAGGTACACAGTACATACACGTGAAGGATATAGTAAAAAGCGTTTAGACATTAACACTGTTGTGGATCCACATCTCACTGAGATATTTCTCTCCTGATAATGCAGTGCAGCATTGAATATTCATATGATATGCCAATGATTAGCAAAAGAACATTCTTTACCTATTGGGAGTTTGTACAGAAGGACTCTTTTAGTACCCTTCTTTTTAAAGTGAATTCAGAAGGAAAGGAACCTAGATGTTACCAAAATGAGCTCCTCTATTTATATTCAGTAATGTTTTTAGGCTTGATGTCTCACGTGATTGAAGCTACTGCTATTTCACCAAAGCTACCCTTCTCAACAGCTGGGGTGAGTTGTAAAGTATTAAATAGTATTTGTTCACACATGAGTACTCTGGCAGTAGACAAGACCTTTTTGTTTGGTTTGTTATTGTTAAACAGAATAACGTAAATTCAGAATAACAGAATCATTCAGGCTGGAAGGGACCTGGGGAGATCTTGACCTTGACCCCAACCTCCTGCGCAAAGCAAAGTTAACACTGAACTCAGATCAAGCTGTTCTGGGCTTTGCCCAATTGGGTCTTGAAAACAATTCTACAAGTTATTTTGTTTTTAGTCCCTATGCCTGCTTAGCCTAATAATAGTATTTCCCCCCTTCACATCCTGTTGAAACCTCCCGTTTCAGTTTATTATTTTATCAGTTCAGCAGAATTGAGTCTCATTCTGCTGTTACGCACTTCAACAGAGAGCTCAGCTCTCTTTTCTTGGAAACCTGTACCTAGGTATTGGAGGTTACCTATTAGATGCCTCTGAGTTTTATTAATTAATGCCAGCCTTTGAGTGGATGAAATGGTGGAGTAATTTTAAAGACAACTAATGAGCAGCAAGGCACTTAGGTGGTCAACAGTGTGTGATCAGACTTTTCAGACTTTTGGAATGGCTGAGATGCTGGTGTAGGTACCTGAACCTGTGAATTAATTCACTTTCAGACACTCTCTCAGCCATTTTGCATGAAGGTTTAGAATTGTAAAGTTGGTCCAATAGGATTCTTACAGATTGCTCACTAAAATCCTGAGCACAAGTTAAAGATGAATTTGGATGAACAGCAAAACAGACAATTTTTTGCGACTAGAGCACTGGGTTAAAATCTGAATTCCCTGCTCACATTGCTGATGCAGACAATCATCCCCTAGGAACCTTTATAGACTCAGTGACATCAATCTGCGCATCCATAATTACAGTCTACATGCTATTATTACAAGGCAGCCTTGCACAAAAGCTCAGGCAGTCCTGGGAGAATCATCTAGGCCTACAGTGAGCTCCGTCACAGAAAATGCAAATCTCTTCACAGATAAGACATTTTCCTCCAAATATAGACTAGCTCACACTCACCTTGCTAATAACAAGCCATACTTCTCTTCAGCAAGATTACACAAAATTAACCAGAAGATCCCATGAGGCTATTGGCAATATGCTGTACTTCAAGGTACGTGCATTCTGGGATTGCTGCAAAGACTGTGGACAGATAAAAACGATGTCTATGGAAGGACAGAAACTGATGTAAAAACTGAATAACTTTAGTTAGTTAGAAATGCAAAATGTAAAAACAAGAACATCGTAAGAGTAGTAACACTGATGTGTTATCCTTTACACAAACATTGCTTCTTCCTGCGCTCCCCAAACGTGTTCCAAATACTGTAAAGTACAAACTACATGTCTAACAAGAAGCTATGTAAATAAATAGCACTGCTAGGTGTTAGGAAGTGTCATGAATGTATTAAGGTATATCAGCAAAACCCATACTTAACTGCTGGTGTCATTATCCTAATTAAGGAAAGATAAATCATTACTCAAAATTTATTTAGTGCAGTTATTCAGTAGTTTTGGTCAAGGATGAGGACTCCATCTCTAGCAGCCCTGTCACACAGCCATTTTGGAAGAGAGATGACAGTAGCAGAACACACACGATTCCCCAACGCCACAGTGACACTGGCAGGACTCACCTGGCATCTCGCCTTTCTTAGGGGTTTGGAGGGGCTGTCGACATTTTGATGGCTCCTAGGTGGGCCTAGCGAGCGGTGTCTCCTCTGTGCTACCCCGGGGCTCTGGCTGGAAGGGGCTGCCCGCGGGGGCTCCCTGCAGCAGCCCGGACCTGCCTGTCTGCCTGCGGCGTTGTATGAGTGCCCGGGAGGGCTGCGAGAAGCCGGCGCCGTGAGCCTGGAGGAGAGCAGCGAGCCTTCAGCACGCGTCGTGCGGCACGGTACGCGGCAAGCCACAAGCACCTCAGGGGCACGGCCCGGCCTGCGAGCCGGGCAGGTGACGGCAGTCAGTTACCGCACCGAGCGGGACGGCGCTGGCCGCGGGGGTCGCGCTGAGGGGGAGCCGCGCGCCCGGCCCCGGCGCTTCCAGTCAGGGCAGGAGCCCCCCGCTGTGCCCCCCCCCCCCCCCCCCGGTCCTAACGGTCCCAACGGCCGCGCGCTGGGCGCCGGCCTCGCCTCTCCTCCGCCGGCGCTGAGCCCGTCCCGGCGGCGGGCGGGCGCCCGCAGCCCCGCTCCCTGCCACGGCGGAGCCCCCCCCCACTGCCAAACTTTGCAAAGTCCGGCGGCTCCGCCGAGCGGGCGGCGGTTACGGCAGCGGCGGGAGGGGGCGGTGGCGGCGGCGGCGGAGGAGGCGGAGGCGGAGGGGGCGGGGTGCGGGCCGGCGGCGGCGGCGGAGTCAGCATCAAAGAGCCTCGATTCCTGCCGCCTGGGAGCCATGCGCCGCTGTCTGTAATGTCAGCGGAACAGGAGAAGGACCCCATTGCGCTGAAGAGATCCCGAGGTACGGCGGGGGACGCCCAGCGGGGCCTAACTCTCGTCAGGGGGACACCGGCGGTGCCGCGGGATGCGCGCCCCGGCCCCGACTGCCCGGCTCCCAGCCCCGGGCCGCACTGCCCGCGGCTCCCTCACGGGGGTGGGACCGGGACCGGGGCCGGGGCCGGGGCCGAGGCTGGGTCCGGGGCCGGGCGGGAGCCGCGCTAAGTTTGCACGGCGGCGCCCGGCCCGGCCCCGCGGGTTCCCGCAGCCTCCGGGCCTGGCAAGGCGCCGGCAGCCCCAAGCAGCGCCGCGCTGCCCCGCGGGCGGAGGCGTGCGGGCTCGCGGACGTCTTGTCTTGCTGCCCATTAGTATGCAGCGTGCGTCCCCGGAGTGCAAGGGAAGACGTCGGCGGTGCCACATGTCCGAGCGAGTGCCGATGCGGAGCCCGTAAATTGCACTCGAGTCTTCGCTCCCCTGCCCCGACCTTGCTCTTGCGTTTGGTTTTAGCTGGGGTTTTGTTTCTTCTCGTTGGGGAGCGAAGCGAGCCTCCAGTCTCTTCTTTCATTAGCAGTCCCGTTGTACGGCTCCAGCGAGGTTTGAAGTACGCGTTTCTTTGAAATGCGCAAGGAGAAGGGTGGAAACGTGGTATCTCTTCCGAGTTGGGCTGCACAACTGACTTTAAGGCAGCAGCACATCTCCTTACATAGCGGCAGTTGTATCCTTGGAGTCCTTAAAAGCAGGAATGCAGTTCTCAATGAAATCATGGGAGGTGGTGGAGTGAGGGAGTGGGGTGAAAATTACGGCAAAATGATTCTGGATGGCATTTCTTGCTTCTCTTTTCTTCCCCTCCTGCGTTGCCCCTGGAATTCTATTGTTCCTGGCGTTTTAGGCTTTATGCGGGTGAGTAAGTGGGGAAAGGTGGGGATTCTGCTATCTACGTTGTCCCTGATTTACAGGTCACTTTTCTGAAACTGCTCTAGTAACAGCTGGGTTGCAACCTTGAGAATGGGAGAATGAAAATATGCAGCAGTGTTACAAAGGGGACTGGGATTCATTAGGCTCCGCTCTCAAGCCCTGATTCTGCAAATATTTCAGCCCGTACAGTTTCATGTGCCAGAGTTACCCGCCGAGCTCCATGGGATTACTGCTTAATATCAAAACTGTTCACGGGATCAGGGCCACAGAACAGGCTCACCAAATCTGGTTGAAATTTGACTCTTTTCAGTTTTCTGTCTATAATGGAAACTATATTCAGTCATTTATAATACTTGGGAAAACCTTCTTACTTCGAGCACTATTTAAAAAGACTGTGGCACCTGTCCTGTGAAAAGCTAGGCAGAGGCTTGCCAGTGACCATGGAACTACTCCATAGTGTATTTGCAGTATGTTAAGTATGGCAGAAATTATACTTAAAAAAGCATAATCTCTGAAGGTGCAGACAAAACTGCAAGTTGCGGTTCTCCTGATTAACATTGAAAGCGTCTGTCTTGTGTGTGAAGTCAATGGGAATGTGGGATTTACTCCTCCTGCGCTGCTCAAATGCGAATACGTTGCTGAATACATACTGAAATATATTTAATCTATAACATAATAGGGAAATAGTTATCAGATGTGTATTTATGTCTCTAAATCCATTCACGTATGTGGTGTCCCAGTCAAAAGGATTGTGTTTTTTCCTGCAAAATTAGTCTCAGAAGGTGAAATAATTTTTTTTTCACCCTTAGTGCAAATATCACAATGTCCAAAATGCTCAGTATACATTTTAATGAAAAGCCTGTGTGGCAGGTACCAGAAGTGACTTTCAGGAAAGTTTATTTTGGCTGCATGAAAATGACCCTTATTCGCTCTTTTTTTGGAGGTATGCTAGGACTAACTTTCAGTTTCCTTTCATGTATAAATTAAATCATGATGAAATCCACAGGGAAAATATAAGTTTGTGGGGCTAAATTAAATCATTGGCCTCACACAGCAAGAACTGAAAATACAAAAGCTTTGTACGCTTCCAGCTGTAGGACTCAGTCCTGTAAACCTAGGCAAATGGCTGGCTTTACCCATGTGAGTAACCCATGTGGAAATCAGTGGAGCTTATTCACCAATTTCTCTTATTAGAATTCTAAGGCTTATATGCATAAGTTGTTGAAGAACGAGGTCTCGGAGAGGGAACTTGTACGCAATTTTATCAAGTTGTAGCTTCTCTAAAACAAAGCCGCGCTCTCGTATGGTGCACAGTTATCTACTTGATTGCAGACTTAGTAATTGCTGTGCTGCTACTTGTTGAAGTTAGTTAAAAGAAATCTGGATGTTTGTAACATTCTGCTATCAGCAGTTAACACTGTTTATATATTGAGAGTATGGGACCATGAACAGGAGTGTATTTTATGCAATTGTGAGGAAGGGTGGCCACAGTACAGCTTCCCACTGAAATGTATGCTAAGCATGTAAGAATGCAGGAGAAGAAGAAGCTGATGGGAAATGCAGAGACAGTTTTGAGCAAATAGTTTATCAAGAAGATGACTTATAGGATAGGAATTTAAGGGACATTTGTCATCTTTTATATAAACTTTATGCTGTGATCATTTAGTATCCACAAGTAATGCGGTTGCAGTGCTTCATAGCTTGCTAAGTGTATGCAGGATTTTATATTCTAAATCAAGGCAGTAAGGATTTTTTTTTTTCCAGAGTATTCCCCAGTTATTCTGATGGTCAGTTGTACCAGCATGTGTTCTGCTAAAGCATGAGTGTATTTTGGGAACATGATAATGACTTCATGCCCTAGTCTCTAAAATTCAGTCTTAAAATTTGCCAGTAATGATAGGTGTAGATTTGGGATGCCCAATTACCATATGAATGATAAAATGTTTTGGGAATTACATATATGAAAAAATGAGATGAAATTTCTACAGTAACAGCCAAAGCCAAAAAGAACTTATTGAAGCCCAAGTGGAATTCGATTTTTATTTGAGGTAGGACTGGTATTTTCCCTGGAACCTCTTAGGTCAAAAAAGTGCTGGGGTGGAGGGAAGGCAGGGTGTAGAAGAAAAGAAAGGAAGTGCTCCATGTGAAAAGTCATTGCAGGGGATGGTTACAGGCCTCTTTTGACTAGGAGTATTGAAATAACTGTTGGATATTTTTGTTTGTGTACAGTAGATTTAATTCTTTCCTGTGTGGGAGATTTTGTGTTACGTTACTGTACACTCCTAAAGCTGGCGTAGCTGTCTGCTGGGAATACTTGCCTAATGCGGAGCTGGTGTAATGTCACACGTTATGCTTCTTTGCATAATGCTATTCATAATTCATAGTTATCTTCAGGTTGCCTTTGGTGATAAAGGCAAACCCATGTGTTCAGCTATATGCTTGCATCTTGATTAAGTTTGACTTGTATTCTGAATTTGAGTTTTAAATAACAGCAAATTTTTCATCCTGGATTGCCCCAGTCTTACTGTTCCATGCTGTTGCTATATTTTTATTTTATTTTTATTTAAGTAAACGAGCTACTATCTTAATGAGTCTGGGAAAAAATGAAGTAGCATATAGCTTCTTAATGTAAAAATATTAAAATGTGTTGCTTTGGTGTCACCTGAAAGCAATTTCCATACTTTGGCTTGTGGTCACCTCTGCATTCCCAAATGATGGCAGATCCCTTGAACCCCAGGAAGGCAAACCTACTGGGATAATAAGGAATCTGCTAGAATCTTTTCTTTTTTGTCTATGGTCTTAATAGAGTTTTAAAAATGAAAGCCATAATTTATACAACTTTGAGAGCTTGTCCTACTCTTGAGGCAGAGATGAGTGCCAGGTAAAGTACAGATATCTCTTTGTATTGCTCAGAGTGAAATCAGGTGATCAATGAAATGAATAGTCTTTACTTCTTTTTGTGCCAGAGCAGCCGTGCTCAATTATACTATGAGATTTCTGCAGAATAAGGCAGTTTCACCTAGAGCCTCTCTCATTTTTGGCAGGTGTCTTTTTGATTAAGTCTTGCATTTAGAGAAATTCAGATCTGATAAACTGGAGATCTGTCTAAACAATACGGCAGGTTTCCAGTGGTTTTCATTCACACATCTACTGCTGTTTGCTTTTTCCTTCATGGCATATTGTAATGTACTGTTGTGTGGCGGTACAGTGAGTTTGATAAATGCCGTGTCTGTGTAAGTTAAATAGGAGGTGAATATTAGCATGGCTTTAAGCAGTTCTTGAAAAAGTTTTATGCTTTATGCAAACAAGAAATACTTCTGACTGGTGAAGCAGAGATACGAAGAACCAAGGGTCTGATAAATGTAAAATAAATGGAAAGCTTTATTCAAACTGTGATGAGCATGAATGGGATATTAGAGTGGTAATAAAGTCGGGTAGCTGTGTGCGAGGTATGCTAACTTTTACCTCCAGGTATTTGCTCCCTGAGGATTTACAATGTAGGGCACCAGAATTAATGCAAGTTCATTATTTGTGACAGATACCTCTTGCTATGGCAGGCAGAGGCATACGTCTAAGAAAACTAATGCAGAATTGCACTGATTGAAATTTTGTAGGTGGTGACAGTGGATTGGATGGGTTAGGAGGACCAGGAGTACAACTCGGAAGCCCTGATAAGAAAAAGCGCAAAGCAAATACACAGGTAAATTCCCTTTGATTCTTTTGATTTCTTAATAAGTAGCATACTCAGATGTTGTTTGCTGGAATGACTGTCCTGCTCTGTTCAGAATATCAGTCTATTCCCACAAATAGTGTTCGCATACAAAATATTTTAGTTGTACTGCAAAGCAGAAATCTTCATTCCTTTGTCCCCTTCATGAAACTTCATCATACTAGTTACTCTCACTGAAGTTACTTTAGGTCTCTGCAGGTTACTGAGGTCCTACAAAGGAAGGAGTGCAGTGAGACTGCAACGACTTGTATTTTGCCATATGGATTTGGTTCTGGGACAGGCTTTCTCTTAATGACTTTGTAGCCATTGGTAGAATCTGTACAGCACGAGTAGTTGTGATGAGACTACTTTTCTTCTTACTTTTATTCCTGTATATGTAGGTTTGTGGGCCAATGCATCAGTTTGTTAATGCTTTGACCAAACTCGTGGCATATTCCCCAAGTGGTTTTCAAGCAAAAGTTATCAGGCAGGTTCGGCTCCTTTCCAGTGAATCCTTGCAAACTGGCATTTCTATATAGTTTCTGTTTCCAGAAAAGGAAGCCTGAATACAAAACATCTAAAGCAATTAGATATCTGTAGTGCAGAATTTTTCTTTGTGTGTTTATTCAGCTTGGAGTGAGAGTATCTTTTTTTTTTTTTTTTTTTTTTTTTACTGTCCAATGAGGGTAATTGTATTTATACAGGTCAAACAATCACTTCTTGTTTGGCCTATCCAGAATTCATTGAGATGGGGATTTGTTTTCTTAATTCTTGTTTTCTTTTCAAGTAGTCATGGCAGAACCTGCTCTGAGAAATATCCAGTTAATTTCAGGGTTTCAGATCTCTCTACTCTTGGAGTTTTTTCTTGTGTTCTGGAATGGCAATAACCGCAGAGGGGAGGCAGATTAGTTTCTTCTCTTTTCTTACGAGGCTCAAAACTCACGGGACAGCAGAAATTTGGAGTGGGGGAAGGTATGTTCAGTCTTAGTTTATGAGTATGAGGCTGTGCTTTCTGAAAGCAGCTAGCACAAAGAGTTGAGGTGAGGTTGAACTAGCTAGATGTTCTCACAGGCTGGTCTAGAATGAAATTCAATTGTATAGCCACTCCGATGACATTTGAGCAGCCCCTGGGCTCTATTAGACACTTGATTTTGCTTTGTAACCAGGAATCCTTGTATTTTTTAACCTACTGACACTACTTCAGACAGTCCACAGTCACTAGATATGCTTAAGGGACTCCTCTGGTACATAAGAGTCTGTGTATAGGAATTTTCTGTATTCTCAACAACTCTACAACTCTACAGTTGTTTTATTTGTTTATTTTTTTAGGATTATAGTAACATTGGTATTTTAGGTTTGTATATTCTCCTAAAAGTGGGGTGTCTTAAAAGATGTGTATTCAGTAAACTGAACCCAAAATTAATGTAAGAAAATACTCTAAATCTGCTCTTCAGCACTTGGAACATGTTGTGCATGTGTTTAAATGAAACGTGGCTTTCTGTACTGTTGCTTTTCTTAAGTAGAAGATGAAGGGGGGAAAAAAAGTCACGCATTAAGTAGTGTTTTCAGAAGCATGGTTGTGCAACTGTACAGTTCCTGAAACAACGCTGAGATTACTATAAACCACTTTGTCATTTGGAGCCTTAAATCTTCTCTCCCCTCTCCACTGAAATTTCAGATAGCCTGGCAGGGTATAGTGGGTGGGCTGTACACAACAGCTGAACTGTTCTTTTAGCAGTAGTGCTGCTAATCCAGGACCTTGTGATTGGTCTCTCTTGCGGGGACATAGTAAAACTAATTTAAATGTTGTATTTAAAATATTTTTAGGGATCATCATTTCCACCTCCATCTGAATATGCTCCACCGCCGAATCCAAGCTCTGACCACCTTGTAGCTGCAAATCCATTTGATGACAACTATAATACTGTGTCTTATAAACCACTTCCTTCAGGAAATCCGTATTTTAGTAATCCCGGTTATCCTGGCTTTGGAGGCTATAACACTTTCAGAATGCCACCTCACATGCTGCCCAGAGTGTCCTCGCCATATAGTGGTTCTTACTCCCTCAGAAACCAACCACACCCCCTTCCTCAAAACCCGTTGGGAATGGGCTTTAGCCGACCCCACTCTTTCAGCTTTGGCCCACATGATAACCCAGGTTTTGGGAATCAACCACCGTATAGCAGTGGTCAGATAAATCAAAATGTCAGTATGCCTGGTCAGCATTTCAGACCAAATCCTGGTGAGAATTTTGGCCATTCTGGACAGATACCTCACCCTGATGTGCCATCTAACTTTGGTCCTGGAAACAATCCAAATTTCCCAAATTCTCAGCTGGAGTCGAACCATTCTTTTGTTCCTCCACCAAACACCTACAACCAGGCAAAATCATCAGCACAAAAGCAAGACTTCAGTCAGGGTGCAAGTAAAGCATCCAGCCAGAACACTGCTGCTCATCAGCATCATCACAGGACAGAGGACATTGTGACTCAAGGTAACAGTGACCTAAAAAATGTCACGCAAAACAACGTGGTAAATCAGGATAATAGCCATTCCAATAGTGCTGATAACACTAATGCTGGTCATTCAAATGGGACGCAGAGTAAGTCCCGCCAGCCTCGAGGTACCGCTGAAGGATGCAATTCTGAAAAGAGCAGCAAAACTCCCCTTCATCCCAGTCGTCATGGTCACTCATCCTCTGAGCCCGTCTATCCATGTGGAATTTGTACACATGAAGTTAACGATGACCAGGATGCCATCCTGTGTGAAGCCTCTTGTCAAAAATGGTTTCATCGAATCTGTACAGGCATGACTGAGTCAGCGTATGGCCTTCTTACAGCAGAAGCATCAGCAGTGTGGGGCTGTGATACATGTATGGCTGACAAAGACGTCCAGCTAATGCGCACTAGAGAGACTGCAGGACCACCTGCACTGAATACGGATGGCTAACAATGTCAATTGGTGGTCGTGGTTAAAATACTTGCTCCGAAGATTTGGTTGCAAATTGGGTACTTCACTTTCTGCAGACAATCGGTTGTGTTTGATTGCTATCATCTTTTTTCCCCCCAATCTGTTTTCATTCATAAAGTTCCATCTCAGCTTTTGTACTCTTACTTTTATGTGTGCAAATATTTTACAGGGTTGAATACTTTTTGTTTCTGATTAAACTGTAAAACATAACTGAGAACTGATCAGAAGTAGGATGTGCATTGACAACTTTATTGAAGGCAAAAATGTGCCTGTATGAATAGATTCTAATTTACTAGTATTAACGTGTTACCTAACACTAGCATTTAATACTTGGTTTTAATGGTACTGTGTGTGCAAGTACTCATTGCATATTTTTATTTTTTTGGTGAATGTCCATTACTGATATTCTTGCTATTTTTTCTTTGATTATAGTGGAGATGGCATGGAGGAATGTGCAGTGCTAAAAGTTTTTAATTTTAGAATAAATACAGGGGATTTCATATGTGCTTTTTCTTATTTTTGCAGTAGAGCATTAACATGATTCTAAAATCAATGATTTCATACTTAGCAACACAGTGAAACCCACTAAGTCTTACAACTTGGTATTTCCTTCAAAAGGCAATGATCTCTTTACTTCTCAGCAAATACTTGCTGAGGACTCTTACTAGGTCTTGCAGTAGCGGAAATAGTTACAAACTATCATTACATTGGAACAAGTTAGATCGAGTTTACAAAGTCCAGTGCTTTAGATCTAGAGAACACCAAAACTAGGGTTGCATATGTAAACTTAAATAATTTATCTTAAGCACATATATTAAGATATAGTCCCTGTGCAGTTGTGCACCCCTCGTTCATCCTGTCTTATTGGTGGTTCTAGTCTCCAGCCTCAGCGCTGCCTGAAGATTGAGAAGGAATGTAAGCAGGGTAAGTCCTGCCCATCTCCAAGGGCTTTCAGATAGAGCCTGCTTGGTCATCCTGAGCTTACACAGTCCTCTTGGCAAGAAGAAGGGTGGGAGGCAATGGAGTGTGCTTAGCACAGACTGAACTACAAGACAATTTCACCAGCAAAGTCATAACACTGAATTCCCACCACTGCCTTAGCCACTCTTGCAACTTCATGGGGACAGAAAATCTAGGGTGAAGACAAATACAACTCTCACGTCAGGTGAGTTTAGCTCACATCAGGAGCTAGCAAGCAGAAATTTAGCATTTTTTCTAAACTTGAGATCCTACTGATAAGTATGAATGGCACTAGAGCTTCATGTTTGATTCTAAGAATTCTCTTTTTATATGGATAATTTGATCTTACTCTTGATTTCAGAAATACCCTCACTCTTTTTCTTTTTTTTTTTTTTAAATGTGGGGAAACATCTAGCCTTGAACACTTGGGCCTTAGCAGGGTGCTAAAGTTGCATATGCAATTGAAAATGAGTGTTTCTGTAGAGAAAAATGTTATTTTAACTTAATAAAAGGTGGTACTGTAATAATAGTCTCTCTGTAATACTCACCACTGTGCTGTAAACTTAATTGGTGGTTGTTTGAAAACTAGATCATAAACCAAACATTACAAGTACTGATCAGTTTCCTTAATGTAATAGAAGGTGTTCAGATCTGTGGTGATGAATGGTGTAGGAGCCTATGTAGAATATAAGCAGCTATATTTAAAGGCTCTTTTTATGGTAAGTTATGCAAATGACTGAAAAGTAAGGCCTGTCTGCTACTTCACCATTGTGTTGATTTTTAAATGGGCTCTGCTGCAGTACTGTCCTGGGAGATACTCCACAGATGTACATAACTGTCCTTTTATTTTAATACTGAAAACATTTTTATACCTTTTTACTGGAGAAGTGTAG
Source organism: Cygnus atratus (assembly GCF_013377495.2). Taxonomy (NCBI): domain Eukaryota; kingdom Metazoa; phylum Chordata; class Aves; order Anseriformes; family Anatidae; genus Cygnus; species Cygnus atratus. The sequence continues at coordinate 3,226,340 of NC_066372.1, read as the reverse complement.
CATTGCTCTCCTTTTCTGCAATGCCTCTCATCAAGAAAAAGGAAATGTTCAAAGTGTAAATGACAGCTCATATCTTGAGGATTTCTTGTACTGTGATGTAAAGGAAGTGTAAGGCAGATCCAGAGCTCCTGTTTTCAGCACTACTTGTTTTATTTAGTACAGAGACTAAACTTCATCTTGTTTTGTTAGAGGTGTGATGATAAAACCAACGAAACAAGCGAATAAAAACAACAGCAAAAAACCAACCTCTGTTACAAGAGTTGTCATCTTCAGTAGATTTCGTAATGACTGACTGACTGTTACAATTTACTTTTGGTATCTAAAGTAGAAATTAAACCTAACTTTGTTTAGATAAATTGTTTCCTAGAGGAACAAATAAAATCTCTGCAACAATTTACACTGTGAAGTTTGTGGAGCTAGCTCAGACTTAGAGCAATGTAAATGAAATCAAGACTGCTCAGTGACTGAAAGTTCAACAAAAGCTCCCGTGATGATATTGTTATCCAAGTAGGCAGTTCACAATGCCCTTCCGACTGTGAGATGTTTGGGGCAGTTATTCTCAGACGCCCAGTTAATGTTTTAACATTTTGGAGCAGACATACTTAAAATAGCCATGTAATTTTTGAAATCTCTTCCCTCAATCCTGTTTTAAGTAAAGCAAGTGTTTTGTATATAAGTTAGCAAGACATTGTAAGAACACTGTATTTAAATTCTAAACTTCTACTGGAATATAATTTTATGAGTCTTTAAATCATGTATCTGTGAGACTTACTCTAACAGATTATTCCATTTTTTCTAAACTGGTACCATGGTGGGCTTGTAACCCCCTGAATTTTCTGTGTGTATTAACCTGCAAATTCAAGGTGTTAGCAAATGACAGTTTAAAAACAAAAAATAAAAACGAGCAACAAAATCAAACTTGTTATACTGATCACAGAGAGAGGACTGATTAGGATCTCAGAAAGTCATCTGGCCAATATATTTACCCTATTGATATGCTCTTGGCATACCTGGACTTTTTACCTAGAGAGAGAGAGAGAGTTATACTTTGTTTTTCTCTGCATGTATTGACTAGTAGTACTTTAAGTATGCACAGGGAAAACAACTATCATGTTTTATTAGTAAAGTACTAGGAAAATGTCAGCTGGTTAGAATTAGAAATTAGTTATAGAAGGGGGGGAGGGCTGGTTAGAATAGGTGAGCTTTTTTGTAATACTTTACATGAAACAATTTGTATTGAACTATCATGTGCTTATTTCATTATTAGGGATTTAGACTACTGGTGCTGCATACCAAAATATCACAAAGATTTTGTAAGTCTTACAAACCTTAACATTTTGTGGGAAAGGTCTGCATCCTTTTTAAATAGCTCATCACGTTCAGAAATGCAGCCTATACTGCTGAAAATGTGTTTTTTTCTTTTTTTCCCTAGGCTGAAATAACTAGGTGTAAACTGGCCTAAACTGCCCTTAATACTTAGTTTTTGCCAGAGACCAGTTTTAAATGAGAAAAAAAAATATAATATTCTCTTTCAAATACTTTATTGCTGTTACGGTGTGTATAGGCTAGAGAGTAGGTGTCATGAATCTGGTTTCTGGCTGGTTCACTGATTGCTTCGACAACTTGAGACAAACAGGTTGGCTGTTTGTGCCTGAGTCTCTTCTTTCAGAGGACTGGGCTAATGCTTATTTCTAAAGGGTGTTTAGAGGCCTAATTATTATTTGAAATCTTCAGATGAAGGAGACAAAAGTGATAAGGTTTTTCTTTGTTTAAAACAAAAATATAATGCTGGGGGCTCCTCAAAAATGAATATACTTTGACTTTTTTATTTATTTTTTGTCTAAGAACCAATTTTCTAAGTACGTTTTTCAGGCTTAGCTTCAAGTATGTGATGAAGTCAGTGGAACTGCATGCACGAAGTCAAGGATATTTCAGAGCTTTTACAGTTCTGGGCCTCTGATGTTTATAAGCGAAATGCTTTTTATGGTTTGAGATTTTTACAAAATCAATGGTGTTCAAATGTAGCACCTCTTTAACATTTGTCTTTCTTCCAACTTAATACGATAACACATCTGCGTTAAATACGTCCCTTCCATTTTATATATAAACATTGCCTGCCAGGAAGTATTGGTGTAACATTATTAAAAGAGGAAGTCATGCTTCTTATCATGTTGTATGTGACTTAAATGACTGTTTCATATTAAAACTAATCTTTCCTTATGTACTGCTTAAATATACCTGTTTTGGGAATATCAGTTCAGTACTTTTAAACAATCTTGAATGTGTTCCACATTGGTGACATGTATTTTTGCAACAACTTTTTTGTTTCAGTTTTAAATTAGAGCATGTCTGAAGTAATACATGCATTAGTGCTGTGGTGTGTGGCAAAGTTAATGTATGTAATTCAAATTGGAAAAAAGTTTCCAGACTTTGTCCAACATTAACCCTGTGGCGAGGGATTAAATTACTATGTAATACAAATTATTTCATATCATGATGTGTTTTAAGCTACTCTATGAAGTATGTGATACATTATTGTTTATGGATTGGTAGCTGGCCTGGTATCTTGCATAGAATGAGGTATGATAGATGGTAGCAGTTCATGATAATTAAAACAGACTACGTTTCACAACATGCTGCACTTAGGTGCATTGTCCTCCTGTTGCTGTAACTATTAGCATGAATTCCTTGACGGTATCCACTGACAAATGGGTGAACAAGTAGGTAATAAGCTCATGGGTGTGAAAATCCTATTCTGACGCTCTTTACTTGGATTACAAAACATGTTTTTTTTTTAATCTACTGGATTGATTAGATATATGCAGGAAGATGTAGAACTGGATGTACTTTAAAGTTATTCTGCAATGACTAAGTTTTGTCTGAAGCTTTCTATATTAGAATAGACTCTTCCTTAAAATTGGAAAATTAAGTGTACTTAGCAGAACTTTCAAGGCAATATAACTGTCCTACACTACATAATGAGTTATACACATTCACTTCTTTGTATGGAATGCCTCCAATTTCTTCTTGCTTTATATGGAAATAAAGGGTCTCTTTAGTGCCCTAGTGTTGTGTGTCATCACTTCTGAGATCATAAATTCTGAATGGTGTTCAGCCCCTTAGAGGTGCTGCCTATAGCTTAAAGTATTCAGTGTTGCCCTTAGCCATTTCTGAACCAGCGAACTTATACCAAGACCATATGGAGCGCCCATTTTTGTATTGTTTACTGTACATGATGAATTATCCTTTTCATGTTCAAACAAACTGTGTATCTCAGAATAAGTTTTGATCCAGCCCCACCTTTTTCCTCAGAGGTATGCTCACTGTATTTCAGAAATTGCTGTATTGGAGACAGTTCAGGGTTGGAGGCATGAGAGGTGTTGCCTTTATTCCTGGAGACTCTTATCTGCTAAAGGATGGTCTAAATCTGAATTTCCATGTAACTTGAGTAGGGCAGACTCTTAATATATTTGTTCTTTTCTTATTTTCTCTTTTTTTTTTTTTTCTGAAATGTGTAGTAGTTGAGGGATTTTTACTTGAAAGACAGTCTATTCTCCAAGCTTTTGTATGTGGCCTTTAGAGCAGATGCTGTGTTCTTTAGGGCCTTCTGACTTGGACTTTTTTGTCTGTATTTTCCTTTTAGAGATAATTTTTTTTTCAAAAATGAGTTGAAAAAGGCACGTTACCAATCTACTGCCATCCAAGCAGTGCAAAATATGAGCTAATTAAGAGTGTTGACATTGTTTTTTTTAATAATGATGTGGTATTTGACCCTTTAGAAGAACAATTATAAGAATCTGAATCAAGTGTTCTTGGAAAATGTGTATGGTAGATTTTTGTCCAGCACTGTGTGTAACTTTGCTTTCTGTTGTCTGGTTTCAGTTTCTTTTAAAATAAAGATTTTTTTTTTGTGCGTGTGTCTGGGGAAATTGCCTTTCGATTTATGAAGATGATGTAATGCATAAGTTAACTCTTCAAATGCTTTGCCTGTGAGAACGCATTTGGATTGGGCTTAATCCTGCAAGAAACTGTGTAAGATCAAAAAAGGCAGCTTCTGCCTCTATTAGTGAAGTCTGCTGTTCTCTAGAGGCATTAATCTGAATTAACTTCAAAGCAGATTAGAAAAGGTCTTGCACCATGAACCCTGTTATTTCTTGAAGGAAGGCTCAGGCATCATTTGCCTGAATAGATTTGATATTTTTTTGCTTTTGGGAAGAGATTATGCAAATAATTATTTACTCCAATTAATAAAATTCTTACTAAGTTACTCAATTTTTTTCTGCTGAAATGTCAGATCTAACACATCGGAAATCAGTACCTTACCAATAATCTTTAGAAGCAGTGGTGTGGATTGTCCCAAGCCACACACTGAAAACAGTTCTTTTTAAAAAATAGGGATGACAGAAATGGGAAAGAATTGGGGGGGGATTATTTAATAAATTAGATAAGAAAATGCATATTACAAAGATTTTTTTTAAGCCTCCAAAGCCATTAGGAATGAAATAACCTCTCCTGGATGATATGAATATATTAGGAATTAGAAGGTCCAGAGTAGTATTACTAAGATTTGATGGGAATACAAATCTCCATCCTTCAGAGCACAGGAAATAGGTATTTAAAGTTTTCCAGGGAACATTTAATCTCTTCCTTTCTCTCACTACAAAGCTTCTTGCACTTTTGACTGATAAATTAGTAACAGCAGAAGAAAGATCTTGAATGGACCTCTCTTCTAGCTTATTTTGCAAGTGTCACAGCAAGAGCTCAGTCATTCATCCAAGCAAGCTAGCAATGTGGAATGTCTATGACACAGGTGGTGGTTTTGTAGATACATACCAACACAACACTGGTAAGGGGGATTGGAGATTTTTTTTTAAAGGTACTGAAGCTATTTGGTGTAACTTAAGAAGATCAAATACTGGTAAACGTACCTATGGCCTATATTATAAATTGTGTATGTGTAATGTCTTATTGCTGGCAGGAATAAATAATAAGCTGCTTCATTTCAGTATATTCTCTGTGATTAAACTAAAAATGACACCTGGATGACCAAAGCAGAAGGCCAGCACTCCACAAATGTAAGACTTATCTGTGAGTGGACTCTACAAAACTGAAGAATGCATTTGGGATCACCACAGCTACGTTCTGGAGTGGTAGGGGATTTTGAATTGCTGTTACATTATAATCGTTCTATCCAATGCTGCTCTTTCAATACCATGATTTTGAAACAGCGAGCAAAGTGTTTTTTTTTTTTTTAGGTTACATGTGCCAAAAATTCCTAAAGTATTTTGACTTTCAATTAAATCTTTTTCCTCGTGTACTTTTGAATACTCTTGGAATGTGGAATTTAATTCCGATTCCTGTTGATGACACCAGATCTGAAACCAGACCCAGATGATACCGGTCTGGGTGAATGAAGTTGGAGACTGTCCTAGAGATCATATTGATTATTGTGGCTTTCTTCCTCTGAAAAAGTTTTTAAACCTTTGTGATACCTATTTGTATGTTGTAATGATGAAAAACTACAGTTATCTCTTAATAATAACTGCTACCATTTGATCGCTCCTTTGGAATATAGCGAATAAAATATGAAAGTTGAATCTTCAGTGTTACACGTCAGAAACCTGAACTAGTGCGTCTGGTTTTAAACTTGGTATTTCATGGCCCCCCGCCGGGAGGGGGGGAAATAGGGGGTGACGCGAGACTCCTTGGCCCTGAGGACCACAACTCCCAGCATGCACCGCGCCCCGCTTCCCCCGGCGTGCCATTGGCTAAGGCTGCGGCGGGCCGGCCAGCACCTCCCACGAGCGGCGAGGGAGAGCCGGAAGTGCTCTCAGAGAGCCCCGGCAGCTCTCTTCCTCCCGTAGCAACGGGCGCGGGGCGGCCCTGGCGACGGGCGGCGCCATGCCGGTGTGGCTGCGGGAGCACAGGTGGCGGCAGAGCGACTCCGCCGTCTTCCTCTCGCTGCCCGTGCCCGGCGTGCGGGTCACCGCCGCCAACATCTTCTGCACCGACCGCTACCTCAAGGTGGGGCGGCGGCAGGCGTCTGTCGTGCGACTCGCCGCCTTGAAAGCAGGCGTGTCAGTCATTTTATAGCGCTGTCGGAAAGCACAGGCTTGATATGCAGTGGCTGCACCGTCAGTTGTACGGTTTTATATAATCTTGAACCCGTAATCCCCCTTTGTGTGCTGCAGGCTGCTAAGTACCTGTCACGCTAGAGAGAATCGCTGTCCCTCTGTTCATACTTACTAATACTTTTACTACCCAGTAGCTGATAGCAGCCTTCCCTAGACGCAGCTGTTTATGCTTTCAAAATGATTACAAATTGGAGGTCTACTGCTTCTGTTTCAGTGCTGAAAAACAAACTATTTCCATCTCTTTTATTTGCTCTAATAGGAGCTAAAATCTCGGTATGGCATACTAAGCAAATTAGCATTGTCAGTAACATGTGTTTCCTGAGGTTTGCTGTATGCTTGCACTGAGTATTTCGACTATCTGGTAATTCATTACAAATTTAAGTATTAGTACATGTTCATTAATTATTTTTTTATAGGTAAGCGTTCCTCCCTTTTTATTTGAAGCCATCTTATACGCTCCTATTGATGACACAAACAGCACAGCAAAGATTGGAAATGGAATCATTTTCTTCACTTTGTATAAAAAGGAAGCGGGCACGTGGGATTCCCTAACTCTAGAGAATGGTAAGCTTTCTCTTGTGAAAAATAAGTTGTGTTTAAAGAACCCAAATTGTGCCAAAACACTAGCTTTACTGCTCTTCCAACTGTATTATTTGGTCTAGAAAAATATTACCTTTACCTTCATGGCTTTTCGTGTGTATCAGTAACTTTCAGAAAACGTATGAACTCTAACCTGTCGCTGAAAAGTACGGTGTCAGTTGGGGATATTATAATTAATTTATTCTGAATTACCTCCAGCTCCTTCATAGGAAATTGCAGGTGGTCTTTGTGGTTTTACTAGTTCCACACTGACCTTCAAAATCAACTGTTGGATTTGAAGTGCTGAAGTGGTCTGCTGAAGTACTGAAAAGAGATAAACTGCTAGAAAAGGCAGTTTTGGAGAAAAAAAATTCTCTGCTCTAACTTTACAGTTCAAGCTAAATTAAATCGTGTTGTTCATTGTCTCTTCTCTTCTACTTTCTTTTTTTAACAAGGAACATCAAAACATTGACTATAGCGAGCACAAAACAAAGTTTCTGATAAAACTTACATTGAGTGTTTAAGCAAATCTTAGATTTTCTTTTTAAGAGATGGATTTGATAAAGACTGCTTTGTGGATTTTGAGAAGTTATATTTTCTTAGATAAAGAGAAAAGAGGATTTCTGTTTTTATGAACATGGTATGTAACAGTAAAACTTTGGGCCTAAATTTCTAAAATATTTTTTGTTTGTTTTAAGCTAGTAAGGAGAAGCTGCAATATCTAAGAGAGAACGCTGTTCTAAAAGCCCATGAAAAGGCAAAAGAGGAGACAGAAGCAAAAAAAATTACAAAACAAGAACATAAAAAATATGCTTTGGAGGCCACAGTGAAGGTAAATTTGGAAAAATCTCTATCATACATGTAAACATAATTAATTGCCAATGAATCTGTCAGCTGCTTTGTTAAATGTACCTTAAAAATGTAAGAAGTACTAATTTTTATTACAGTGGTAGAGAATCTTATTTTTAATTTGCACTTAAAACATATCTACTACTGCATATGAAAATGATATAGAAAAAATACTAAGAAGTTGTCATTTTCCATTAATATTTCTCATGAAAAATATTGGTGAGGAATTCAGATTTTCGTCAGCTGAAAGGAGACAATAATAATGTGGCAAAATGTTAATCTTTTGTGGCCTCTGCAACAGCACAAGTGTTTGGTCATTTGTTGCTGACAAAAACATGGATATATAAAAACTCTTATTTATTCATTGTTGTTCTGTATCAGATGTTCACTGCGGTTGTTTTTTGTATGTGGTATTTTTGTTGTTCTGCATTTTGTGTGTATTTTAAGACACTTTTTTTTTTTCCTTAAATGTATATAAAAAGTCTGGTAATTTCATTTGTGTTTAAATGAACTTTTAAAGGTATGCAATGAACTTCTAAGATTGCATATGCAATTTCGACAAAAATAATCTGCAGTTAATAACTTTCTCAGCTGAAAGGCTGTATCTATTTCTTGTATGTAATAATTCCAAAGAGAAGTGGAGAGAGAAGAAATAATGCATTAAAATGAAGGTATATGTTTACATTTCTGTATATTCCAGAGTTGAAATATAGCTAGGATATTGAAGCAAAAGTTTGGTTAATGAACAGTGAAGTGTCATCTTCTAGAATTGCTGGTAATTAGGGCCTCATCAGAAGGCACTTCCTACCTCTCTTAATAAAGTAATCATTATCATTATTGAATCAGAGGCAGGAAGAGCTTTATCATCAAGTATAATAAAGCAGTCCAAGTAGATTTAAAAAAAAAAAAACAAAAAACAGTATTTTTTTCAGAATAAAGAAGGTATGTGAACAGCATACTTTTGTGTGGTGAACCAAAATGACCTCTGGAGACAACAGGAAAACCTACCAAATATTTATTTGTGGATTGTATTTTTCAAAATATAAATAAAACTTTATTTTTGACTGTTTTGGGACCATACACCTATGTAGTGGTAGTAAAATAGTTAAAACTTACGACTTCTTTTAAAAGCTAATTAGAAATCTTTCCTAATTATTTTTAAGTGTCTTTCATAACTCTGCTTGTGGGATCATACTAATGGTGATGATGCGCTTAGAAAATGAAACTGGGAAGATAATGGTATCTTTTACTCAGTTCTCTTATTAATGGATGCTACATAACTCAGTTTTATCTTTCAAACAGCTAGAAGAAGCAGAAAGAAAAAGAATTGAAGAGCTGAAAGAACAGGAGCGGCAGAAAGTCACTAAGGAGTTGGAGTTATGGAAAGATCAGCAGAAAGATGTTGAGAATCAAAGGAAGGTACAAAAAGAAGGGCAACTACACGAAGAAGTAGAGCAACTAAAGGAGAAGAAAAAGGAAAAAATTAACAAAACTAGCATTCCTAGTGAAGAAACTTTGAAGACCAGACTCAAACCTACAGAAGGTTGTATTATTGGGATGTGTTTTATCATTCTTCAGTGTATGGGCGTAACGTTATTCCTGGATGTTTCTAGTTCATCATTTATCTTTGTGTCCATCATACTGAATTAATTCTTTTATTTTGCAGTTATTTTTGTGTCTTTATTTTTTTGTGATTTCTTGAGCAATACCATGCGAGTTCTTAGCTCTCATTTAAGTCCTTGGAAATAAAAGGGCAAGTTTTGCAGTAGGCTTTAGGAAAGTAGAACAGGAAGTCTTTGTAATAGTGTGTTGCAAAGTTTCTGAGAGTGGAGTTCATGTTACCACTAAGGTATCCAACTACTAGTTTGCATAGAAGTAGACAGTCTGCTTTCACTCTATCCCATACCTTGGCCCTACAGAGAGACAATAGTGAACTAGATCAAGAGAAAATTGTTCATTCTTGTTTTGTTTGTATTGCACTTGCCCCAAGAGAGAGTCATGTAAGTGAAAGAGATGGTGGTGTAAGCAGAATGTACGTTCATTTGTGACAGACAATGTAGTCAGTAACAGATTGCATGATATACAGCAAGAATAAACATTGTTTGAAGCTTTTCTTCAAAAGAACAAGTCCAAACTTTTGCCATGCTATTATTAGAGATTTATTGCTAACATGCAGAATTAATAAATTAGGAATTTGGTAGAAAAACAGGAAAAAATCACTTTTGCTTCATTTTTCATTTCCAGTACTCCAATTCTCTTTGTAGGTAGTGGTTCCTATAGTATGTTTTCAGAAAATTTAAAGGAAGAGCAACTACCAGCTCCTCGATCTTCTGGTACAATTAAAATCAACTTCACGTCACGAGTTTTTCCTACAGCCCTACGAGAATCTCGTGTAGCAGAAGAGGAGGAGGTAGAGATTGTTCTCTTTTTAGTATGGTGCTTCTGTTATCTTCCAAGACGGTGAATTATTACTGTTTATTCAGGAAGTTGACAGAAATGTTACCTGTACTATGTTCTCAACAGCCAAAGAATACTGTCTTATTTAAATCTTAATTTAAATAAAATATATATTAAAGATATATGTTTTCACCAAACATGTAATTGTGGTAAATAAAGTTTCATTTCTTTTTTTTTTTTTTTTTAAAAAAAGAAAAATTTGCAATATTAATTGAATTCCATGTAGTACAAGATTTGAAATTTCTTTATACTTAATGTTTGTTAAGTTCTGTCTTCTTAAAAAGAAGCTCACAGAAGCTTACAGAGTCTCTAAAAGAGCTTTATTGAATATATATTAGTAATGTAGTAACCTTACTTACCATGTAGCAATATTTGGGGAAAATAGGAAAATCTTCCTGTCTTACATTATTAAATATTTCTCTCTGTCCAAAATACATGACAAGTAGAACTCCTTTGATAGGACTGAGTGAATAGACAAAAGCAAAACTTAAATTTTACTTCAGAAATAATACTTGTTCATTGTATATTAAAAGTGGCTACATAAACAAGCAGAAGCTCGAAGAATAATAAGTGCTGATTTGTCTGAGCTGGAAGACTTAAAAGAAGAGGAGAAGAATCCAGACTGGTTAAAGGACAAAGGAAAGTAAGTTAGGTTCTGTTTGAAGGTTTATTTAAAATGAAATAAGCAATCACAATCACATATATCACTTTAAAAATCAGTCATGTGAATGCATAGAAGTGTTCATTCACCTTTTATTGATCTTCACTGCTGTCACACTTCACAGTGTCTATTTTTGCAAAGTTGCATGTTGTTACGCTTTATTCTGAGCATTAAGTTTGACTGAACTTCACCTATGTTGTTCTCGGAATAGGTTATGACTGACCAAGCTGCTAAAATTTCAATTTAAAAAAAAATTGTTGTTAACAGTAAGTAGGTATTTATTTCATGATGCATCACCTTAATTAAATTACGTTTCACTTTTTGTTTTATACTTAGCAAAATGTTTGCAACAGGAAACTATCTTGCAGCAGTAAATGCATATAACCTTGCAGTCCGGCTAAACAATAAGCTTCCACTACTGTATCTGAATCGTGCTGCTTGCCATCTTAAACTGAGGAATTTACACAAAGCCATTGAAGATTCCTCTAAGGTATAAATATTTAAGTTCTCAGACTGTTTTCTTACACATGATTGTGATTTATTACTGTGATGCTTCTGTTTCAAGCAGATCTGTAAATAATTATTAGTGCAATTCAAAATTTTTAAATTCATAATTGATATTATGTTGCTGATTGACTCAGCACACATTTCTTTACTGGTAAAATGTTAAAGGAATACCTGCACTTGGAAAAAAAAAAAAGACAATTTTGAGCAGGAAAGGGGCAGAATATACACGAATACCCATTGTATTATGTTATGTTGTTCTTCATTTGGTGGGAAGAAAGAAAGGATGATGGTAGTGATGATGGAGACACCTTAAAAACAATACAGACATTTTAAAAGAAGGGCTGGATCATCTCTATTAGCATCTCTCTTTTTTTTTTTTTTCCTCTTGTGCAATGAGAGGGGAGTGACCTCAAATGATAGCTGACAAAATTTGGAGAAAGTTGTTCCAGAATTATTACCTTTTGAACTAATAAGTCTTGAGGCTTGAAGCCCCCCCCCTTTTTTTTTCAGAGTAACTGGTGCTGCAACATGTGATTTTTTTTTTTGTTTGTTTGTTTGTAGCATGATAGGCAATATCATTTATGAAAATAAAATAAATTATTTGAACATTTAGCATAATATGTATGAGTTTTTAGCCATGGCAATGACACTGTGTTTACCAAACTATGAGACAGCAGATAGGAATCTTAGCGATGAGATTCACAAGCTATATAATTACATTTGAATAGTTACTTAGTAAGTGAAAACAGTATGTGTAAACAGAAACAAACAAACCAGAATTATGGAAAATTATGGAAAATCTACCTCTAAATATTTTTGCTATTTTCATTTATAAAGGCACTAGAATTGCTGACACCACCTGTTCCTGATAATGAGAATGCTCGAGTAAAAGCATATGTGAGACGTGGTACAGCCTTTTGTCAGCTGGAATTATATGCTGAAGGTAAGACTTTGATTTTATGAACACACACATGGATTAATACTGACAAGCAAGTAATTCTGTTCAGCTCAATGAGACTGCACTTTTTTTTTTTTTTTTTAGGAAAGACATTAAAGGAAGTGTATGCAATCTCTCTTTTTGTTATGAACCTTTATACCTTAATTTTATTTTTTTTAAATTTGCTGGCTAATTGCAATTCCACTCTTTTTTTTTTTTTAAACACGTTTTAGGAAAATTGGTTTTACTCCTAATGTAAGCAGTACAAATTAGTTTCACCATTGAGGAAAAGGCTTTAGTCAGTTGTGTATCCTCCCTTTGGTCTGCTGGTTTTCATTCTTTTTGTGCATAATGGCTGACTCTTGACTGTGGTAACTTGGTGGCCATGGAAGGTATTATTGTAGAGTGAATGAAAGGCATTCAAATGTGGGACGCAAACTCATGTGAAACTAGATTGCACAAGTTCTTTTGCTCGTGAAGCAATGTTTTATTGGTTTTGAGATTATAGTATTAGCAACTACAGAATGTACTGACTTAAAATAACCTGAAATATTTCTAAAATATTTGCTTGTGAACTACGTAGTAACATATCTGTGTTAACCAGCAAGTTGTTTCATCAGGTATGTGTGATCTTTGTGACAGTATCTGAATTACGTGTCCCTCTCAGGTTGGCTTTTTAAGGCAAAGTTACAAGTGAAAGATTATAATAAAAACTAAAGAATATTCAAAATGTCAATGTAGAGCTTTTCCCAGTTCTTACCTTTTTCTGCCCAGGAATCTCTTTGTTGCTTCCTTTCAATTTTATTTACACTTGGAAACCTTATTAAAAAAAGATAAGTGAGGATTTTTGTAATTTATTTAATTCATTCCTCTACTTATGTGTTTTTTTGAGCTATCATATTCACAGTTCATGTATTTTTTTCTTGTTTTCATGCACATTTGTTCTGTCATTCAGTTTTTCTGTCTTCTGCAGAACACTTTTGAACACTCCCCTCCTCTGTAATTCCTCTATCCAGTATGCTTATTTTTTAATGTAGACTGATTCTGATGTAGATTGGACTGAAGTGCTCATTTGTCTATTTATTAACTGAATGGCATGTTTTCAACAACTGCAAGACTGTCTGCGGGTAGGAGCCCTAAACTACGAAAAGTCTTTACACGAAAGAAAGCAGTTAGTTGATGTGTGTATATACACATATGTATGAATGGGCGGCTCTGTTTTCATATTCTGGTATCTGAAAATATATACTAGTGATGTTTCCACTAAAATGTTTTTAAAAATAATATAAGCAAGATATAAATTTGATTTATTGACAGAAGTAAATCCTATTGTCATTCTGATCTATCTTGCTCAACAGCAAAATTCAAGAGCAATACTTTATGCAGGTGACTGGGAACGGTTACTTCCAGTTAGTTGCTAAAGAGGAAAACACTCTTGCATTTTAATGACTGACATTCTTATAAATGTGTCCGTATTAGGTCTCCAGGATTATGAAGCAGCTCTCAAGATTGATCCTAAACATAAAACTATAGAAAAAGATGCAGAGAAGATTCGACACATAATTCAAGGAACAATGCAAAATTCATAAAAAAAAATCAAAATTAAAAAGGAACTTTTTGAGAGAGGTGCCTTTTGAGGGCATCAGGAGCCTTAGTTCACGTTCTCTTTGATATGTTGTTAACTAGACGTTCTTTTGTTTCACTTGGAGCACTGACAGAATTTATAGAATTTATAGAAGATCAGATATATGAATTAATATTTTTTGCAGGTATGGTACTATAACAAATACAATTAGATATACTGTATATCCTTTTGATACAGAGTTGTCATGTTTTTGCTTTCTGTGATGTATTGGTTAGGCTGAATAATAAAACATACATTTTGTACTCGATGGCAGGTGTTGCTTCCATTTGCTTGGTGGAGAGCCTTGAGAGAAGTGTTGAGCTCAGTCGGAAATGTTTGGGGTAGTTGCTGTGCCGTCTTTCTACAGATACCTACTGCATTGCAATGCAAGGAGGTGGATACTTCATTTATGGCAGTTGAAAGGAGGGCAGTGCAGGAACTTTAGTGTCTTGGTTGATTGTAATGCTCTACTTGCCAAAATACGGCTACTGTCTTTCATATAATTACTGAGAGGAAGCAGGGGGGCTAAGGAAGAGAGTCACTGTCAAAGTGAAGAAGAAAATACAAAGCAGGCATTGATTATAAGTCCCTAATTCTCTGTTTTGGTTTTGGAGTCTGTTAGAACAATTTGTATACATCTTTATAAGATATTTGTATTGCAGTGATTCGTTATAGTTACTAAAGGCTCTTTCTGATATGGACAGGCACATTTTTCTACTGCTGTGAAATAGACACAGTGCCCTGTCTAGAGGAAAGTTAGGGAAGCAGGTGTCTTTGGTGGTATGAATAAGGCCGCCTTGTCTCATTTAATTACATTGGGAGCAAATGGATGTTAAACTTGATGATTTCAACACCTGAGCTGGTGATACATATACCATATCTAAGTCATATTTGTTATGTTGATATTAGTGTCCTGAGATGTAGGAATGTGGAGACTGACCTTAAGTTTTAAAAGCAGAAAATACTTTAATTAAAACATAAACCTTCAGGTGAAATGACTCTTGCACTTAACTCTTTCTACACGCTTGAGTTACACATTTATGATACCTGTTTCAAAAGCTTTATTTTTACAGGTTTAGGTCTGATTCAGAGAAGTATATCATCAAATGTGCTACATCCTTTTTGATGCATCTTGTTCAACCCAGCAAAACCAAGATAAATCAAACATTTCAATCATTCTGGGAATAACTGTCACTAACAAAGTCAGATTTCTTTTCTTAAAGCTCAGTGTCTAGGCTAAGTCTGAGAAAATTAAGAGCCATTTTTACAGAGTATGCTGCAAATTGGGGTAGTCATATACCCTACTTCTGTCAATGTCAGTATTCAAATAACCATCTTGAGATGACCCACAAGTGAGTAAGTGTTTTGTAAACGTTTGATCTACTGGATGGTAAGTACAGGGTAACATCTGTGAAGTAGGTGGTATAGCACCATATTCACTCGAAGTTGTTTTAAACAGTAAAACCTGAGGCTTTCTCAAAGAACTACTGGTCATCAGCGTTCTGGGGTCCAGCATACAGGAAAACACAGGATTGCCGGGATTTGCGCAGACAGGCGGATGAGAAGATTGCTTTTTCCCAGTGTTGGGACTTGAGGGCAGCTTCTCAGCAGACGTTGTCATCTTTCCCTGCTGAAGAAATAGATTTAACTCAGCCTTTCAAGTAACAGGGCAAAGCCTTTCAGATTTGTTACATGTTTGTGGGCAGAGCAAATGTTGCTCAAGGCATGCACTGAAATACACGCACAGCACAGGGCGAGGAACTTAACGCTGCTAGCTTTTGACCTTATTTAGTAAACTGTGGACAGTGATAGATGGGCTCCCGCGGAGTATGTAGTAACACCGTTTGGATTTGCATCACTTTCTGTATTGGTGGTAATCTTGAGCACAGAAGATATTTTTATTATCCTTACTGATTAGCTGTCACACAGATATGTGTAAGCTTAGCGGATGGTTTGTTTTGTTTTTGAGTTTCCCTTCGGTACTATATGGAAAGGTGGGGGCTGAAGAAGAGCCCTAACCCCCTCCCCGTGCCCGCCTTCCCTGGGGGCACGTTCATACACGTGCACATTTGTTTCCCTCTGTTTCGTTGCCAACCCGCTCCCCGCGCCTCTCGGGACCCGGCCCTTTCCCCGGGGCCGCCCCCCTCCCCCGGGGCCGCCTCCCGCCGCCCCAGCCCCGCGTCGCCCCCGGGCCCTGGCCCTCCCCGCACCGGCCGCCGGGGGCTCCGCGACCTCGGCGGCGACGCCGCGTTGCCATAGCAGCGGCAGCCCGGGGGGCGCCGGCTGGGGGCGGGGCCGGCGGCCGGCCGCGGTGCACTTCGGGTGCCGTAGTTCGCGGGGCGGCCGGGCGGCCGGGCCTCGGCGGAGCGCGGACTACACTCGCCGGCGTGCCCCGGGGCGTCACCGCCGCGCGCAGGCGCCGGCCCGGGCGGGTCGGTGTTGTTTTGTGGCGGCGTCACTGGCGGTGCGGCCGGCCCGGGCGGGCCGCGCTCAGGTAGGCGGCGGGGCCGGCACCGGCGGTGCCACAGCGAGCTCCGAGGGACGTTGGCTGCCCGCGGCCCGTCGCTCGGCGCGGTCCTCAGGCTCGGGGCGGCAGGGCCGGTTTCCAGCCGGGGGTTCGGCCGTGTGCTGGGCTGGCACCGCAGGTGCCTGCTGCTGGCGTCCGCCCGGCCGCGCGGGGGTAACCAGGACGTGGTGGTGCGGTGCCGCCCGTGTGTGTGCGGGGCACGGCTGGCTCAGCGCGCCTGGGGAGCCTCTAAACGTGGTGCCGCTGGTCTGCGCTTCGGGAGGGCTGAGGAGAAGGAGCTCGCGGCTCTGACTGTGCTTATTTGGGCTAGATGGAAACGTACAGGGTGTCAGTGCAGGAATACGACGTTTGGGGCCCTAGAACTTATGCCCCAGTTTAAGCAGGGATATAAAAAAACTTGAACTGAGACTTTGTTTTGAAAACTAGTGGCAGTAAAGGTATTTATTCTTTTCTTTTTTAATTCTTTCCTTGTGGCTCTGCCATACAGGTGTGTGGTACTCCTGTATCCACCAGCTGGCCCTGCTGTTACTGGGCTAGAGCCCATTAGCATCTTCTTGGTTTGTTAGTAATTCTGCAGGCTTTGTGTGGTTGTTTTCTGCATAAAGCTACTGGTCTATTTATTTATTTTTAATACCTGATTTCAGGAGGATAGAGCTAAGAATACTCAGTGTCTGTGCGCTTGTAGGAGAAAATGTCCTGGCTTTTACTGGCTCTTTGTCATTTGGTGACAGAATACAAGCTGGGGAGGATTTTGGGAGTAGGACGGCTAGCCATTGGGCTCAGGTCGGTTGTCAGGCCCTTAAATAAACAAATACAGCATTCGAGCTCAGATTTAGTTGTGACTATGTAAGTTTTATTCTTCTCTTACAGAACTAAGCTGTTCAGATGTCGACTAAATTTTAGGAGAAGTGTGCCTAATTATTCTTCTGTTAAAGCTTTTTAGCCTGTTTTGATCTTTTGGAAGTAAATAATTATAAGTAATAAAATGCTTTACTTTTGTGCTTGTAGGAATATAGCGACCCTAGAGATGCCTTTCAGTCTTGCATCATGTTGTCTGTCATCATTTTGATAAATACTGCAGCCATACCGATCAACTCCATGATTTTGTAATTATTATTTTTTATTCCATTCTTTTTCTTGCTTTTAAAACTTCTTGGAGATTGATCACCTGTATGCAGTTAACCGTGCAACATTAGTAAAATATTTTGGTTGAACACAGCATAAGTAACTCAAGGCCATTTACTGAGGGCAGCAAGTAGTACAGAATAACGATCGTTTGGCTGCTTGTCCCTGTGTTTGTTTTGAATATTTTTGTATTATACAGATAGCACGCGGCTGTGTCCTGAAGCTGTGGTTTGGGGGGGGGGAGACGGGTGCTGAATGACTACATGGGAACCTGAGGCCGCGGTTGTGCGTTCAGAGGAACTGGTTTTATGCAGTGCTCCATTACCTGCCAGTCTGATCTGGATGGAGAAGGAGCTCGTGATGGCATTTGGGTGGACTTAGCCAGGGCCTAGGGTGAAGCACTGAGTTGGCTAGAGGAAGACAGACATGACTATGTCCAGCACTGACTCTGCTCTTCCAAATGAGCCATTTTCAGATTTATAAATGCAGTCATGTCAACAGATACATTTTTTTTTTGTCTATGAAAGGAATTGGTATGGTTTTAACAAATAAATAAATAAATAAAGCCTGACATCCCCTAGGTGATATTCTAGGAAAAGTGCAAATGAGGGAGGGGAAAACATCTAAGGGACAATGACAGCTGTATTCAAATTAGGGCTTCAGAACGGAAATTCACTTTCTCTGAAAATTTGATACCTCCGTTGGTTAACTGATACGTTTGCTTTGTGGTCTTACCAGACATTTTTAGGTGTAAGAAATAAAGCAGATGTATCAAGTTGTCAGAATTCTCTGGAATATAGAAGCCATATTGAACCACGATCTGCTTTGCTATTTTATTACTCTGGATGCATTATGTAACACAGAAGCGATAAGCTTCCTGTACTGTTTTTAGGAAGTTTTTTTTTTTTCCCTAATGATATAGCTGTAATCAATTTTATTTAACTGCTTAACTTTTAAAAATTATTTTAAAGAACAAGAAATGCATTAAATTTCTTTTTGAAATCTTTTAAAGAACTTTAAAAAGTAATCTAAGCGTGTAACAATAATGGGTACTCTGTATTTCTCATCCAGGAGAATAAACAGGCAGCTGCTGCCAGAAAGTTGTCCTGAAAATAATTAGCGAAGTCATCCAGTAGTGTCGTAGAAAGTAAAATGTTTAGGAGTACTTGAAAAGAGTTAACAGAAACATTATTTTGCCCAGAAGTTCAAGAGAACTAGTTTCAAAAGATCCTAAATTAGTACCTCATCCAAAAAAAGCTGTTTTTCTTAAGTAAATTATAGTTCCTGCGCTTGTAACAGTTCAAAAATGACTTCACCTACTGAAACATGTCTTTAAGCAATGATGCTTCAAGCAAGTTTTAAACTTAATTATTGATTTACTGGCTAGTGTTCCATGTGTTTTAGCTAGTCTAAGAGCTTTTTGGCTGGCTAAAATAGGTGTGTAGCAAGAAAAGCTGTATTTGCTTCATGCATAAAGGATAATAGGGGATATGTGCAAAATAATATATTTTTGGTCTAAATCGTATTCTTTCTTCATTTTCCTCAATTTCAAAATAACAATGTGTGACTTAATGTGTAATGTTGTGTGATGACATGATTTTGGTTCTTCTTTTTTTCGAGAGAGCAGTGAAATTACATATCTCGCATGTTAAAAGAATCTACATTTCTTTGCAGTGTGCTTTGAAAATGTCTGAAAATTCCAGTGACAGTGATTCGTCCTGTGGCTGGACTGTCATCAATCATGAGGTACCCGATCTCAAATTAATTGAGTTCTGTTAATATAAGGCTGGCCATGGAGTAAAAAAATTGTTCCCATTTTGTAGTTGCTGTTTTTTTGTAGACCTTGCTTGTCAACAGAGGATATAGGAGAAAGTTTTATAAATAATAAAATAGAAAACTGCTGTTTCAAAATGTGTATGCTTTATTTTAGCTGTTATAAATTTTAATTGTTATTTAAAAGCATAATTATCTAAGTCTTACTTTGAACTAGAACTTTAGTGAGCTTTTCCTCTGTTCCATCTTTACTGAAAGCCTGGACTTTGTGTAAACTGTCTGTTCTTGTCAATGTGTCTATTAACTGTCCATCTGTGTGTCCTCCCCCCAAATCATTGGCAGGTAAACTATGTAATGCAGAAGGCAGTGATCCAGTGACTTCTCCAAGTCTTTTCTGCCACTAAACTATCTCATCGCAGCTTCAGCAGCTGCTGTTTAGGAATAGCCCTCTGTCCCTAGATTCCATCTGTTTTCTCGTGGAAAAAATGGTCACAAGCATGTGCTCAGTGACTAGAGTATTAGTAGGAGGAGTTTTCAAGGCTTGCAAGCATGCTGTAGCCATTGTCTTTGTATTCCTATTTGCATATAACCAATTACTTTTCTTCCTGATGGAGCTTCTCCATCTTTGAGTTGAGCCTCTGAAATGGTACGTCAGGAGTTTGGGGACTGGCATAAAGACACCTTGGGTGTGCTGTCACAAATCTTTTGTATTGCCTCACTCTGCTTGCAGAATGCTTAGCTAGTTTGGAGGAAGATGCATGTAGGTCTTTTGGGTCTTAATTGCAGGCTTTTAAGTACTTCCTTGTGAGTGGTACACAGGTTTGTGTTGAAAAGGAAAGGTTTGGAAAGTTGAGAGGATCTGGGGTCCCCAGGAATCAACAGTGTCCAAAGGACTGGTTGGAAATCCCCTGGAAAGGGCTGTGTTACAGGGGTGCGTAATTATGTATTCCATACCCTGGATGCTGAAATTTTTCTGGACTTTCTTGCCTCAAGTGGAATGTGAGGGAAGGTACAATGAGTAAGGGAATACCAGCTCTTTATTAGCTTTGTTGGGAGGTGCAGGTCACGGGAGGGCAGGGCAGCTCTCCTTACATCTGTGCTGTTGGCCCTGTTGTTCAGGCAGGAGGTAGCAAGGCATAAAATATGCAGAAATAACCTGGATGTTGGCTTCGTGTGGAGGAGGAATTTGTGTGACAGCGCGGGATTGAGCTAGTGGCAGCAACTGAGAAGATGTTTTTTTCTGTTAGGCAAACCGTCACTGAAGAGGTGCCTTCCATGAGGCCGTACACAAAAGCAATCGAATTACTGAGTAAGGAAGTTGTGATGGTAGATTGTGGGGCAGCGGATGGAAAGAGCTAACAGCGTGTGTGCGAGGCAAAAAGTGGTTCTTGGTTCAAAATACTTGTTGTCTTTTAAAACCTATTCGATTAATGTGTGGAGCTGTATGAAATTTTGTATGGCTGGTTGTGTTAGGTACTGGAAGGCTGCTATAAGGTCTCTCTGGAGCTTTCTCTCTGGGCTGAACAACCCCAACTCGCTCAGCCTGTCTTTGTAGCAGAGGTGCTCCAGCCCTTTGATCATCTTTGTGGCCCTCCTCTGGACTTGTTCTATTAGTCTTTATAGTCAAATAGGTCTGTGTCCTTCTTGTGCTGGGGCCCCAGAGCTGAACACAGCACTCCAGGTGGGGTCTCATGGGGGCAGAGCAGAGGGGGGAGAGTCACCTCCCTTGCACTGCTGGCCACGCTGCTTTTGATGCAGCCCAGGATACGATGGGCTTTCTGGGCTGTAAGCACACGTTGCCAGTTAATGTCAAGCTTCTCATCAACAAACACCCGCCAGGTCCTTCTCCTCAGGGCTGCTCTCAATCCATTATCCATCCAGCCTGTAGTTGTGCTTGGGATTGCCCTGGCCCCAGTGCAGGACCTTGCACTTGGCCCTGTTGAACCTCATGAGCCTGTCCACTCGGGCCTGCCCAGGTCCCTCTGGATGGCATCCCTTCCCTCTTGCCTGTCGACTGCACCATACGGGTTGGTGTCATCAGCAAATGTGCTGAGGGTGCACTCAGTTTCTCTGGCCGTGTCACTGACAATGATGTTATACAGCGTTGCCTGTTCTAAAACAAATTCAAGGAACAGTACCTGAAATAATTACATTCCTTGGAGGAAGATAGGAAATAATGGCAAAAGATAAGAATGATCAACTTCTTTTCTTTGTTTTGGGTTGGATGACAGGTTAGGAATCCTGTCACTAAAAGAAAAACAGAAAACCCACTCATTCCAGTCCTCAAGATCAGGATACAGAAGTGCGTAGACTTCTGGACTTCACGGATTTCTAATAAAAGTAAAAGGGTTTAGAAGTTGGCTACAACAGCTGGGTTACTCAGCAGTGAATTAATTACATGCTCTGTTTTCATACTTGTGATGGTTATTTTACAGTGCTACTGAAAATGAAATTTGCAGTCATTTGGGATAAAAGTTGTGATACTTCTGTTGTCAAAAGAAAAAATCCAGACTATTTGCCAAGTTACTCAAGAATTTAATTTGTGAAGCCTGTTTAAAACAAAGTTAACTTTGTGTTATGATGCAACTCTTTTTGAGGTATCAAATCTTCCTGAAGTACAGCTTCTTCTTAAAAACAAAAGCATGCCAACATAAACAAAAACATGTTTGCTTAAGCCCTGAAGTCAGGCATCTAGGGAAACTGACCTGGTAGTATTACTACTACTGTAATTTCATACCTGCTGTTGCAAAAATAACTAGCTCTGTTTACAAAAACAGTACAAGTTATTTATGGATCACAGTGACTTAGTATTTTTCAATTGGATTTTGTGTGCTTATGGTTTTCTAATAATCTTACTTGAGTTCCACCAATTCCTATAAACAAAAATTGTGATACGAAGATTGAATACTCAGGGTTGTCAAGTCATACTGCTGCAGTCTCTGAGTGGTGGTGTTTATCTTCAGTTCCTGTTCTGCTCTGGCAGCTGACTGATAACTGAGTCTCCTTTCTGGATTACAGACAGCAGTACAATTTAGAGATGGCATAAACATTTGTTTTCATGGTGTCAGAGACGTACTAGTAAAACAGCCATTCGGGTTTGCTGGTAATAATTGAGATGGAGTAGGGCATACGTGCTTTTCCCTGTAGTAGTGCTTATCAGAGTTCCTGTTGGTACTCGGGAAGGCCCCTTTCTTTGTGTGTGTGTTTATTTACATACAACTCATGGACAGGTGTGCAAGAATTAGTTCCCCTGTTCAAAGCTTAATTAGCAACTTCCTATGTTTTTATACATTCTGTATAATAAATGGGTCTAATAAAGCTAATAGGAAATAGTTACCCATTTAAAATACTTGGTTTAGTTATTGATGCCTAGATTACTTTTTTCCCTCTAGAATTGTATTCCATGGCCCTTTTTCAATCATGGTCATTACTTAGTATTTCTTCAGATTTCTTTTGCTTAAAATCAGTTTTAATGGTGGTTTTTCTTCTCTAGTTTTTATTATTAATGTTCTGTTTTCCTGGTAACCCTTTCTTGTTAGTCTACAGTTAATGGGGTTTTGGTCAGTAACGTTTATTTAAAACTCTTCAACTCCAGGGTTCTGACATAGAGACAGTGACTTCAGAAAATGGAAGCACAAATGATAACCACGAATTCATTTCAGAAGAATATGTTACTTTGCAAGAAGAAGAGCAACCAATCGATTTGCAAGGTAAGATATTAAAAGGGAAACAGTCTTATAAACAAATGCAAGTATTTGTTGTAGCATTGGCACAAAATTATTATTTTTAGTAGAGTACTTTGTAGGCCTCTGTTAAAATACTCAATTTATCAGTGTTATGTACGTTACCACTATGTTATTTAGTAACCAACTTTCTAAGATATTTTTCTTAAAATAAGTGTAAGCAGTGGAGTGTTTTTCATTTTGTTAGTGTTTTAAGTGTTATGGAATAATATGCTCTAGTTTATTTTATCAGATAATTTATAGTAGTACTATTGCTTAAGATGTGTTAATATATTAAATATAATAATGCTATAGATCAAATAAGAGTAATTTGGAAAGAACCGGCAATGCTTTTACACATAAAAAGTGACATTGTGCCACTCTTAGTATTTCTTGAGTTGAAACTGCAAGTCTTGTGCATATTAATATAATGAAAATCCACTTATTTTAATCACTACATGTCACTACATTTTAATCACTTATTTTAATCACTACATTACTATTGGCATGAGAACACACACAGACCTAACATACTCTAGTAGTATATGGGAATGAGGGGAATTTATAAAGCTATATGTGTTAATACCATGGTTGTTTGTTTTTTTTTTCTTATGTAGCTCAGCACAGCACTGATGGAGAGATACCAGTGGTAGATAACACTCTCTCTGCTTTTGAGGAAACTCAGACAGTTCCAGAGGTAACTTATATATAATGTTATTCAGAAGCTTCTGTAAGCCTTATTTCAAAATGCAAAGCAATACTTTAAAGGTATTAAAATGAAGATACTGATTTTTCTTTTTCAAAGCATTAGGAACTCTTGCTACTTTTTCAAGTTAATTTATATTCTGTGTATTTGAATAACTTTTTACATTATCTTCTTCCTTAGGGAAGGAAAGAAAAAGTGCATGATGATGGTTCCTGTGTTGGGACTATTAGTGATGATTCTGACATTGTTACGCTTGAAGCTCCAAAAGGGGAAGAAACTCAAAGTCAGGAGGAAGCTCCAGCTGATGGTGAAGAAGCTCGCAGTTCAGAGGATTTTAACATGGGTTCCTCCTCTAGCAGTCAATATGCATTTTCCCAACCAGAAACTGGTAAGAGCAATAAATTACTAAGTAACTGTGTGCAAAAATGAGACAGAAGAAAAAATCTGCTTAGGAAATCTTGTTTGTGGGGAGCTGGAAAAAGTAAGTCCTGTTGAGTGCATGTCCAAATGTTGGCAATATCTAGAACAACTCTTGTTACCCTGACTCTAAAACTTTGTTCAAATATGTTTCTGCATTCTTTTTATTTGGAAGTATTATGTTAAGTGAAGCGTTTGCTATTTTAAATAGAAAGTTAATTTCTAGCATAGTGCTGGTTTGCTCTTAGAATAATGTAGGCTTTCTCTTGGCTGTTCTTTTGGGCATTTGGAGAGTTGGCAATGGTTAGTTAGCTACTAGGTTAGAATGATTTTGGGGGCCATGAGGACTAGTAGTAACATAACTACAAACACTTTTTGCTTATCTTTCTACTTATGTAAATTATATTAGGATGCTCCTAGTATTTAACAGTACTGCATGATATCCAGGAGGAAGGATATGAATATTTGGACAGTTAAAAAATAATATATAAAAAAACAAACACAAAACAGCAAAACCTTACTGTTGTGTTAATATTCTCATTTCCTACTCCTTTTTAATTGTGTTTGGCTGCTTATTCGTATTCTTTTGTTTTATTCTCTCTAACAGCTTTGTGTTACTGATTTTTTTTTTTAACCTTTCAAAGTAATTTTTTTTTTCTAAAGGAGGATTTATCTTAAAACGCTGTTTTATTTTCCATAGTATTAAGCATCTTCATAGGTTCGTGTATTTGTGTAGTATCCATTGAATTTAGAAACTGACAGCATCTAATTGTGACCAGTGACACTGAGCAACAAAATTATCGCCTTCTTTAAATCTTCTAGATGACTTGATATAACTTTTCATTAAAAGTTTAGTTTGATTTTCTTTTTTCTTTTAGGGTTGAGTTCTAAAAATGTTTTTCTTTTTTTTTCCTGTTTTTTATACACAAAAGTCAGTTGGCTGGAGAAGCTGAGGAAGATTCCTGATTATGTAAGGGAATGGGGCAATGAGGTGAAAGAGCATGTGTCGCGCAGTCTTCCTTTCCAAGGTGGTGTGATTAAATTTGATCAGCTTGTGTAAAGCTGATTGCTTATAGCTTGCATGGAGTGTTCTAAAAATTATCACTACCAGTCTGACTTGATCTTGTAGTAGTGATATTCCAAACAGATGCTGAAAGCCAATCTTCACTGAAGTTTGGCTAAGCTGTCATTCTGTTACATTTTTTATTTTTTGAAAAGTGACAACTTTACATGTAGACTTGGAATGGAAATCAGTTAACTTTGTAATACTTATTAGTATGTATGCTTGACCAGAGAATGTTACTTGTTGAATTCCAAATCTGTGTGACTGACAAAAGCAATTTCTTCCTTCTAAAGCTGATTCCAGCATGGTCTCTAGTACTCTGTGTTTAATTGACCAAGCATTATAAAGAATGTCTGGAGCACTTTTGCATTCATTTTAAATGCCAAAGGTTTAGCAGTCCAAGTTTTTATGCCATTTTCTACAAATAGCAATACTTGCCATCTACTTCATGTTGAGTTTTTTATTGGTTTGGAAAAAGATGAGCTTTAGTTTTTCCTTATGTAGGTACTAAAACATCCTATGAGGATTTTATTCTACGCTTGCACTTGGAAACCATTCCTTTGTAGTTTATGCTGTCCTAACCATGCAAACAGCTTCATGAATGAAGTAAGTTAACTGAGCAAAAGCACTTGTATACTGAAATAAGTTATGTCTACGCTTGAGATGTATCTGTACAGAAATGCCAAAGAAAATCACATTGTTAACTGACATTGTCATATCATCTGTTTTCGAGTGTACATCTTGTGTTTTAAAATCGTAGCAGAAGCTAGAATTTTGGATTGCTACTGTGATCACACTTTGTTTCCTTTATACTCTTTCTCATCCTGTTGGAGTGTGGCTTTGTACTGAATTCTTACAGCAGTTGTAAGGCAATGTCATTGACAGCTTGCCAGTATCTGCTTATCAATGACTCTAAATTTCTTGTAGCTTTTTTCTTTGCTTTTCGATTGGCTTTTTTTTCCTGTTCTTTGCTCTCCACTATATATATATATATATATATATATATAAAATATAAAAAGTCCTATTTGGTTAAGAGCATCTTGTTGCTTAACCACTTTTGTATTCCATATGCGTAAGTTTCTTTGGTTGTTGGGGGGAAAAATACTTAACAACACACAAAAAAGCAATAATAACACCTGTCTTATTAAGTATGTCTATATAATCCTTTATAACTTCTGACTTCTGCATTTTTATTTAAAAAACGAACAAACAAACACTTCTCTCCTGACTGGGATCTGAATGTTTGTCTTTATTGTCCAGGATTGGGGAAGTATGCAACTGCTTAAATGAGTTATTCTAAAATAATGTACTTTCAGACAAGTTATATAAACTAATTTGAATCTGCATGTCAGGTAGCTAAGTGATTTGTCTTTATCATAACGTCTGGTTTGACTAATTGACTAATAATGTAGTAAGAAGGAAATCATCTTCCATTATCTAACATGGTGTTTGTCCATGGAGTCAGAAATTAGATATGTATTTCAGATTGGTAATCTTCTGCGAGGTTGATGTAATCACTTCTGTTAAGTTGGATTATTTTTTCAATGACAAATCTTAATTGGTAATGGTTTTAATAGATTACTGCTGGCATTGCTTGGCATTCTTGTCTGTTCAGTGATGTGTGCATGGCTTTGCTCAAAAAATTGGTTTTCAGTAGTGAAATGTTCAAGGACAGTAACTCTGTATTAATATTTCTAAATTTGATGATCTCTGATGAGGGAATGAACAACCGTGTTTCTGGAAGGGGTCTTAGCTTTGTGTAGTTGCAGGAATTAAACTGAGAACTGTCCAAGCAGGAGTGCTTTGTTACGTGCTGGAGGCTTCATTGATCACATTGAGTCTTTTTCAGGCGTGTGAACTAGGTACATGAGCATAGATATTTGGAAGCTGCTTGTTCATCCTGCCGCTGCGTCCCTTTTATATTTGTCTTATGCTTGAAGCTTATGCTTTCAAAGGAGAGAGATTAAATAATCATTTTTAGTATACTGGATTATATTTATTTACAGTACACATAGTAAGCATTTGTACCATAAATAGCAACAAGCAGTTCTGGCTCTGTTGTTGTTTTCTCAGTTAGAACATAAGGCTTTTGGGCCGTAGGAACACAAGCATACAAATGGTATCATAAATACCATTGTACAAAAAAAGCTTGAAAGATGATTTGTCTAGTTAAAACTTGTGCTTATCTCAAACCTTGGTTGATCCATCATTCTAAAACATCAGTCAGGTAATCAGTGTTGTGGACCCAGGGTGTTAGGCAGGGACAAACACAGAGGCACCTGAGGGGCTCTTTTCCTGTGCAGGATTGGTTGAAAATTTTTTTTTTTTCCTTTTCTGAAAGATGGTTAAAAAGTTACATATACAGGTAGCATATGGTAGATACTAAGAGTAAATAAATTTGCAGTTTGAAGGTGTACTTGGATATTTACAACAGCTACATGAATGGAACTTCAATGGAATTTTGTCTGCAGCTGCACGTTGATCACAGAATGAAGTTTGAGACACTATAATAAAACAATGGCTACATCTTTTTAGGAGGCTTTCTTTTAGAAACTGTTGCTCTTTTGTTATGAAATAGTTGAGTCTGAATATCTCTAAGCGAGGGAAATCTGAGTTCTTAACTTTTCTACTTCGCAAGAATTTGCAGAGGCAGTACATGTGGATATTTTAAAGAAGTGGCAATGTCTGAAAGAAATGCTTTCTATTGGGTGAATTACAAGGTATGGGCAAGTGTCAGACAGTTTTTCCTGGTAATGTTAATTAATGTTAAAAATGAATTTTTAACTTTAATTTTCTGTATATAATATCAGGTGTAAACTGTCACATAAAGAATTTTTTTTCCTTGTGAATGTTCTCTGAGATGAATGTCCAATATGTTTTTGTGTGAATAAGATGAATTTTTATACTTGAATTATTTTTAAAACACCAATTAATGCATTTTAAAGACTGTTCTATGTTGTTTTCCAGTTTTTTCATCTCAGGCTAGCAATGATGAATCAAGTAGCGATGAAACTAGCAATCAGACCAGTCCCACAGTGCGAAGACGTCGGGCTAAGAAGCGGCTGATCTCTAGCTCTGAGGCTGAGAGTGGATCCCCTGCTGACCCAGAGTCCGAACCTCCCAGAGAAGAGCAGCACAAGCGCCAGTTCAGTAGCGGTCTGAATAGATGCATCATACTAGCTTTGGTGATTGCCATCAGCATGGGCTTTGGACACTTCTATGGTGAGTTTATAGAAAGTAAAATACATAGAACCAAGAGTGTGCCTACATAACAAATACCATTTTATTTTGAATCTAATTTTTCTCATTCTATGCAAAAAATCTAAACCTGGAACCTACAACTGAGATGAATTAACAGCTAATGTGTGGAAAATAGAGAGGCCCTTCAGCAATGCAACTGTATTTAATGTAATTACATTAAAATTAAAGCAAATGAAAATAAATTGAATGTTGTTCACTCTTTCAGGTAGATCTTTCTTCATTTTCTCATACTGCAGTATCTGCACTTCATTTTTCACACCTTTTTCTTTTGAAGTAGATTTATGGTAGCGCTTATCATTCCCACTAGTGTTCAGAAAGTCATTTCAGGCTTTTGTCCCATTTGTATTTGTCTGGTAAATGTCAAAGCAAAGCATGTTTTTTTTTTACAGGAGTTCACAGTATCAATATTTTTCTCTCTCTAGTGGAGGAAAATAAGCTGTATGTGTCCTTGCAATTCTAGAGTGACTTAAGGAGTCCACAATAGCAGCAGTTTTTCTGTGTTCAGTGCTTTGCCCAAAGTTGAACATTACAGATTGTTGCTACATTTAACAAACTAGAAGAACTCATTACTGATCTAAATCTATGGAGTGCAATCCTGACCATGTAAGATGTGTGTGATATGATAAAAAGAGAGAGCGTTTATTTCTTAGTAATCATTTTTCATGAGTAGTTGTTGGTTGCGTATGAAATGTGCCTTAGTAAGAAGGCTTGTGATTCAGTTTGGGACTGGGAATATGGCTGTAACTGGATTTGATTTTGACTAATTGTTAGGAGTCTGAATTTTGACACTTACTTTGAAAGGCTAATTTTCACTTGACGCAGTTTTTTTCCTTCTTAGGTAAACCTGAAGGTAAGAGTCATGAGTGATATTGTGGGTGCCGTGCTTGCATTCAGGTTTAATTATTAAATTGTGTGCATGTATGTATGCTTACACACTCATACCTATGTATGCATAATGATATAAAACACGATAATCGAATCTTAGGAACTACTAGTGTATACAGGATTGTATGCGTGACTAATGCAGTCATGTAAAATACTTCTTATTTAGCAGTTGCAGCAAGTAATAGCAGGTATAAAAACCCACTGATAAACATTGGCATGCTAGAAGCAGAGAAGAACAGAGCGACTAGAAGGATCTCTGATAATGTTTTGCTCTGGTAACTTGAGGTTTCACTTCTGCTCATCATTTCACCAAATTTAAATTGCAGCTAATGATAAATACCATTCTTGTAAAGAATTTGCAGATGTATGAATGAGAAATATATTTTGGAAATGTACAAAGGGTGATAAATATACTAAGGAATTCAATTTAACCTGTTGAATCTTCTAAACAGAAGTTGTCATCACTGATAGTTTTTCAGCAGAGAAAGCAGCTCTGTGTGGCTTTAGTTTTTACTTCCTTGAGTGAAAGTTCTTTGGGATTATGTGGTGACTCATCTTTCTGCCACTAGAAAGGAGATCAAACCCTGCTTTCTGTTTTAGGTGTGATTTGTTTTTGTTCTTTAAAACATAGTTGCGAAGAGAAATCTATCTTCTAAAGGAGTATTCCACAGCAGTCTTTTAATGCTAGGCTAGTTGACCTGTTAAGAGGATTGTAGGGTGTTACTTTTTAAGGAATAACTTTTTTTTTTTTTTAATCAGTACCAGGATAGTGTTTTCCTTTTAGCTAGAGCTCCAGGGCTTCTTTAAGATTCATCACATCTTCTTTTTTTTTTTTTTTTGAAGATTCAGAAGACAAGTAGGATTACATTTTAATAATTGTGTTCTTATCGGTATAAAAAACTGAGTTAGCTGGCTTTGTGATGCTCTAGGAAGGAGATCTGAGAGAGGGCAAGCTTTCCAGGAACAACAGATAACTGGAAAAGCTGAAGTTAGAGAACTCTAGCCAGAAGACAGTTTCCTTGTGGACATTCAGATATTTAATTGCTTTTCTTTAATCAGAAGCCATGAAAGGAAACATTACTGTAATGCTTGAGATTTGGATAGATTACTTAAAGAATCTGAAGGATGTTGTGACTTGGAGTACCAGCTGGAGACAAACCAATCAGTGAGGGATGTTACCTCATTACATGCTTTTTCCAGTGTCTTTGCTACCATTTCCATGTTGCTGATTTGTCATTTTGCTTACTCTATCTAAATCTGTCTTGACAAGGAGAGAAATAGTTTGATTCTCGATCTGTAATTCAGGTTCCTCTTAACATGACCTCCTTACACTAAATGATGATTTTTCTTATTCTTAAAAGCCATGGACTAATTCAAACATATCTAAAAAACATAAATATGAAAAACAAATTTACTGTCAGTGTATTTAAATTCACTTATGCAAGGATCTTTGCTTCCTATGAATGTCCGTCAGGACTCTGTAAACTGAAAATCATTGCTGTAAAGAGGTTGCTTTCCTTTAGCTGTGTTGAACTATTGAGGTTCAACTTGGTTTAGAGTACTTTACTTTTTTTTTAGGTTCATACTTGACAATATCTTAAACAGAAATTAAGAGAGCACAAAAAAAACACCTCAGTGTAATAGTATTTATGGAATTTCTTCTCTTTAGTAATAATCGTCTTAAATACAGATATAGAGGAAAAACTCTGCAACTCTGCATTGGTTTTGAAAGAAATACCTGAACCTTACTGTTGCCATTTGCTGTAGCGTCAATTCAAGAGACACCTAAAAGTGAAGACCTGAAAACTACATCATGTTTACAGAACATGTGTATAGGTGTAGGGAAGCACTAGTAAAGAAGTTTTAACTAAGAGAAAATATTGATGGCTAGTGCAATAAAGGTATTTTTTTCAGAAAAAAATAAAGCCTCAGCTTTCTTCTGACAATTGAGAAGACAGGGTATTTGCTGACTCTTCAGCCTTTGCTCTTATGGATAAGAATGACAAAGACAAAACCTAGAGCTTGCTGCTTTGTGAGAAATGTTTTAAGAATTGTTTCTGCATGGAAATTTAAATACTGTGCCGATATTATCTTTTTTATGTAACTTTACTTAACAGTAAATGTTGTAGTTCTGAAACAGAATCTGTGGACTAATGTACTCCCTTCTGTCTATGTTGTCTTGCATGTTACTGAAAAACAACAAGAAACCTTACACATATTCATTCCTGCATAACTTTTGTGCTTTTTTTGCATATAGCGTTCCTAAAGTTGGTTTCTTTGTTCTCCTCAAATGAGACTAATGGAGAATTGATGGGTCTGTTTGAGAAATTGTTTGTTGTTGGAAGAAATAGAATCAGTATATTACAATCTGGTTTTAGCTGTGAGGAAAAGATTTTTAACTGTTTAGCTCTAACAAAATTATTAACTCTTACTAGTAAGTACTGGGCAGAAGTGGCAAG
The DNA here is from genome assembly GCF_013377495.2 of Cygnus atratus. Classification (NCBI taxonomy): domain Eukaryota; kingdom Metazoa; phylum Chordata; class Aves; order Anseriformes; family Anatidae; genus Cygnus; species Cygnus atratus. The sequence continues at coordinate 3,194,654 of NC_066372.1, read as the reverse complement.
GTAAGAATGCTTCTGAATTTGCAGGGAATATGAAGATGATATTTAGATTTATCTGTTCATATTTTCCTTGTAACTGCTGTAAGTGAGAATATCAAAAGAAAGTTTTTATCTTTGTAGGTACAATACAGATCCAGAAACGTCAACAGCTGGTAACAAAGACACGTGAATTAAAAGATATGAAAGATGACCTTTACCAGTGCCAACAAGAGCAAGGAGATAAAGTGGGGGTAGGTATGAGTTTAGCTGGAAGTTGTGTGATTATTCATCTGTCGTTATGCATGTGTAGTTTACAGAAAGTGAAATTATCACACAAATGCATTACGTATTTATTTTTAATACGTTCTTTCTGAGAATGTCACTTTTAGTTCCTCTGAATTATTGACATATTTTGTAATTTGATGAAATTTGTTAATCGTATGTGTTTAAGCATAAAGTTTTTTATGTATGCAGTCCTAGTAGTTGTGTGGGAGTTACCTGGCTCTAGAGACCATCTTCTTCCCTGTGACATAATGCCAGGTTGTCATTTGTAAAGACAGGAGAAATAGAGCTGTGCTGGTAAAAACCTATTTTGGTTGAACTTACGGTTTTACAACTTTGCTTTTTAAATTATTCACGGTTATTCATTTTTCAAATATTCAACGACCCAGTTTTTTTGTTCAGCTTCAGATAATTCAGAGAGAAGACTAGGAAGTGCTTTGTGTGTGGAGTGTTTTTTTTTTTTTTTTTTTTATGTTGCTGATAGCAGCAGTTAAAACAATACAGGTTGTTTAATTCTAGGGTTTGTATGCTAAGAGACTGGGAGTATCCTCTTGTGTTAGCGTATAGTTACATAAAAAAAAAATTTTTTAGCAACGAAGTTGATTCAAGATCAGTTTCTCCTGCCCTAATGCCCTTGCTTCTGCTCATGTATTTGTTTTTGTATGTAAATCCTGATTGCTAGACATAAACAGCATGCACACTTTTTTTCATTTCTTTTTAAGATGTATCACTTCAAGTATCCAGTTTACTATCTTTCAGCTATTTAAATCAGTAAAACACAAGGGGTGATGACCTCTGGTTGGAAGTGGGAGCCTCTCACATGGTCTGTGTTGTCAAGAAAGTGTTTGTGTGTTTATCTCAGAGATACACACACAGAGCTCTATTTTTGTATCCTGCTGCAACATGTGTCACTTCATCCAAAATGACAAGTAAACTCTTCGGGGTTTACCTTGGTCTTTTATTTTGCTAGCTAAAATTGTAACAATTCTAATCATATTACGTTTTGCTTGTTTGCCTTAGTTGCTCAAGGGAGATCTCTCCACATGTTTGACTTCTACTGAGATGGAGAAGAAATCCTTTGAACTGCACAAAAAAAGTCTTGCTGCAGAAAATCAACACTTAAGAGAATCCCTAGAGAAGGAAGAAAAAGCTTTGGCCTCACTTCAGGAAGAATTAAGAAAACTAAGACAACAAATTAGAAACTTGGAAGATAAAGGTACTAGTACTGAGTCTATTGTCATGGAAAACCAGAAACTAAGGGAACATTTGGAAGAGGAAAAGCAAAGAAATCATAACTTTCTTAGACAAAAGGAAACACTCTTTGCTGAAGCACAGATGTTAAGGAGAGAATTGGACAAAGAACGTCGTGTTACAGAAGCTCTAAAAAAAGAACTAGAACAGCTAGGTTCTCGTCAAACGCCTGACAATGTTGCCGATGATGATACATTAAGAGAAAATCAAGAAATAGAAACTCTGCGAGGAAGACTAGCAGAACTAGAAAAAAAGCTAAATTTTGAGCAACAGCGCTCTGACCTATGGGAGAAGCTGTATGTTGAAGCAAAAGATCAAACTGAAAAACAAGAAATGAATGAAAAGGGACAAAAGAAAGGTGCTAAAGGGCAAAGTAAGTCTAAAAAGAAATCAAAAGAATCATTTTTTGGCTCAGTTAAAGAAACTTTTGATGCTATGAAAAATTCCACCAAAGAGTTTGTTAGACACCATAAAGAAAAGATTAAGCAGGCTAAAGAAGCAGTGAAAGAAAACCTGAAAAAATTCTCTGATTCTGTAAAGTCTACATTCAGACACTTTAAAGATACCACAAAAAACATCTTTGATGAAAAAGAGAAGAAGTCAAATGATAAAAGGTACGAGGCAAACAAGAAAGCTCGAACTTTTTACCGAGAGCATAACTCTTATGAGAATCTGAAGAACATGCATTACAGGGGACCTCACATGTCAAAAGATTTCAAAGATGGAAGAAAACATCAGTTTACGACATTTGAAAAAGATGCAGGTTCAGACAAATGTCTCAACGATCCTTTGTGTAACAGAAGACATCAGTTTGTCCTAAAAGGCTGTTCTGGTATTTTTGAATGTGCTCATCAAGAATTCATTAGTCTCTTTAACAGAGTATCAGATCCTATTAGGGTAGATGAATTTAATCGGCTAATGAAAAAGTATTTGCAACAAGTCGTACATAACTTTCATCACTGGAGAGAACTAGAGAATTTCATCAATAAGTTTTTTCATAATGGGCTTTTTATACATGACCAGATGTTGTTCACTGATTTCGTTAATGATGTCAAGGATTATCTGGAAGATATGAAGGAATACCAAAGTAAGAATGAAAACGTTTTTGATGATTTGGACAAATACGTCTACAGATACTACTTTCAGTATGATAATTCACCCCAATATGGACCCAGGTTTGTTTCAATGTTTCCTGAACTGTTAATGAAATGAAGTAGCCTTTGTAAAAACAACTAGTGGTGGTGTTCTAATAGATTGTTTTCTAGTCACAGATGTATATAAAGGACTCAGTGGTGGAAATACTAGAGTGTACCTCACACACTAACATTCCCCTGTTTCACTACTTAGTATAGTACTGAGTTGGTCTTTATCCCCAGATCAAGGCTGCTCAAATAGCAGACTCCAGTTGAGATCTAACCCAGACTAAAATTTGTTCAGACTTGCTTACAAATGTCCTTGGCAAGTACTGTTGCCTGCATTGCTTTCCTGTGTCTAATGGTATTCTCAGGGTTTCTGCAGAGTAGTTGTGGTAGTCCGGCCCAAAGGAGCTAGAGATGATGGACTGTTTCTACTGCATAGACTTTGGTGAAGAAAATTAAGCAAGCAGTCTTAATATATAGTGTGGAACTTGCTCTTTCTGGAATACTTAAGCCACAGAAAATATATACATTTTTAATTTCATTGCTGTTACTAAATTGCTTATGTGGTCTTTTGTGCCAATGTTTATTCTGAGCAGGTAGGAAAAAATGCCGTATGTGAACTTCTTGTGCATTATAAATTAGTTGTTGTCTTTGAAGACATAATGGAACTTTTCCCTCTGGTATTCAGCACAACACACATTGAATAGTTAGACTGAGGTGCAGTTCTTCAGTTGCGTTTATCTTTTGGATTTGTATTATTTACTATTTCATGGGTTTATTGCGGCAGGAGGTCTGAATACTATTTTGGAGTTACTAAGTGCTGTGTGAGGTTGGACCTTCTCTTAGTGAAGGCTGAACTGTCAGGATGATTCTATCAGTTACCAAGTAGCCTTTTCAAATGTGTTGTTTTGGTTGCTACATGACTTTAGTTGTTTTTATTTATAGTTCAAGTACTTTTTACTAATGTATTATTAATTTTTAATTAAGCAGTTTATTTTTAAGCACTTCAGTTTGCAGAGAAGCAAAACTTCAAATACATTTACTGATTGTGTCATACAGAATTTTGTATGATCCTGAGGATGAAAATAGCCTTAGCTCAGTTTAGCAGAAGCCTAGACTCTAGTAATAGAATAATAGCATACAGTGTAATGGCACTCTGTGCATCACAAACGGCAATAGGTGAGCAGCTGTTTTTTGTCAGCACCACTCCTCCCCATATAATTGTATTTATTATACTTGTACACTGGAGAACCTCTAAAGTACCTATTTTTAGGCATTGGGGTTTATAAAGTTTTGATTACTTTTATAGAGCAGAATATAATAGAATAGCTGAAAAACAGATTGAGATCTCCACTCAAGCATCACAGTAGGGATACTCAAACAGCTATTCACCTGGCTTTATTATACAAAGAAATATAGGAAACCAGCTGCAAAGCAGTTTCATTTTTAGAAAGAATTTCTTTTAAGTATACCATCTTAGTGATGGTTTAAAAACAAACAAAAACAGCAACAAAAAATCCTGCATGTTTTTCTTGCAAGAGAAAGGACTACTTAATACTAATTTTTTCAGCTAACCTCAGCATGCTAAAAGCTGTTCTTGATAATGTAATTGTATTTCAAAATGCTTTTCGAGAAGTGCTTTCATACGCGTTGTAATAAGTTTTTGTTTACTCCTTGCAGTCGACCTAAAAGGCCTTCTTTTACACAAAATGAAAATACCAGACATGAAAAACAAGCTCAGAAGTACCACCATCGTAATAAAAGAGAAGGTAAATGGCATAAACATGGTCGCACTAATGGAAGACACATGGCAAATCTTGAAATAGAATTGGGGCAATTACCCTTTGATCCAAAATACTAAGTAATTTATGGAAAAAAATGAGATTAGATTTAATAAATGACCTCCTCTCTGGAAACTAATTGTTTTTCAAGAAAGCAGCAAGATGCAAGTTTTTCTCTAAATAATTTGTTTCTTACAAATTGTTAAAAGGCACAAGTCAAGCTTTCTAATATGCATATTTGGTATTGTTGCTTTAACTGTTCTACGGAAGTGATGAGAGTTTGGGTGCCAGCGGTATTGTTACAGAAACTAGGCATGCAATGACTTGTATATGAAAAATATGCTTAATTGCATTGCATTAGTATAGTTCAAGCTTGAGTCATGCATAATGTATCAATAATTAACTCCAGTGTTTGATATACTAACTTCATCTCATCCTTCAAAAAAAAAAAAGTCTACATTATGGTAATGTACTTGTTAGTGTGTTGTAATCTTACACTTGCTTCTTGTCTTTGGGGGGGTGGTTCAAGAGCCTGTTGAATTGTGAAAAATTTGCTGTGCTGCATTCTAATCAGCTTGCTGATTTAAGCACTTGAAATATCTTGCATATCTGCATATTGTGGAAGAAAAATAAAGAGACGGTGTGGGTAAAAGAGTTTATTTATAAAAAAAAAAAAGCATAGCCGTACAGTTCTATAAATTGGTCCAGTCTTGTATGATTTCTTGTTTAAAGTAGTCATATGGTAGCTTTGGTCTTCCTGATGTTCTCTAGTATTGTAAGAGATCAACACCCCCACCCTGACATAGTGCCACTGAAGTTGCCTTCAGGAAGAGGTTTTTGTGTTTCAAAACAGTCAATAGTTGCCTAATCAAACCTTGCATTTTGACTTACTCAGTTACAGACTCACTACTCTCTCCTTTCTGCAGTAAAAGATCTTCTAAGCATATTATTGCTATGGAAAACTGATCTCATTAGGTCATTAGTCTAGAAACTTATCTTCAGGTATGACTCATTTCAGTCCTTTTCTGTAGACGTAGATATGGCTTCCAACTCGTCCTTGAGGTACGTGAGTGTGAAAGATGGTGGCTGTTTTCTCATAGCCCTTTAAAGCTAGAAATGATGATATTTCCTGTAAATGAACATACATTAGTTTCCACACTCAAAAACCGTATTTTAGAGCTTCAGAACAGTGTTTCAAAATCTTCTGGAAACCATCAATTCAATAATCCCCTGGAAGTTTTTTGTTCCTTATTTAAGAAAGACTGCTACAGAGGGGGAGAGAGCTATTCTGTTTGATCTTATTTGGAGTGTATCTTCATCAGATGCTGTTGTTTGAGTACATGGCCCTCATAAAAGAATTGAGGGGAAGAGGTACGCTGACTAAAGGCATTTTTATTTGTCACTGTTTCTTACTAAAAGCGTATGATTCTGGGAACAGACATTTATTTTAACATGGCATGAGGAAAATTCTTTCAGAAAACTTTACTTTATGGCATGCAGAATTCATATGGAGGGCATGTGCAAATGTTAAGTATGTATCGGCGGGATGGCATCTATACTGTATTATGGACTAGGGGGTTCAATTTTCATTTAAGTGTTTTAAAAAACTACAGACAATACTTTTAAAAAATCTCAATCATAATTCTCTCAATTTGTCCTGTAACTTGACATCAAAACTAGTTTGTTTCATCTTGCAGTTACCATACCTGTTCTAGCACACTGAAGAAAATCAAGTGACTAGGTAATAATGTATCATTGTAAAACTCCTTATTAAGCCAGCCAAGTGGATTAGAGTAAAACACATCTGCTTCATCAATATAGCTTTCGTTTCCAGTTAGGTCTGGGGGACATTGAAGGAATCTCATTTTTAGAGGACAGTGAACATGGCTAGGGAGAAAAATAAAACAAACTTCAGAATAAACTGACCAAGATGTGAAATGACTAGAATACCTCAGTCAAAACAAATTGAGTAATTAGGTTTCTTCCCCCTCCACGGCCAATGTTTTCTTCCCTTCTATACTTCATATGAAAGCAGAAGTAGAGAAAGTAGATTCAGCTCCAAGCTGCTGTGAGTGCTTTTAAGCAGTTCACAAAAAGCAGACTTTTCTCAATACAAACGTCATCTGCAAAACATCAGTTTCTTAAATGAAAGATAGTTTTCCACATCAGCTTCATGGTTTGTATCTGCTTCAATGTGTTGTTTATTTACCAGGATATATTACAAACTTTTTGAAATAGTGACTTCTGTCATTGTATGTTATCAATAATATTTATTTACCTTCTAGCAGCAGAAGTAAAGGTAAAATTAAAATGTTTTGACTATAACAGTGAGTCTAGTTTTGCTACAAAAGCTACCACAATTAAGCTATATGAAATACTGTCTTAAGTCTGCTGCATATCCTCATACAAAGCTATTCTACAAAAACTGAATAAAATTTAGATGCTGAATCTTATTCTGTGGTGTAAGCACAGTTAGCTTATTTTCTGTATTCATTTTTTATTAGTGGTATGAAAAACAAACTTCCTGCCTATATTTATCCAGCTCAGGCAGGTTTAGGAAAAAAAATCATAATTTCTGCTAAAATGTCTGGATTTTAATATAATAAACTGTTAGTTACTTTATTACCTGTAAAATGGAGTGGAGTGGCATGGCATCATGATGAAGACAAAAGCTTGTGACTGGTTAGAGTCGTTACAAAGTTCCTGCACGTGACTCATAACATCAAGAGTGCCTCTCTGGTGAATCAAGCCTGTATACAGGGCTGGGAGTAAGTTTGATACAAGCAGGAAGCTTGCTGCAGATTTCTTCCATGCTTTTAGGTGTTTTAAAGAATATCCTAGAGAAACATTTAAGTAAGTTTATGATAAGCAAAAACTTAATTCCGCACAGTACTTCTGAAAACTATTAGTTGAAAACAGTACTTTACTTTGAAGTATTTTAATATGCTGCAGTCTTTACTGTTAAAATGGAAATTCAAAGGTTAGTCTTTGAATCCCTTGCTATTGGATTTAACAGTGTAAATGTTAAATCCATATCTGTCCTTTGAATGAATGGTATACAGTGACTTACTGATGTGTTGTGATTCACACATCCAAGTAGAGCCAGAATAAATGATAACATGTGCTCTGGTATGATTGTAGTATTCTTTATCTCCAACATGCTGAAAGCTATAGCATTCCCTTTATACATTTGTTATGATCCTTACTGTTAGTTGTTCCTGAGCTACCATCCTTGGAGAAGCTTATTCTCCCATCTCCCATCCCTGCCTTCTCACTGCTCTTCGTGAAGAAGCTAATAATAGAAAGAAGACACATTTCTCCTGATGGGAGATAATGTGATTCATTCTTTTCAGTATCATGAGATAAAAATATTTTATGCAGCCTAGTTCTGTGACCACCTTTACAGAATCAAAAGAAACAAGTTAGAGTAGGCCTGTTTCAGAAGCCAGTAGCATAGCGCAAGTAATTTAAAGAAGTCTTCAGTCAGCCCATGTTCTAACAAATATGCGGATATCATAAAACAAAGTCTTATAATTAGTGTGATTTAAACGGGTGGAAACATTCTGTTACACGCATTTTTAACTGCTTTTGTGAAACAGCCTTAATTTATCTTTAGGTGTACTTAGAAAGGAATTGAAAATTCTGCTTTTATTTATAATGTTTTGAGCAATTTCAAGACCTCTTTGCAATCAAAACTTATCAATTAAAACTAATCAAAAGTTATCAAAACTATTTTGTCATTTTTTTTCTTTACAAAAGTATCCAGATCATACTTTTCTCTTGATAAATTGAGAAAGTGACCATTTTATTATAGCTATAAAAATTGAGACATTAACAAAAAAAAAAAGTGGTCTCACTGGACATTTTCCTGCATTTAAAGTAGAACTGGTTCTTCTTAAATCTGCTATTGAACTGAACACCGAACTAACCAAAGACATTATTTATTTGATCTTTGCTGGCAACAAAACTACTGAACTAAGATTTACTTCTGTTAAGACTAGCAAAATAGGTTAAAACATTACAATTTTCATTCATCTGTTTTGAACTTGTATGTTAAAGCTATCTAGCTTCGTAAGTTCTAGAAATTTGAATCTTTCCTATATAACTTTCCAGTAGATTAGGTTTTACATTATGATTTGACTGTTTGTACAGATATTACACTAGTCTAGCTAATACCTTTGTTTCTGCAAAATACCTATTAGGCTCTGTTTTGTATAAATAATAAAAAATAAGAACAGGAAAAAGATAACAAGCTTTTAAAGTATTCCTTTAAAGCATTAAAAAAATCTTAGTTATCAAAAACAATACGCTTTCCAGTTGAAACTGTGGACAAGGTTCTATGTAAGATGCAGTTGCGGTGATAGAAAAACTACAGTTGTCAGATGCCAATTCAGCAGTTTATGCAAGCTATCTTTAGTTCATTTTAAAGTTAACTGCATTAGTTTAGGGATATTGTTTGTGGTTTAACAAACTTGCTGTACTATGCCTGAAGGAAAAAGCTATCACATTAACTGTTCTTGGACTGCTGTGGGAAGTAGTCAAGAGCAGACAAAAAAACTATCATCATCTCTTAGCTGATGATGCTACTCCAGATTCAGGTCTAGAAAATAATTTTAATTTCAGAACACCTGAGTTTTTTTCATACTCAAAGGCAATTGCCTGAGCATACTTTAGAGAAGTGAGTGGAGAAATATTACAAAGAAAACAACAAAATTTGCTGTAAGGGTGGCACTGCACTAAAGTTAGGAGTCACTGAGGCAATTTTTTTTCTTGTAGGAAATACTTTTATCCATGCTAAGGTTTCTTCATGTATATTTCAGTTACTTACTGTTCTTCATCCTTTTTTCTAGGCTACTTCTAAGAATCCTTTGTCAAGTACCTACATTCAGTATTAACTGTCTGTCTTTGGGTAAAAGTTATATATACAAAAGGTTGCAAGACATTTAAAACCAAATTCTTACCGCAAAAAAACATGCAAAATGGCAGTACTGGATAGATGAACCTGAATTCTTTATGGCTCAATGTACTGTAATAAAAGAGATATGGTACTATAGAGAGAAAGCTGAAAACATCAGTTCTATTAACAAAATATGTTTAGAACATGGAGGACTATAAGAGCACTTAGACATACTTAAAAGCATGTTATCAATTTAGAGTAATCTCTTTTTAAGAATGTAAAAAGAACATTCAAATTAAGATTATTTCGTCAGTTTAAACCACACATTAATAAAAGTGCCTGGCTACTGTGATAGAGCAATGAAGTTGTCTGATTCTATGAACGATAAATACTTTACCCATTACTTTTCTGTAATAAAAGGCAAGAAAAAGAGTGGATGGTGAGCTGAGATCTAAGTACGCATTTGTATCTACCAAAGTAACATTCACCTCTGCTAATACAACTTCACTCCATTCAACTCTTTTTTTTTTTTGGTGGTGGGGGGATTACTGCAGGATTTGTGATGGGAACCAGACAGGTTCGTACAAGACTAAGGGAGTCAAGAAAGGCCTAAAGCCAGCAGACCTACATGAAGTTTGGGGCTGGACTGAAAGACAGGACAGTATTTGTGTCCTTGCTACTGTTTTGCTGTATGATGTTACTACTGTAGTTTGATACTGTTTACTACTTGGTATTTATTAACTTGCTGTATCTTTTCCTGCCTGAAAGTCTCTTGCTTAATCTACAGTTAACTGAAGCTTTAGAAACAGCTTACCTTCTTTCCTAGTTCTTCAAGTGATGTATTCAGCCCTGTGATAAATGTTCTTAAGAGGTGTGTATAAACTTGTGAATGAAGTAAGTTTTAGAAGTCAAAAAAACCCTTATTGGGGATGTATTAAAGAAGCAAATAATAGAGTATTTTCGTTAACAGACATCTAGTGAACAGTTTTCTAACCAGCTCTATTATTCTTTAAACGTTTCTTAGGTGATTCAGAGTTTTTTTTTCCATTTTGCACTGAATTTCATGCCAAATTATTTTAATATTTCAGGGTCTAACTAAACAGATGTATGCTAATGATACAAATGGTAGTATTACCTTCAATTCTAGAGACTGTTGCATAATTGACTGCCTTTTCTCAAGTATTCGAATAGTTTTAGATTTTCTATCATTTAACCTGAATACCATGCTTTGTTGTAGAGAGGACATGAGCTTTGATGAAAAGAACACAACTAGTCAAAGATTGTAATTGTACTTAAGAGAAATTACCTGTATACTAACACTGTCCAGATCACTGCCATTAGAAAGATGCGATACCTTTTTGGCGCCAGCACACAGCCATGAATAAAGAAAGGCAGATGGGTACTCAAGATAATCGGTAGTCCCTGGGTCAAGTACCAGTGCCAAGGATGAGAACCATAAAATGTTCCCAAATTCTGCAGCACGTTGAATTTCAAGAAGTTCAACTGAACCAGTACCCACTGGGATGTTCGAGGGAGGGGGGGAAAAAAAGTTTAAAATCCAAATTGAAAAATCAACATCTAAATTGAATTATACAGTCATCATTAGCCTCAAGTGACATTTTCATTCATACTCACATCTTTTCTACTATCTCTTATCACAGACTTCCTGTTTTGGCAGTTACAGACAGAAGTGTATAAAGTTTACAGTATACCATTAAAAACTACTGATTTACTGAGAGCTCATTTGAAGTAATAGTCTGTCATTTAAAATAACTAAGAAGTCAGTGTTTAAGAATTTATGACTTCAGATATACTTACAGAAGATAGGCCAGACACAGTCTAGCCACAGAAATAACAGGATTTAGAGAAGTCCACATCATCTATCTGTGTTAAAATGGTTAGAATTAATCTTTGTCTTATAAGTTGAGTTTAAAGCTACTTACCTCACCAAAAAACACACGGTCAATTATTAAAGAGATTCCCAACATGACCAATCTGAAAAAAAAAAGTTGATTGCATTGCTATTGCTTATGTATCAGATTGTACTGTTCTCCAAATTGCTGTGAAAACTTGCTGAAGTTACTCCTAAAACTCTTGTAGGATTATCCATACTCATGGCCATTTTACAGTGGCCATCTGCTATCACCCGGTATCCTTGGCATAATAGCAGGATAAGGTGGAATGATCTTAGTGTTTTTGTCCTTAGGAAATCTCTCTCTGTGACTCTACACAGCATACACATTCATTCACATTCATTTCAAAGAAGCATAACTCTCCTTTAAACTGTGTTTTTTTCTCCCCCTGTGTTTTAACAGCTTTTTTTTTTTTTTTTTTGAGTCCTCTGTCTCTGCTGCAATATGTAGTGGTAAAATCAATCTTAAGATATAGCTGCAAACAGTCAATTTAAACTCAGAAGGAACTTACCCAACTGGAATGCAGTTGTGCAGGATAAGGTCTGCTTTCCTCTGTTCTCGCAAAAAATGACTGAAGACCAAAGGTATCCATGGGATAGCAGCGGTGGGACGGATAGCAATTGCAAGTGCTATCAGTGTTAAATATTTGCAACTAGAATGAGGGAACAAAAAAAAAAGTAAACTTATCATAAGATCTGATCAATTATTTTGCAGACAGTGATGTTTCCTCAATATAAATATTGTCATGTCTCTGACCCAAAGTTCTGCATGCTCCAGATAACCGATTCTCTGAGTGCAGATACTCTGTTTTGCTTGAAAGGTTGCCTGCTACATAACTGCTTTATTAGCAATAGAGTAATTAATTAGGAGCGCATACTTGTTTTAAAATAGATAGCTGGTAAAGAAAGTTGTGACCACAAATTTATCTATGGCTGCACCCAAACAATTGTTATCTTTTCTCAAGTTACCACAACCTCCAGTCCTCTAAAGCTTAGTTTAAGGTTTTTTGTAAAGTGATACTTCAGGTAAATAACTGGAGAGTAGTCATATTGTATACCAGCTATATCACTACTTCAAAAAAAAAAAATCTAGAGGAAATACCACAGTTGCTGGTGCTACTTGCTATGTGAGTGAGGTATTTTTGGTTGCTTTAAATTCTTAGATAGAAGTCAGCATTTTAAATGGTAACTGTTGTTATCCGAAGCCAAAGATTATCAGTACTGTTAGTAGAAAGTTTCTCACCTGCTCCCCATCTTGGAACCTTTTATTGGATAGTAGTAAAGGGCAAAAATTGTAAGAAGAGTTTCCATGGTGTTTGTAAGAGTTCTGGTACAGGAATACCATGTAAACCAGGAACACAGCTGGCAGAAGTACTGAAAATAATTATGAACAAGGGGATGCACAGGGAGATGTGTTAAAACAAGTTCTGTAGCTCTAAATAACCGTGATAATTCTGAGGCTTGACTTAGCATCATTTTACCACTGTTCACACTGCAGCGGTGTTAATTAACATGCATAATTTTTTTTTTCAAGTCTGAGACTCACCACATACTTCGCTGTTTCTGCATTTTCAAGGTGTCTCACTAATAAATAAAGCTTCACATCAGCAAAAGCTGCCAAAACTGCTTGTACCAGTCTAGGAACCCATATCTATGTAAGCAAAGACAAAACTTCACTTGCAGCAATATCTGTTATATTCCAAGTTCAAAGAGTTCAAGTTCACTATTGTATTAGTCAATGACTTCTTAAACATGAAAATAGTAAGTGAATTATTGAATGTTCTCTGTAACTCCCCATGACTAAAATATAACTATATGATTCTTTGGCTAGTATTTCTGCCTCAACAAAGAGTTTTCAAAAATCTTTGTCGTTCAATAACAAAAACGCATGGAATTTAGATATGATGCTTTTATGTTACACTTTAGCAGCAGATGCGTTTTTTGGCTAAGTGATACTTACCAGCAGCTGAACGTCGTCCTTACCCAGGAGCTGCAAAGCTTTGTAGATGCTCGCGAAGAGCAGCGGGTAGGAATAGCCCCGTAGGCGCTGCGCCCACTCCCAGGTGAGGTGCCCATAGCTGTGCACGTTAAGGACGCACCGTGATGGGCCGCGGCCGCAAGCCCCCGCCCGAGCCGCGCTCCTCTCGGCCGTGCCCCGCTCCGGCCGCTCTCCCTCCCGAGCGGGGGCGGCGGGGAGAGGGCTCGGTTCGCACCGCCAAAGGATATCTGAACGCCATGCGGTGCGCCACCTCCAGCGACTGCCAGTACTCGTCCGGCACGAAGCTGGTCCGCACCAGGGCGCAGTTCAGCACCCGCACAGCCACCGCCAGCGCCGTCAGGGCCGAGGTCCCGCCGGCAGCACCTGCGGAAGCAACGCCCGCAAGTGAAGGGCCCGGGCCCCGCCGGGGGCCGCCTTGCCCGTCCCGCCCTCCCGCTTACCGGCGCCGGGCTGTGCGGCGGCTCCGCGGGCGGCCCCGTACAGCACCGACCGGCGCTTGCGGAGCCGCACCGCCTCCGGCCGCCGCGGCCGGCCCCGCGGCAGCAGCAGCCCGCCGGCAGCCTCCATCGGCGGGGGCGGCGCCAGGGCTGGGGCTGAGGCGGCGGCGCGGCGCTTGCGCGACCTCTGCGGCTGCGCTTCCTTCTTCCGCGCTGCCCAGCGGGGCTCCTCCCGTCCTTCAGGAGCGGGGCGGCGGCACCGGCTCTTCCCTCGTCCGTGCGTGTCTGTGCCCGTGCCCGTATCCCTCCCTGTCCCCGCCGGCATGGGGGGGCGGCTGCCGCAGGTGGCGCTGGCCGTGGCGCTCGGCGTGGTCAGCGGGCTCTACATCTACCGGCCCCTCTTCCAGCCGCCCGGCGCTCAGCAGACCCCTGAGCACCCGCCCGCGCCGCCGACGGACGCCGCGCCGGGGAAGAGGCCCTGAGGGAGCCGCGAGGGCCGCGCCGCCGCCTCCCGGCCCCGGGCTGCGCGCTGAGGAGACGGCGCGGAGCGAAGAGACGGCGCCGGGTGAGGAGAAAGCGTCCCCGCCGCCAGCGGGATCCGAGCCTGCGTCGCCCGCCTGCCCCCTAGCCGTGTGGGGGCTCCTCCTGCTGCCCTCCTGCTCCTGCTGGCCCCGAGAGGGCTCCACCTGCCCGGCCCAGCCCCGCAGCGATCCGCTGGCAGGAGGCGTGACTGCACGCTGCTGCGCTCGGTACCAGCCTGTAGAGGCGCGTGTGTTGAAATATCCATAAAAATCTGAATGTTTTAAGGTATGTGTGTCTAAGTGTAAATCACCATCAGGGAACTGGAAAAGAGAGTCGCCGTTGTACAGTTACGCTTTGTGCTTTTTGTGGGTTTTCTCCGAACTATAAACACTGTTTTTGTCTGCTTGTCGTGGTTGCAGACCCTAATACTTGAGTTCTGTTGGGAGCACAGTTGGGCTGTTGGCTGTTGGTTGACACGACACTCGTGACCAGAAGTGCTTCAGAGACAAAAAAAAAACCAACACATCTCCTGGGATTGTTGGGTCAAGAGTGGCTATTTAATAGGGATGGTCCTGGGGGAGTTAAGGTTGCCTGGAAGTCAGGTAGTACTTGGGGAAGTGCTTCAGCACGTAGCTCAGTAGAACAGCGTTAGCCTTGCAATAGGTGCACATCATTCTGAGACTCGAGGATGCTAGATCAGTAGCTATTTCAAGACTTTAACTCATCCAAAAAGAAACATAAACATACAGATGTGGGGACTTTGGTCCTGACACAGAAGCCTGTTTGGAAATCATGAGGGAAGAAATTTCCCTGGCTGTGCTTTCATTTGAAGTCAGGAACAATGTGATACTGAGAGACAAGTCAGTAGACTCCACAGAAGCTAAGATGGGAGTATAGCAGTAGGAGGTGGACAAGGAAGTGCAGCTGAGGAGTGCCTGATACGTGCATTTTGAACCTGAGGAAGGGTCACAAGTCACTGATGTCAACAAACACTACTGAGGTGACTCCAGCAACTCCTTTGTTTACAGTCCCATTTTATTTTGAAAAGCCCACCTAGAAAGGCATGGCTGTGTCAGTAGCTTGCTGGACATCAGTCCGTAAGGATGCCAGATGGCTTTTACCAAGTCCGTCTCAGCGGAGAGGCTGTACGAACTGATGCGGAGGGAAAGGGCTGCCGATGCAGCTGAGCTCGAGACCGTGAAGAGGCCTCGCTGGGCAGCGCGGAGCACATGGCAGGAAGGAGTTCTGGTGAGGGCAAGGGGCCAGCAGGGGGCAGGAGCTGCTCGCCCCGCCGGCACAACCGTCCGCAGCGGGTTTGCTTCCGCAGCCCCTTGTGCCTCTGATGAATTTTCTTCAGCAGCCCGTGATGTGCTTTCAGAAGGGTAAAGGGTCAGGGAGCGCAGCCGAGGAGCCGGCCTGGTTCGTGCCAAGCGCCCCGTGAGTTTGGGCAAAGCGAGGGGCCGCAGGCAGCTCCCGAGCCCCGCTGCAGCGTGGAGTGGGGCCGGGCTGAGTCCCCGGGCTGAGGCGGTGCCGGGGCGGGCCCCGCGTCAGTGAGGAGCCGCCCCTGTCCCGGCCCCGGCCCCGGCCCCGGGCCGCACGGGAAGTGATGTTGCCCTGACGGAAAAGGCGACTTGCAGCCCAAAAAACGGACGCGGCGCTGCCGGAGACGCGGGGTGGCGGGGCCGGGCAGGTAGGTGGGCAGCGGCCGCGCTGAGGGGCGGTGGGACGAGGGGCGAGAGGCCTCCGGGCGAGGGGCTGGGGCAGGGGGGGCCGCCTTTTGGGGATAGCGCGGGGCTGCCGCGGCTTCCCCTCAGCCCTCGGAGGGGCTTCGGCGCCCGGTGGGGCTTCGCCGGCCGTCGTTAGCGGGGGGGCCGCGCTTCCCCTGCGGGAGCTGGGCTGCGCTGGGGCTGGGCCGGCGCTGCTGCATCGCGGGGGAAGGTCCCTCGGGCCTGGCTGGGGAGCAGCTGCAGAACCGGCGCCGTGCCCGCAGCAGAAGGCGTGCTCTGCTCAGAGAACCGGGGAGGGGGACTGCCGGCCTGAGTTAAAAAAAAATAAAAATAGGGCTTTTGCGAATGGTGAGTTACCGAGGGAGCAATGTAAGCGCGGTTCCCCTGTCTAGTCTGAACTTGGATCTCGTGTCTGAGAGGCAGCACACCTGTTGCTGCTTTCCCAGCGCTGCGTCTGACGGTCTGCTTGCCAGAAGGGCTTGGGGGGGGGGGTGTCCTCAGCCTGATTTGCTTGGGCCAGACTAACAATTTGATGATCTTAGATCTAAGGAATGCTAAATCCATCAGGAAGACTTCTTAGTTTTTCTAATTCTAGTTACATCATTATTTACAGATATTCACATCATTATTTAATATCAGTTGTAGTTTTTGTAATACTGGTGAAGAGTAAAGGATGTGCCTAGAACTGTCAGAAACACCCAGCCTTACTTCTTGGCTCTCCTTAGAGATGCGTGAGGTGCATTTTGAGCTTGTTGATGGTGTGACTGCTTGAACAGTTTACGTATTGGTTAGCACGTACAAGTTTTTCATAGAATAACACATGCTTGGAGTTAGGAGTCCTCCTAGGCATTACTGGAAAGGTGATCTTTCTCTGTATTTACTGCTGTTATTGAAACTCTACAAAATGCCTATTGATTTCCATACGTGAAATGTGTTAGCACCACTAATCAATTTCTAAGGTCTATTCTGCATGCCTTTTCTTGGAAACTCATTCCTAGGTAGAATTGTCTTCTCAGTCCTTGTTTCTTTTCATAGACATGTAGTACTTTTGTGAATGTTCCAAAATTATTTTCCAGTCAGAAAAAAAGTGTATAATAGAATATGCATTTCAAATGTTAATACATTATTGTAGGAATAGTATTTGTGATGCTAAAGGGTTTGTCTCAAAAGTGTGTTTGAAGAGATGGAAAAAAGAACAGCACATTCCTGTGTTTCTAGTTCAGGGTTCTAACTTTACACCTGCTTAATTTGTTCCAGAAAGGAGTTCTGGGTGGGAAGCATGTGCTACAGCATACACTGTTGCATTTTTAGAGTTAATAAAATTTCTCATCTGGGACCAGATATCTAAAACCAGACTGTAAGTTTGTTTTCATCGCTATCTTTAAACGTGGTAACATTATTTTATCACTTGACTACACGTTTCCTTTTCATTCAAAGAGAAGATTGGTGAGATAAAAGAATTTTTAAGTAGCTCTTTGTGTTTACAGGAACAAATGTTACAAGCTATGTTCCTTGTATGTTGTCTTTGGATTCTCAGTTGCTCTATTACTGCTAGGTGTCTGCTGTGCTGGCACAATGGCCATTGATCGATCTGTCAGTTTTCAGTATTACCCTGGACCTGCACATCAGCACTGTTATTGAGAGCAGTCTGTCATGGCCACCAGAGGACTGGTAGGAATTTAATTTAGAAACAGGCAAAGTGGGCACTAGATATGGAATATAAAGAATGACAGCTCCTTTCTCCCTGTTATTTAATGGTTCAGGGAATAATTATAACAAGGTGCATTTAAAATGTATTAAACTTCTTATTTAAATAGTTAATTATCAGATACTCTCTTCTGTATTAAAGACTTACTTATTTACTCCACTGCACATGTGATCTGATTCTGCAGGTACTTAAGTTTGTTCTTATTTCTTATTTCAGAGGGCTACTTACGTATTTATAGCTAAGCATTTGCTGGGCTGGGCATGTGAAGTGCTCAAGAACTTGTTTTCACACCTGTCTTGCAGATGCTACCTATGCTGGAGATACAATTATGTTTACAGAACTGACTTCAAAAGTGTGGCTGAAAAGTTGTTTAAGTACAGCCTGGTTTAAGAAATAGTTATTTAAAAAGCAGCTTGTTTTTAGAGCAAAACTTTTTTTTTTTCTTCTATTTATACAAATAAGTTCTCAACCAGTTGTCTTCTGGGAATAGCATCTGGTTATGAGACTTCTTTTCCTGACTTTTATTTTTTGTCTTTCTAGTCTGAAAACTGCTTCCTTGTTGTACAAGTTAGTCCTGCCTGCTGACATTAAATCAGCTGTGATCAGACCCTTTTATCTCCCTTGGAGGTAAAGCCACGATGAATAAGGAGTTGTAGTCCTTAATTTCTTTATTGAAATATTCTTATATTGTTTTCTTTTCATAAATGATACAACAATTTACTTTTGTTTATTTTAATAAGTAGTCTCAACTTTTGTGATTTATTTTCCGATATAATAAGCTTTGAAGATTACATTTGGGCATATAGATTAAAATATAGCATATAACCAGCATAATTTCTTCTGTGATGTTGCTGTGGCTTCAGGGAGTTGAAAATAGTGTGATATATTTATGAGAGTTTTACATGGTACCAAATGTAATCTTTTTCATGTACTGGGCAGCACTTTGGAGCTGACTTGACAAGTTCTACGGTATTTGAACTACTAAAGGGAAAAAAAAAGTATCATTGCTTTTATGACTCTGAAGATAATATAAAAATGTAAGCTAATGCAATGCTATTTTCCCAAGTTTGGGAACCCATTTCCCATAGGTGCTCTGTTTCCCTGTGGCTGATATTCTCACTGAAGAGAAAGGGGTGAGTCTAAACCATAGCAGATAAAGGCACTCGGGAAGACAGTGTGAAGACTGCTAGCGAGGTAGGAAAGGGGCAGGAAACAGCAATGAAGATACGAGCTTAGGAGGAGGAGTACAGCTTTTCTAGACATCTGTGGTTTGCAGTGGAAAAAGGAGTTGGTAGATACATGAACAGTCTTTTTAAATTAGAAGTTAAATTTGTGGGCACTTGCAAGTGGTATTTTGAATCTCACTCTATACTTCTGCAACAATTATTTATGTAGAACAGGTATGTGAATTAAAGGACTGTAAGGAGTATATGTAGCTGGTATTTTTGTTAGTGCCCAAATAAAATACTGGATGGATAAGGATAACTGCTGTATCAATCAAGAAGCTGATTCTAGGTTAACTTTGGTGTTGGTGACAAACAAGGAGTTGTGCAGCTGGCCATCTTTCTGCTTGTGCATACAGCTGTCATTTGAAGCGGTGACCTGTTGGAATAACAAGCAAAATAGTTAAGTATTACTCAAGATTAAATTTTTTTTTTCCTTTGAGGTAAGATGAGGCAACACTGTGGGTAGAGGCAACACTTACTAAACTAACTTATTAATGGAAAAGGTAGATGAGATTTCAGGTACATAACCTTTCAGGTTCGAATTAGAAACAGCAGAATTCAAAATAAGTTGAGAACAGTCAATATACCCTTATTATAGTATTTCTGTTAAGCATATTAACTTGCAGGGCAGCATGTGTCATCAGCAGGCGATGAAGGTTCTCTTGCAGAAGTACTGCTGTTTTAAGGGTATCTTCCCATTTCTAATTAGATGCTTCAAAACGGCTATGCTGTCGTGCTAGCTGATCTACAACCATGAAAGTGAACAGCATGTGCTCTCCAAGTCCACCAGATTTCACTCTATCTCATTATTTTCATAACTGTTGGATATTTATTTGGTTCTCTTGCCTGCTTAGTGAAAGGGCTATAATGAAAAGGTTGCTATGTGAACTGAAAAGAAAGAAAAACAATTTTGTCCAATAACATCTTTGGGAAAGGGGAATATTTGTACTAGACTGAAGGCTGCAGTCAGCAATAAGAACTAGTAAAACATGTATGTTGAGTAGGAGGAAAAGAAAGTTGAATCATTTTATGGTTAAAAAAACAAATTTTCATTTTTTTTCTTTTGTGTCTCTGCCAGTCGTGCATATTATGAATCATATTAGTAGGTGCTGAGGAAAGATGCATTCCTGCTTTAAATCCTTGCTGACAGTCGCATGACTAACACGTAGCGTGCTGCATTTTGAAAACTTCAGAGCAACACTCAAAGCAAGCAGTTGTGGGAGTTGTTTGTGCTGTGAAACTGTTTTATGTAATGTTTGCACGAGAGATGAATTGCTGCTATGTTTACTGCCAATGGATGGTGTTTTCCAAGTCTATTTTAAAGTCTAGTTAATGTTCAAAATGCGGATTATAGCAAAAATAAGGATATATTTTTAAAAAATTCCAAATTTTAATGTTAACCATAATTCCCCTCAGCTCTTCATTTGGTTCCAAACCAAGCTTTATGCATGACTGAATGTAACTCCAAGTGTGGGTGTTTGATTAGGCTCTAGCCATGCTGCTATTATCCATTTGCAAGAAAGCGTTAGGATCTTAAAGTGCTGGATGAGAAACGGCATATGCTCTGCTGACTTTCTCCTCTAACAGTAATTCAACTTGACGAGCCTTTGCTGCTGGGGCATGAACTGTTGGACAATACTTAATTTTTCCATATTCTTTTTTGCTTCAGAATGGTGTCAGGATAGACAAGAGAATAACTGTCCAGTGACGGTGTCATCTAGATTTGAAGACAGTACTGTCCAAATCTGACAGTATTTCTTTTGAATTCAATAGCAAGCCTTTTATAATTAATTTTAGATTGGGTAAATGTAGCCCTAAGTCTGACTTGCTGAAGTAGGGTTATTGTTTATTTAGCTATGATATAGAAGAGGTGACTACGTATCTTTATTTGATAATTTTTTGAATTGTCAGTTTGGATATGGCACGTAGTGCACAGGATGGGGCCTGAGATCCTGCTATTTGTTAGTAGAAGCTGAAGAGCTGACTTTGGAAGATTTACGAAAAGAGCTTGCTGCAAAAATAGAACTGTGTGTTTTGGTAGACTTCAAAAGGAAAAAAAAAAAAAGAAGCTTGAATTGCTAACACAAGTAAACGCAACCAGATTTTATTCTATTAGCTGTTTTATTTCTACTAATAGATGTGCTTAAATTTAATTTGCTTTTAAATAGAAAATGCCTTTAAATCCAAAATGAAAGGAAAGGTGTGGTAAAATTGCAGGATTCTCAGTTTCCAGGTGTCGGTGTGTGGCAGCACGTGCTGTGGCTAGTCTGGGGCAATGTGTGTACAACATGGCCAGCCAGTTGGTGGCCCTTAGAACCTAAAAATGGTAACCGCCAGCTCTTCAGTGGAGACATGCATTCGGCTCTTTCCTTTATCCAGCTGCCAATTTTTCACAAAGTGTGTAGGAACTTCATATCTCTGTGGCTTCTTGCCCTTCTGTGAGGAAGTGCGGAAACTGATCAACAGGTTCAAATGCTGGGGAGGAAGGCAGAAATGACAGAGGGACAGAGAAACTCAGTTTCTGTCTAATAAGCTTTATTTCCTTAGGCTAAGAGGGATGTCCTCATTTCAGCTTTGTTTTTTGCATTGTAAATTTGGAGCTTTGCTTCAAGAAGTCCTTATTGCACACACAATTTCCAGTGTGACATGCTGAACCTTAGGGAAATTCTTTTCAGCCTAGCATCCTGAGTGATCTTGAGGAATGGGAGCAGTACCATTTTTTCTTAATGGAGGTTGCAGAAGGAGTAGAATAGAGCAAATAGAACTGAAAGTCCCAATTTGGCAGTTACGCCAGAATCACTACCTTTACAAACCCACCAATTCCTCTAGCACACTCTGGATTAACCAGTCAGGTCAGTCATACTTAACTTAGGGAGTCACTGAATAAATGTGGAAATCAAAGAGCTCTAATATTAATGACGTTCATGGTTTAAGAAATGATAGGGGAGAATAATAGCATTACAGGTGTCTAGTGAGGTTTCATATGCTTTATTGCATGAAAGGTCGAACGATACAGGACAAATGGAATATTTTTCTGTAGTTCTGAACTTATGCATATATAGAATATATATGCATAATGCAGAATATATATTCTATTATGCATATATAGAATATACAGCTATATTTATCAAATAGTGCAAAGTTACTCTGTACTCTGAAAGAATGCCAAAATGAGTTTAACAAATGCTTCCCAGCTAGTTATGTTCAGTAGATGTTATCTTGACAGGAGAAAAGGTGGTAGGTGTTAAGTTGGGTTTGCCTAACAATTTCTAACTAGGCAGGCTGATTGCATAAGTGTGTACATCACTTAGGCAGACTTGACATTTTTGCCCAGATCAGCCTGTCTGTGGATGGAACTATTCCTAGGTAGTTAACTAATTCTATTGTGTGTGCTTCAGGTGAGTGAGCATTGCATTTATGGTGGGAGAAACACAGTTCTGCAGGCAAGCACTAGCTAAGCCATTCAACTTTTCCTCCTGAGAGCTAATTTAATGTGGAAAAGACACTGTTGTCATTTTGTGGGGAGAATGAAGACCGCTTGTCATGTTAAATAGATTTACAAAAGATGTGAACGGGGTGTAGAGCTGGAAAGAAAACCCAGCTCTCCAAATCGGGGCTCTATTGAGATCCATCTTAAAAAGCAGTGTTGTCATCTTGGCAATGACGCACTGGATCAGGCAGTGCAAAGAACGAATGCATATTGATTAAGTGTCAGCATGTGAAAACATCAAAGCAACTTTCAAAATTGTATTAATATTATAAGACTGTAAAACACTGAAAATCCTTTCAAGGAAGCTGTAGTGCATGTTCATTTACATTGGTACGACAACTTCCTGTAAAGCTACTACATTTTTTAATTAATACACTTAGTCATCGACCCTGTTGATAGGTAGATAAAGATCATTGATCTCAAATGCGATTTGTAGCTCTTCAGGCTGAACATAGAGATACCAGATTATTACTGTGCAGTTACAGATGCATACCAAAATGCAGGGCCACTTTTGTCTGCATATGTTACTGTTCTAGGTGCTTTCTTCATGAAATCAGGCCCTCACTTCCTAAGTATTTATGACATGAGGAACCAACATAAATCTCACTTACAGAAGAGCGTGTGTAATATTTCCTCCATCTTTAGGTTAAATATTCCTCTTTTAAGCTGATGTAATTTGAACAGTGTGAATGTTGCAAGGAATATCGCTTATTGCATGGAAAAGGATCAGGTTTGCTCAGTCCAAAAATAATGTTAGTTCTTGCAAATAACTATTACATTTTATTGCTGTTTTAAATTCAGAACTTTGTATTTGCTCTTTCTTGGTGTCTTAGCACCTTGTACATAGATTCTGTATTCTTTCTAATGTGTTCTTTTTAATATTTCAGAACTTGATTGGGAAGTAAGAATGTGATTCAAGAATGAAAAAAAAATAATTTTGCATTTCTCTTTTCATTCAGATCTAGAGCAAGCACCTACACTCTTGGCATTGTCTCAGGACAAGTTGTGACTACAATGATGTTAATAGAAAGTGGAGACGGTAAATTTGTAGTTCAACAGAAATGACAAATTGATTAGATCCACTCATTTGGGATAATTTTACTAGTCTCTTCTGAGATATTCATCTGTTCTTCAAATGTAAGCAGATTTGCTTCCTGGAAGTACACTTTCAGTGTTTTTCCTGTGAAAAAGGCGGCAGAGCTTGGTGTGAGGTTTTCCGAAGTGCTGATGTTTGAGTGCCCAGTTGCTGGGAAAGATTCCTGTCTTCGGGCAGTAAGTTGTTCCATGAAAACAAAATTGATGCTTCTATCTATTATTTTAGTGTGACATTTGCTTTATTCCTGAAGAGTATCTCATAACCCTTGGAAGTTATTCACCCGGAGTCACGTTTGGAGAATATTTTTAAGAAGCTGTTACCTGTTAAAAAAGCTACTGACTTTAAACATTGATACTTTAATAGTTTATCTCTTGCAATGCTGAAAGAAAGTTCACTCACAATCGTTAGTAACTACCTAGATTGGCTCGCATGTGAAACAAAAGAACAGAAGTGTTTTACTTCAAATCGGTATTACAGAATATTTAACAGATGTGCCTTTTGGGTAGCAGAAGGGACTGCCTGACCTACTTTCATTTTAATTGCTGAAGGAGTATTTAGTGATTTGATGCTGGCAGAGTTCAGCTGCTACATTTCTGATATGAAAGTTGATCTTCTGAGTATGGGTTGCCTTTTCTTTCTTGGTGGGTTCTTGGTGTGAGGAGAGTAGTTGCTGTTCAATATAAAGGATTTTCTCCCCTCCTTTCAGGTCTGTTTAGTTCTGTCTTGGGATATTGGCCTGTTGCTGCACTTACAGACTGCTGTGGCAGTAAGTTGCAAGCTGATTCATATGACAGATGGTCAATTTTCCTCTGCAGCTCATCCTGTCAGCTCTACTAAATTTTTTCAAAGTGTCTTTTCTTGAGAAGCTGCCTTCTTCCAAGGAAACAACTGTAATTCTATTTTACAGTTGTAGGAATCTGCCTGTACCAATAAATATTCTTCCTATTTACCTCCCCCCCCTTTTTCATTTTGCACGATATTTGTCTCACTTGAAATAATTGCTGTTAGCATCTGATCAGTCTCTTCTTGAAGTTTGCCAGCATATATGTCAGTCAATTCATAGGCAGTGTGTCCCACTGGCTGTTTTCCCTCCTTTTGCATTTTTTGAGTTTCCTTTTTGATTGCCAGTAGAGGTTTTGTGGCACAGATAAGATTTGTGGATGCTAATGAATAATGTTACCCTGGGCTGCCTGCTGGTTGTTTTTCATTCCACAGTCTGGCATGTGAAGACTATGCTGTGGCTGTTGGTAAAGACAAGCTGAGGTTCTTGTCTGTGTTGGAAAAAGCCATAACTGGTCATAGTGCTGAAGAGCAGACCCCAGCAGAAATGGGTCATCGGAGGCTGGGGGCAGCTGACACTGCTGTGAGGCAAGTTCATAGCTTTCAGCTTTGGAAATAGAGAATTGTCTGTAGCATTAAGTGAGGTGGCCTGTTGCTCGATCCTTTTGCCCCTATTTCTGTCTCCAGTGGCAGATGTCCAGATTCCTGTGGGAACCACTGTCAGACAGGTAACAAGCTAACATTTTCTTCTTTTCTCAGGAGCGTAGAATATATGAAGGCAAACTTTCTGAGGCTTGGGATGAAGAATGCTACGTGCTGTCCAAATGTGTTTGACTGTCCTTAAACTTCCTCCTGAGTTCCTAGACCTACGTGGCATAGATCAGTTTTATAAGAAGGCCATGAATTCCAAGTATTCATATCATTTTTTTTCATACAGGTTGTAACCTGTTCATAAAACTTCTTCAGAAAAAACCCCTCACCAAACAGCAGGAAGATTTAATAACTGAATAACTGGCCATTCTTCTTTAGAGCTCTAGCTTCAAAACTGCTTTTCACAGTTGCAGGACTTTACTGATGCAAATTTGATCCCCTACACGTAGTTGTAAAATGTCCAGTCTCTTATAAACGCTCGAGCCTTGGATACCAGTGAGAGGAAGGCTCACCTTGGGCTGGCTGCAGTGGTTCCTGTTCCAGCTGCCACCACACCGTTTGCACGCGCTTCCTGCCACCGCAGAAGGGGTGGCTCAGCTGTTTGTGCAGCATTTGCTGACACCCTGCAAATGTGTTTGTTTAAAAGCAGAGGCTTTAAGTAACCAAACTTTGATGTCCTAGTTTGTAAATTGGCACCCTCTGTTTTGGTACTAACTGCAGTTTGAAATCAATATAACTTCACTTAGAGAAAATAATTTTAATTTCAACTGTCTTTCTATTGAAGTCTTACTGCTTTGAATAAAACTCTTTTCTGGAGAGGGAGAGTGGGAATTGGTGTTCTTCGTACCAGGTTGGTAAGAAGAAAGTTAAGCAGCCTCATTTAGTTCTGAAATCAAAAGATGAAGTTTGGAAATTATTTACGAATTCCTCTCCCCTTACAGATGGCAAAAATGTTTCTGTGTGGAACAGCTTGAACTCCTTTAATGTTGCTGGTTGAGGCTTCCAGGCAGGCAGCTTGTGTTCAGCATGTGTAGCTGCTCTGCATGGCTGTTTACAACACGGCAGAGCTGTTGCTTGGTCGCTTTGTCAACACTTCTTATCCTGTTCCTCCTTCTGCCCTCCGGAGCAGTTACCAGACATTCTCAGCACTTGTGGTCTAAGTATTTCTTCACTATGAGCTGATGTGCTGGTATTGATCAGGAAAGCAGTTAAAGACAAAAAATGTTCACTTTGCCAAAAATTGAGTGCCAACTTTGTTATTGAGTGTGGGAGCAAAAAAAGGACTTCTGTCTTCTCCTGAAGCTGAGGTGAAATTTGTTGAAGGTTGGAACGAGCCAAGAATGGGTAGACTTTTAAAGATTATCACCCGTAACAAAATGTCAAAGGAATGGATTTTAGTTAAATCTGGAAAAATACCAAGGCAGGGCATGAAAAATGTTCTGCTGCAGTTAATTATTTGCCATCTCAGCATAACAAAACTTCCATGTTCCCTGAGGAAAAGGGCAATGATCGTTGCCTTGATTTACAGGAAAGGAGGTGAGATAGTTGAGCACTGCAGCAAGTGAATTAGGAAGCTTCTGGAGTTGTCTTTGTTACTGGTGGATGAATGCATTAAGGATATGCTAAATTTTGCAGCCAGCTATCTGCAGCATTTCTTAAGTGACAAGGCTGGAGAGTAGTCTTACAAACCTTAATTTCCTTTCTTACTTGAAACGCTGTGAGAAGCAAACTGAGACAAGAAAGCGTTGTGCAAGGTAACCCATCTTCAGTTGAATCTTACACATTACTCGCTTGGTCCACATCTTTCAGCATCCATAAAGTCAGGAGTGTTTGAGAGAGAGGACGAGACCTTGTGCTGGTGGCAGCAGCCCCCCAGCTCCTCTCCCATCCCGGGGACCCAGCGCAGGGAGCGCCGGCCAGCCTTGGTGCTGGCGCCAGTGCCATAGCATGTCCTGGGCATGTGGATCCGGCCTGTTGGGGCCTGTGTTAACAGGCCCTGATGAATGGGCTCATTGTTGAGGAAGAGGTGGTTTACAAGTTAAATCAGTAATTTTATTTCCATGAAGTTAAGTGAGTAACATGTCCACGTGTCTCGGAGGATTGATGGGGACTCTCAGGTTTGGCTGCCACAGAGCGTCCCTGGCGCCATCTTACCCCTGGGGCCCTCGGGACTGGGCACAGCAGGGCTGCACGAGGGTCCCCACAGAGCCGGGGCGCTGTCTCCTGCGCCCTGCTCTTGCTTGGTGTCCTGGCATTGGTTTTGTTATAGGTGCCTTTTTCTGTCATCTGTAAAGGCATAAAGCCAGGCTGAAGACGAATTCTCCACAGGATTTTGCATACTTTTAGTGCTCACTGTGTTTTATTATTAGACTACCGCGTTTGCTGTATTTTATTTGTATCTTTAATGAAACACACTGCACCTTCCATTTCCCTATGAAGAGAAGGGAGAGGGTCCGTAGTCTAAGGAAAGGCTCAGGGTTTGTTACCTGGTTTAGGGAAAACTTGTTAATTATGTTGCTTACTTTTAAAGGGAGGAAAAGAGATCACTTGATCAGTCAGCAAGACCACATGACAAGCAGCTGAATGTAATTAGGTGGGCAGGGTGGTTGTGCAGGGCTGGCAGCTCGGCATGCCAGTGCAAATTTGAGAGATATTATTCTAAGCTACACTCTTTTGGTTTTATTTTCTTGCTCTGCTGATACTGATTGCAGATGAACAACGGCTCTTTTTGCATGACTATGGTATTCAAGACATCTGGACTGTGTGAGGAAACTCTGAGCTGAGGTACCTGTGGGAAAACTACAGATCCCTTTGCAGTTGTTAAGCTTAGGTACGTAAATGTTTTCTCTTCTTTATTTATTTTCTTAAGATCTATTACATTATTTTCTTTGAGCTGACAGTTGTCCTATACCAAGTGTTACTGTGTTAAGAGCTTTGAAACAATGTCAGTGTGCGAACAGCCTTAAATGTTTTGATTTGAGAGACCTAGTTCAGCATTGAGGAATCCTTGTGTTCTGGAGGAATATGTAAACTTAAAATAGTGAAGTATACTGATTTATGTAAAACACAGGTGTTGGGTTTAGATGCCAAAACTGTGGCTATTTAGTATATCTTTTGTCATTTCTTTTTGCTGGCTGTTTTTGGCAATCGCCAAGTGTTTTTGGCACGTGTCATTCTCGTTGAGGTTAACTGGAATGGTTGGGGAGTGCTGGTAGTAATAGTGGCAGAGGACTTGAACATGGTACAGGGAGAGGAGGGCGTTCCCACTGGGATAGTGTCAAAACTTAGAAGCAAAAAAAACCAACCAACCAAACAAAAAAACCCAAAAAAACAAATTAGTGTTTTAATTTTCTTGGATTCGGTCTTAGACAAATGACGTACAGTGAGAAGCTGCCTGTAGTTCATAACTGTATCAGTCTAGGTTAGCTGAGTTAGCAGGAACATGGGGGAAAGAAATCAGTCCGAGTTGAAGACAAACCTGGGTAAGTTTGTCAACAAGATTGAAAGAAAAAAAAAATGTAGTGACCAGTGCCAGGATTTGGTAACCATAAGATGCCCTTTCTGGTCCCAGGTTGTTACCCTGCATTTTCTACTGCGTTTGTGTCAAACTCCTTCTGTAGTCAGAGGGCAGAATTAGACCTTTGATAGTAAAGTATACTGTGCAAATAACATCTCATGATACAAAACAACCTAACTCAGTATTTGTAAATATTGTACTACTTGAACTCCACCTTCCCTCTCCCATATTTATTCCTGTGATCCCATTAATATACATAGATAAACTATTCTTAATAAAATGGTCCTTTTGTGTGGCTTTTTTTAGCTGGGTTGCACACCATTATGTTTATTCTCATGTGTAATGAATGTATTGGTGATAAAAGGAATAAAAATAGTATGTTGCACGACTGTTATTTTTACTTAAAGAAATTGGACTGCAAGGAACCATGAGAGCTCATTTAGTTCACACTCCTTGTTCAATCATACAGTAAATTATTTCAGTCTTAATTATATAAAAGGTAATGTGGGGGCGGGATATTATTACTGTGTTTTATATCTCCTCGGGAAGAAACTCAAGATGTTTGTGCCCATGTGATTAGGTCATTCCTTGCCACTCCGAGCATGAGCTTGTAATCAGGTGTCCGTTCTAGTCTAGGTGTTTGTTAGCATCTTTCCAGTTGTGGACCAAAATTCCAGTTTTTGCAGGCTCTGAATAACCAAGGAGGAGTTGTTCAGAGAACAGAAAACAGTAGTTTCCTCCACGTCTGTGGGAAGGTCACGAGACATTCCCAAGATTATAATTGATGTCTATCACAGGACTAGAAAAATCGTCTTAAGATACTCTAATCATCAGCCCTTGAATTATATTTATGGGAGAAAAGTGACAAATTCATCAATTGAGCTACGCAAATGGGTTTTCTTGCTGTTTCATTAAGACATTTGGAGTGTATGAAAAAGCTTATATAAAATAACTGGGAGCAAGGATTTTTTGTAAACATTGATGCTGGCTTAATGTTATTTCTTCCCTGTGCAGAGCTGGAGGGGTTGGTTGTCGTAGTTGCTTTATTGTAGTTTATGGTTAAATAACACTCTTCAATTATTGCATTACAAGTGTGTTTTGAATGTTTTGTCTTATAGAAACCATTTCCAGAACATCTTAGGGTAGTGGTTTCTATAAGGAGTTAGTCTAATAGTGTAAGTTGTTTGAAGACTAAATTTTGATGTTGAGATTCTGTTGTATAGAGCCAAGCAATATTCTAGCATGTGATGCTTGCCCCCCTTTTCTTCCACATGCTCCCAGTGGCTTTTTCTCTGTCTGATGTTTTCCAGCATGTCTTTTAACAGCACTCTTTTAAGCAAAACAACCTGAGTAATTAGGCCTGGTAAAGACAAACTAAGAATCAAATTCAGCAGTTTTTTTTCTAATGTAACTAAAAATGCCATCAAAGAGAAATGGTAGGTTTTTTTTTTTCCAGTACAAAAAATATGAAAAAAGAAGACCAACAGAAGTTCTAAAACTATGCAAAACTTACAGAATGAATTCAAAACACCTTATAAACTGTTCGTGGAACATATCCTGGCAGAATGAGGGAAATAAACTCCAGTGAAAGGGAAGTAGAAGTAGCTTTTTAAGGAGAAAAACTTGAAGTAATATTTCATTGGTCTAGTATGTTTGGCTTTGTAACTAGGAAATAATATAGTTCCTGCTTCTGAATTTTGTTTAAACACTGTGTAATAAATATAAAGGAATAAAGATATATAAATAAAAGGAATAAAGATTCTTTATAAAAACTCAGCTTTAATACATTATGCTGTAACCGTTGGCATAAACAGAAGCAGAATGGGGATCTTTGTGAGGTGGGAGTTCTCTGGGAGTGAGTGGGTTGCTATATGTTATTGTAGCTCCATCGTAGTCAGTGATGTTGTACTGATTAGTGCTATTTTCTTTTTCACTTGCTGAATTTGCTTGTTATTTGCCTGTTTGTTATTTTGGAGCTTTGAAGTTCCAAATACTGTAGAAGGTAAGAAATTACTAATCACTACATGAAATGGGAGCATCAGTTGGCTTGAGACTTTCTGATTCTTCGTAAGTACGCAAAATTTTATGCTTTCCTGACTGAACAGTAAGCACAATCTGAATCCACTGTGGTATGAAAATAATATATAGCTATATATTATAACTGAGTAACTGAAATGATGAGTAAGAGTAACTGAAATGATGAGTAAGGACAAGCTGTGGCATTAGACATGATTCTTTTTGCTTTCCTTGCAGGGCTCATGTATATCTCCATGACAGGAATTAGTGTGAGAAATCATGTTTTGCTGTGTTGTTTATCTGAGCAATCTTAGCTGTATATCAAGGTTTAACTATAATTCACACTGTAATATGGGATTCTGATCAGAGTAGCAAGATAAATAGTGTTGGCAACTCAGGCTGAAAAACAACAGGGTTTTTGAATGGAAGCTTTGTGTTCTGCAGTTCAGCCCACTTAATCGGTACTTCTTTTGAATTATCCCTTCCCCGAGGCTCTAGAAAAGGAGCCCTGCTAGGATCCGAACTGAAGCAAACATCTTGCCAAAGCACTGTCTGAATATTTTGGCAGATTGCAGAGCCTCAATAGAAAGATTGGACAATGTTAGTATGTGCTGTGGTTGGAGCTGTTCAAGGGGAAGATTTGATGTCTTGTTGCAAGAGCAGGCTTATTTTTCAATTCCTGCCAAACAAACAACAAAAAACACCAAAACAGCCGTATTTCTGGCTTTGCTTTTTTAGAAGAATTTGAGTGATACCTTTGAGCCACATCCATGCTCCAAAATAACTGTGTCCTGCTGTTCACAGGTCAAGATTTCTGCTTTGCTGTCTCATGCTAGTAACTTCTCGAAGAGAACAGGTAATGCCTGTTGAATACTGCCTGGGTCTATTTGAGGCAGAAGTGGCGTTTTATTATGTAAAGGACAAGTTGAATTATTCCTGGAGTATTCTCAGCAAGTTATTTCTAACCTTCTCATAGCATTTATGAAACATAGAAGCATCACACATGCTTATTATTTCCAGACGTGTTTACTAAAAAGTCCTATGCAGTGCTGAGCTGAAAATATTTCTCTAAGACTGTAGCTATTACAGACTCAGAAATCAAAGGCTCAGAACCTTTTTTAGATCTTCTATGAGCAGAATATTGATCCATCTCTTTATTTCTTTGAAGTGTCTTGCTGCCAGCCTGCAGTGCTCTGGCTGTCTCCACGTTGCAGAGGTTGCCAGCATGGTCTGGGGTAGACCCTGCGAGCTTAGCACCTGCTTAGCATCCCTATTTTTATTTTTAAATTTTGGAAGAGCCTCAGTTTTGTGAGTCTAGCTATTTTTTTCCATCCAAGTCTGCATGCACAAGTTCTCTGTTTAGCTTCTCTGGCTGCCCCTTGTTTTCAGGTCTGATCATATCAGATCTTAGATTAAGGGACAGAAGGAATAAGCATTTCTAGTTACTAGACAAGGTGTTTCTCAACTGACAGTTTGCCTGATTTTTTCACGGGTAATTAAAAGCTTACTTTGCCCCCGCCCTTTTTTGCTAGATCCATTTAAGAAACCCTTCTGATTCCATAATTCCAAAAACAATTTCTTAGTATTCTTAATGTCATGGCGCAGTATTCATAGATAATACAAATGTTCCAGCTCATTAGAAATGGGTAATAGTTAGTTGTTCAATGAATATCTTTGATAACAAGTAAGTTTTCTGAGGAACAGGTTGTCAGCATGAGACAGTATTTTCGTGATTGCTGAAAGCGTGATTTGACAGATGAGTCTTGCTCCAGAAGATTACGATGCTATGTGGTTAGCTGTTTTTATCTGGCATGTGTAGACAGACTCACTTTGGAACTTACAAGACTTTGGATATTTCTATGTCATCTAAGTAACAGGAAAACTTTTAACCTCCTGAGGAATAAAACAGTCAGAAAAGAATGTAGGAAGTCCTGTATTCTGTTTCCCTGTTATTTATTGTTGAACTAAATCAAGTTAACTTGCACCAAAACTAAGGAAAGATCACATTATAGGAAAGCAGTACTGCTAAAGAAAGGTAGCAGCTGAGGAAAAAAAAAACCAACAACTTTTGTTGCATCTTCCAATCAAAAACCTGAGTTAGCAAGGAAGAGTTAATCTCAGGAGAAATACCTGCCTCTCTTGTTTTTCCTAATTTGAAGGATGAGAAAGGTGGATTAAATTCTGTAGTGAACTTTTCCTGCCCCACCCCTTTTGTATGCTGCCCTCATCTTGTCAGGAACATGGTGCAGTTTTATAGTCAAATATATATCATATTTGAGTTTTTCCTTTATCTAATAGTGTCTAATAGGTATCTTAAGGTTATTTGTTGCCTGACCTTCTCCATATGCTCTTAATTGAACTGGTCATAATCAATTATTTTTGCCAGATTGTTTCCCTCTAATGCAGCATGTATCTTGTGTTCTTCATGAGCTTGGCAGTTTGACCTTCTGAGGAAACATTGTCTGTATTCCAGGTTTCTATCCTCCAAAACAAGGTGGGAGACACCTGGGAACTTTCCTGCCCTGGAGAAAAAAAACAATATATGTATTTTAAAAGAAGCTGCAAGTATTTTCCTCTGGCTGTTGACAGAGTATCTACTTAAACAAAAAACCTAGCCTGACTAATGTGTATTACAGCCTCCTGAATCATCCACATTGGCTGAGCATAAAATCTAATACTTTCTTCAGCATGAGTACATGCACATCTTATTCCTGAGATGTCACTCCATTCATATTCTAACTGGTCACATTAAATTGCTTTCTTTTTCAATTGTTAGATTTTTACCTCTTCTTGTCCCTTTTCCTCTGCTTTTTCCTGTTGTATGCGTATTCTAGCTATCTGCAGAAGATTTTTGTTATCTCCAGTAGAACCCAACCATTCCTTAAAGAAATGCCGAATTCCTATAATTCTTTGTGATCCTTATAATTTTCTCCTTTGTCTTTCAGTGTCTGTTTCTGAGGGCAGAAATAGGAGTACAGTCTTTCCTTACTTGCCTGGAACTGGAAGTGTTGTTCAATGGGTGGGTGGGCAAAGTTGCTCTTTCTGTGAGTAAGAGCAGCTTTGTGGGTGAAATCCTGGTGACTCCTGTGTTTCTGGCTCATGTACAGCCTGACCTGCCCGTGGAGAGGGAGCTCACCAGCAGGAGACTTGCTGAGGGTTTTGGGCTGATGTGCTGTAATGAGGCTTAGAGAAATTAATGTCTTCTGCAAAACGTAACTCAGACTGTTTGAAGGTCAGAAACAGTATCTTTGGCCACAGTAAAACTGGAAACCTTTGACCAAGACTCTTTGTTCCATGTCACTTTAAGCCTTCTGTCCTTGCTGCTCTATGAGCGTGTTTGTATTAACTGCATTTCTGGTCATGTTGCTGTGAGAGACTGTATACTTTTGCCACCTCTTAGCTGGACCTGCAAATTGAAAGAGTTGGAAACTGTGTAAATGTATGTACGACTGGCATTCCAGATTCCCTGATACTCTCAAGAGCTGATACAGCGTAGTGATGGGTTACAAATGCTAAGGTTAGGCTGTGGATAAGCCATGAGCTGGGTCCGAAAGCAGACAGAATTGTCACATCAAGGAAGGATGAAGGGCATCGCTTCACATTTCCTGGTCATAAGTTAGTGAATGAGTCTAGTACATTACCTTGTAAGGCATTATGGCATAAAGTACTTATTAGAGGAACAGTTGAATGGTTGAGGAAAGAGTAAGTATGGAGCTGTTTTAAAAATAAATAAATAAATGAAATATTTGCTTTATTTTTTTTTACTCTGGTGATTCCTCAAATGGTACAGACCTTTGCTTCACTGCTGGAAATTGAAGGCAACTGCTGATGAGAGTTCAAAGAGGTAACTTGGGTGTCAGAAGGTCTTGTTCCCAGAAGGGACACAGATCCACAAAATTCTGCAGTTCTAGCTATGCTGGCAGCTGGCAAAGTGTCCTGAACATCTTCAGCTGAGGTAGATGTGACATCAACGTTTTGAAACTACAGTTTTGCAGCTCATTTTTTTTTTCCCACATATTTGCAGACTCATATATATCCTTGGTATCCTTAAAATGACTTAGCTCTTTCCAAGAAAGAGGCAATTCATTAATCCTCCAATTCCTTAAAATTCCTCTAAAGATACCACTAAGGGAAATGTCAAGCAATTGAGGGTGACGAAAAGATAAGTGCTCAGAGCGACTGAATCTCCTCTTCTTGCTTATGAGAGGAAGGGGTGATTTCCTTCCTGTAGTTTATGTTGCATAGAAGTCCCAAAAAGTGTTACTTGGGCCAAATTAAAGGAAGTCAGGTGATGTATTTTTCTAAGGAAAAAAGTGGAGTTCAGAATACTTTAGTAGTGTCAAGTGCATATTTATTAACTCTCTTTCCTCAGCACAGCAGTTACTTGCGTATATACAAATTGTT
Source organism: Cygnus atratus (assembly GCF_013377495.2). Classification (NCBI taxonomy): domain Eukaryota; kingdom Metazoa; phylum Chordata; class Aves; order Anseriformes; family Anatidae; genus Cygnus; species Cygnus atratus. The sequence goes on along the minus strand of NC_066372.1, from coordinate 3,159,843 downwards.
GTCATAATTTGTTTATATTACATTTGTGCATAGTAGGAATGTTGACTAACTCCTCATCCCTTTTTTAAAGACAGATCTGACAAGTGCCTGATGGTGACCAGTTTTGAAAGCACTAAGGTGCCACTGAAGCCTTACAGCAGGGTGCGGCCAATCGCCACGCTTCACTTCTGCTAGGCAGGATTGTGGTTATTGCTTTGCTGCAGCGTGACGGCAGTGCTGGTATGACAGGATTAGTGCATGTCTTCCTTTGAGGTCCAGATCCCTTTCCCAGTGCTTCTGCTGTAACATGTCATGCGACATATAAAAAAAACAGCTATTGAAGTTAGTTTATGTCTGTGTAGTGCCCAGGTGAGAAACTACATTTTTTTTCCAGTACAAGTTGACTTGCACTTGCAGAAACCTGTACAACTACATTATTGCCCTGTGCTTTTATTTACACGTTGTTAGTTGAGAGGCCTGTGGTATTTTCCTTTTCTGTGTGGGATTTGGACTCCTCTTCTTCCAGCTTTTTCGTGGTAAGCACGAAGCCTCAAATGCTTTTTAAGAATAAAGCCATATTTAGGGAAACCTTCAATTGCAAAGCATTTCTGAACTCTAAATTGCATTAACGTTTTCACAGTATATTTACAAATATGGGTTCATTGTTTATAAATACTGGGAAGCCTTCTAAAGCAGATTGAGACTTTTTTGCCTGTTGCACTCTACACCTGCTGCGATAGATCCCCAGGCTGTAAGTTGGTCGATACACTCCCTCCTCCCATGGACAGCTGGATCTCCATTGCAGGGAGAACTTGCAGACTTTGCTGCAGCCTGGCTCCTACCTCTACGATACAGCCTAGTGAAGTGCTCACTGTTCCAGTATGGGCTGTGTCTTCCTAAACAAAGAAGGCAAGGCCAAGACATGACTTGTCTTTGTCTTTAATGTCTACCTGAAAGCTTAGAGAGGCTTGCAGAAGTTGGTCACTGTTAGAAGTTGTGTAACCCTTGCAAGTCTGATGCACACACCCCAAAGGGTAAAGTGATGAATTCCTGTGGTATGTGAAAACATGAATTAGGTATAGGTCTTATCTACATTTTCTTTTTGTTCAATTCTAATTAGTTTGTCTGTTTATGAGTATGTGGTACATCCTATCATGTTCGTCATTAGCTTTACGGCTGGCTGGACTGCAGATCTGGGATACTGGGGTAACATCTGAGTTGTGTAGTTATTTCACTTGGTATGAGAGGGAAGAGAAGGTTCAGTTAAGCAAATGGTTTTTATTTGAGTAGTTTAATACAGAATAGTATTCTTGCTCGTGGGAGTGCTGACTAGGTGCTGCAGCTTACAGAAGAACCTTTCCGTTGTTTCCTTTGTTTCCACCTTTTGTCTAAACTGGCCTCATTTACATACGCATTGCTCCTCTGTGGAATGAGGTGGTGTTGCGGGTGTGGTCTGCAGTCCTATCAGGCATAATACCTTATGTTCCAGTCTTTGCCAAAGAATAGTTTTCTCTTGGTTAGAAACCTATGGTAAAGCCAACTTTCCCCATGGGACCTGAGGGGCAATGTGCTTGAGTCTGTGTATGGGAGTGAAAGAAACAAAACAGCGGTTGGCATTAGAGACTGCCACCCGCTTTCACTGAGAGAGAAGGATGTAAAGCTGGGAGCTTGACAGAAACTGAATAGTTATGATCCATATGCTCTATCCTTAATACGTCTTTGTATGAAAACACTTGTTAGTCACAATGTATTACCATGTGTGGGTGATTTAGCAGATATTTTGTATCTGCTCCTAAGTAGGTCATGCACCAATCTCTTCTGAAATGCTATTTGCCTTTAGAAATAAATGGGACATGTGAACTGTGTAATTGCTTCCCAGCCACACTTAGACATGGAGAGGAGGCACACCTCTTTATCTCTGAGCACCCATCAACATAAATGCAAACAGGTGACACGTAAACTTCTTGGCTGTGTGCTAAAGAGGTGGTGCTAGAAAAATACTCCTGGTAGGAGTACTATCTGAAGTGTGCTCTTACTCTTCCTTTAGCAGAGTTTGGGGTAAGTGGTATACTTTACTTTAAATTGATGTGCTTTAGGACTGTCTGAATAAGAGCATTATCAGATTTCTTGAGTTTTACACTGTGTGTACACATTTTTACTTGTAGCTCAGTGCTTTTTACTTCTTTTTGCTTACGTTCTCTTATCACTTCCTGCCGTCTTCCTCCTTCCCTCCATCAGCTCTGTAACGGTGCAAGAGTCGTGTGTTTTGTGTGATGCCTGCTTGTTCAAAAAGCATATTCCCTGTCCCTGTACTGCAAAGGAGAAATCCTGCGCCAAGCCAATTTCTGTAAGTATTCAGGAACAATGCTGCCATAGTCCTAAATGTTCTATCACACAATAGGATTGTGTTATTTGAATCCCAGAGGCAAAAATATGAGCCAGTAGCCTAGGTGCCTGTTAATGTGAAACTACCTTGGACTAGGAACTCTCCTGAATGAAAGCAGCACCTGCTTTGCGGAGCATCCCTTGGCAAAGGACCATCTGGACGTGTGTGTTATGGGCAGGCTCCAGAGCAGCAGCCATACAGGCACAGGTTAAGTGATGGCAGGGGGGGTCCTGTCAGCCCCTGGAGTTTTCCCAGAATTGTTCATAACCCCTGTCTGTCTGCATGTCAGGCTAAGTGCAAAGCCAGAGCTGAGTGGGATTCAAGGAGGGCTTTACAAAAGAAGCAGCCTTTCTTGCTGTGGAGTCTAAGCTACCTCCTCCGGTGATTCCTACCCCCAGACAAGGACTTACTCTTAAAAGTGGGTTTGCGGAATGGTTATTCTACAACGATTTCAGGTGCTGCTTTTTTTTTTTTCCCTTTTCTTTTGGAGACCTGATAAATTCTGGTTGTGTCATCAGTGTTCTCTTATTCTTCCATTCCTACCTCCCACCCTCTCGATATAAGAGGTGTAGAAATGTGGAAGAAAAGACTGGAAAGTGTGATGCTATAAAGCCTAATTTCAAAGCACAGCAGAAGTGGAAGAAAGAAATGGGACGGCTTTATTGTAACAGGTCCAGGATTTTTAAAAATGCACCAGCAGTTTTTTTTTCTGTGCATATACTTTTCTGTGAATATATTCTTATTTCTATAATATGGAGCTGGATGTGTCTGAACTCTAGGACTGCAGGTCTTGGAAGTAGAGGGTGGAGACTGCTTTTTAAATATTTGTACAGGGAGGAGGACAAAGTTTGAAACTGCCCTGAAAGTAACTCTGCATGTCTCCAAGGATAGGTTAATTGTGCAGGGTTTCACAAGAACCACTCCCTGGAGGTATTTGAATAACAGATTGACATTATGGGGTGCAGTGAAAGGTGTGTGCATTTCAAAAGCCTAAGGAGAAAATTTTCTTCTGAAGCAACCCCTTTAGAAAGCATTTTTACGCCCTTCCTGTGAAGGGCTCCTTGCTTTCTACCAATCATTTACAAATTATATTTGTTATCAGCCATATGGAGAGTTGAGGTTTAAGTGGTCTGTTTGGTGTGGCCTGTTTGTCCAAACAGATGTTCCACAAATCTGATATAACAGCAGGGATACCTTAAGGTTTTTTCTCCCCAAGGCCTAAGGCTTTCCCCTAGCTCTGGCCAGTGGAAGGGTTCAGCTGTTTAACTGTAATTCATAGTAGAACTGAACCTTAACAGTTTCTTACTGTTCCAAGTGATGCTGCTGCAGTGCCTGTTCTTCCTCCATAAGATCTTGCACAGGATGAAATAAAATTTAGGTTGTGAGAGAGTTAATTTAACATTGACTAGCTAGCATTATTGTTTGTATCTGCTGCTAAAAATATGCTCTATAGGCCTACGGCTAGCTAACAAAATACCAACAAGACAAGGCAAATACTTCTGTATGAGTGCAGAAGCGTAGTAGAAGACGTGAAGCGAGCTTCTCTTTGTATAATATACTGGCTGTAAGATTTGCATTTAAGCCTCTTTTAAGCAACAGTAAATTTAGGGGTATTGAAGCTGAAAGAACATATACTTGAGTAGAGGGGATATTTACACAGCTCTTTGCCCTTGGCAGAACATGTGAGAGCAAAAGAAACACTGTATAGGAGAAGGAAGGCTAAATAAAATCTAATCTTTAGTAAAAACCTCCGTGTTTGCTTTTTAAAGCATTTTCCCTTCCTTCTAATGTGTTTGAATGAAAAGAGGCTTTGTAGAGCCACAAAGTAAATGATCTGTTTTTTTCTTCTTCCCCAAGATGGGGTAGGATTTAAAAACAAGCAAACAAACACACACACACACACACAAGCTTTTGCTGGTGTTTGTGATTGTGTTTGATGGCTCAGGCTTCTCACTTCTGCTAAAAATGTTCTTATGTCAGTGTGTGGCTGCCAGTTCCACTTGCTCACTGGACTATATCGCTGTTAGACCTGCGTGGTGGATGCAGGCCTGCAGCAGTGGTATATTTACGTAAAAATAACTTTGTTTTTGTTGTTTGTTTGTTTCAACCTCTTAATCTGTTGGAAAATGTTGCATTAAGTCACAACAGTGGAAAGTGGATTGGCTGGCTCTCGCGTCTTAGTGCCCAATTGTTAACTCTGGTAGCTTATCATAGTTAAATTCCAATCCTGCAAGGGCTTGCTGTTATTGCTGGTGTAATGTAAAGTAAGTGTTGACTGGGGATGGGGACGTTTCAGGACAGGAAAAAGCAAAAAGGTTTCAAATGCTTTCCACTGACTCTTCCGTCAGAGGTATCAGAATAAATCTGTCTGCATTTGGTCATGGTAAGCCCAGTCACAGCTAAGTTGATTGATCGGGGTTCTGTCTTGTATCCAAGAGCAGTACTAACGTAAAGCTGAAACTTCAGAGATAGTTACGGTTTTAGTTTAATGGTGGTGATTGACGCCTACATACTAGGGATACGGGGTTTGTTCCAGTCCTCAAGCTGTGAGTTGATACTCACAAAATGAATTGGTTGTGTTTTGGTATCCGTTGCCCTCCTTGGTAAGAGGCAATTGTATGCCAGTTTTCTGTTGCTTTTAGAAAGGTTATTTTAGGCTTATCTTTTCATGTTCATTTCTTTGAAAACAACATAAGGCAGCTCTCTGTTTGTTTTGGGGGAAGAGACGCTCAGTAGCTACTCAACAGGAAAGTACTAGTGCACCTGCACTAGTTTTTCTAGTATACATTACATTTTCCAGAGCTTTTTGTTATACGTTCCAGCTGGTTTTGCACTTTGATCAGAATATATCCAACATGGTATAGTTTAAAACTAGCATCATAATAAAAACTTTTGAAAATTGCCCTCTAAACTTTATTAAAAAAGCTATTTTTTATTCTGTTACGAAAATACTTTTTTAAGACTGAAAAATAGCTATTAATAGAGAAATGGTTGTCATGTAAAAGAAGACAGAACTATGGTCAACTACTCTGAGAGCCTGTTACAGTGCGTTTGCAAAAGTTGAATAAATATGTAATATTTGAAGTGTTGTGGTGCCTTTTTATTTAAATGTAGTGGGCAGTCTGGGGGGGGGGGGGGGAAGGATTTTGTGTGTGTTAATAATGTCACAATGAATGTGAAATCAGAATTGCATTGCTAATGCATTTAAGCAGCTTTTGCCAGCTTTCACACAGGTTAAAAACAGTTATGCAGTTCATTTTCCAGACACCTTGAATACTTTTCTTTGACCTTGATCTTCAGTCTTTCTTGAAGAAGCTAAAATTGTGTTACATTCACTTCGTAGTAAAAGGAGCATAATAAAAATGAATTATGCTTTTTTTTTTTTTTTTCCCATCACAGCTAAATTTTTGTTTGATACCTTGGCGTAATTGGGGGTTTAAGGTGAAAGCAGTGTAAAAGAACACAGAACTGGGCCTACTGCTGGATGCTTTGTAGTTCAAGTGGTGACTTGTATTTTAAACATCTGTCAAAAGAAGCCTTGGTGGAGTTGTTGCCTAACTAACTAACGCTTTTTGCTTTGCTTTTTAAGGTGTCTCCTGAATTCTCACTATGTCTGATGGGGACTATGATTACCTCATAAAATTTCTAGCACTCGGTGACTCTGGAGTGGGAAAGACCAGCCTTCTTTACCAATATACAGATGGCAAATTTAATTCCAAGTTTATCACAACTGTGGGCATCGACTTCCGGGAAAAGAGAGTGGTGAGTTTTCACAAGCAGTGTGCTACTTTAAAATGATAGCTGTTTTGTAGCTGGTGGCTAACATCTGTGTTTTTTTTTTTTTGTTTTTTTTTTCCCAAATCTATCCTGCTAATCCTTATGTGTAGGCATGCCATCCATAGTTACTATGTATTTACTTTTGTGACAAGGGAATCATCTTATCTGGCCAGTTTTTATTTTTTGTGTGTGTCCATTTTTCCCAAAGTTAAAATAACAAGAGTTGATTCTAAGCAACCATTTCTTACTGCTCAGGAGGGGTAGATGCGTGTATCTGCTGAGTGGGTTGTGCCCATAGAAGCTCATGTTGAACTCTCTATGTGAGGAGGGATTGAGCTGTCACAAAAATGTTTTTGTTGTTTGTGAACTGAAATGGCTTTAAAACCATTTTAATGTATGTGAAAGAAATCAGGTAATGCAATGTACAGAGCTGATCAGGCTTCCTGAGCAGTTTCCACTACGAGAGAAGAATTATGGAAGACAAAGTAGAAAGGCTTTTTTAACCCCCAAGTTGTTGTTCGAGTAGGCAAATATGCTTTTGATGGGATGGTGCGGGGCACTACATCATGATAACCAGCTGGGTGCTGGTCCTCCCTGCACAAAGAAATTGAGTTAGCACAGCTTTTTCTTTCATTCTCATGTGGAAGTATTAAATGTCTTTCAGAGTAGTGTGTTAAAATTTTGAGTGCCCCTTGAATATTGTGTTCAGTTTTGGGCCCTTCACTACTGTAATTGAGTTGCTTGAGCACATACAGAGAAAAGCAAGAAAGCTAGCTGAAAGGACTAGAAAACAAGACACATGAAGGGAACAACTGAGGGAACTGGGGCTGTTTAGTCTGGAGAAGAGGAGGCTGAGGGGAGACCTCATCACTCTGTACAACTACCTGAAGGAAGGTTGCAGTAAAGAAGGTGTCAGTTCTCGTCTCAGGTGACAAGTGACAGGGAATAGCTTCAAGCTGAGCCAGGGGAGGTTTAGATTGGAAGTTAGGAAGAATCTCTTCATGGAGGGGGGCTGGTTAAGCATTGGAATGGGCTGCCCAGGGAAGTGTCACTGTCCCTGGAGGCACTTAAGAGAGATCTGGACATGGTACTAAGGAACGTGGCTCAGTGATGGGACTTTGGAGGTCAGGTTGACAGTTGGACTTGATGATCTTGAAAGTCCTTTCCAACCTAGATGATTCTATGATTACCCAAGTGTCCAGAAGTCTGGGTGTTGTAATATTAGGACATTGTGTAGACTGGCTTTTGGTGGATGACATGCACCACAGTAGTGGAAGGAGTAAATGCCTTCATATGATGTGAAACTAGTCTCCTGAATAAGTTAGTATTCCTTTTGTGAGATGGTATGCATGGTGGATTTTCTCAGTTGGCATGTCTGATAATTTAGTTCGTTTCACAGCCTGATTCATCTAATCCACAAATTCAGTAAGCTTATGTGTCTTTAAAGATAACATTTGTAACTCCAGTAATCTTAGGTACAACAACAATTGAAGGAAAAGACAATCAAATGTGAAGTGTTCTAAACAATAAGTGAACCTATTTTTATCTGATCCTTCCAAAGCTAACAGATGCCCTTGTTTATATTTTCACGCTGAGTAAACTCTTCAGCTTTCATTATTAGCATCCAATTTCTGCTTTTATAAACTATGATAAGATCTACCCTAATCTCTTTCAGTAATTTTTTGACAACTAAAAAGATACATCATTAGCTTGGAGTATATTCTGTTTGCTAATGAGGTTCTGTTACTGGTACAAATTTATTGCCAGGTTGCATGTTGTGATCGTTGCTGTCTTATAATTACATTTTCATGTGAACAGGATAGAACATAATAGTAAAAAGTAGAAAATTGAAATACAGAAAATAAGATTGCCTAATGAAACTCAGTGGCCACTCTAAGTATTTGCTTGGAATGTGTAGTCTATTGGAAATGTTTTTTTTTTTTCCAGGTCCAGCTTATCTTTATTTTTAAATATTCAGTTAAATGCAAAATTAAAATGCAACTCATATTACTTTTGTCATAAAGTAAAGGGATTGAGTTGTAGTTGGGAATCCTTGCATTGGCAATCCTAGTTTTGCTGCATTTAACAACTTGAAATGTCAGTTATTTTGTGTTTCGTAGAGGTTGGACTGCTAACACTCAGTCTTGCAAATTTACCTTTTGAAGGTGTATAGACCAAATGGTCCAGATGGCGTTGGTGGCAGAGGACAGCGGATACATCTTCAGCTCTGGGATACTGCAGGGCAGGAAAGGTATGTTTCCTTCCCTGCCCCTCCAATCTAGAAAGTGAAGCAGGTGCTATCAAGGTAGATGCAAATGGAACCAAGTACGTGACTTCTCCTTATTGATTGTTACATTTTATTGGTATGACTCAAGATGGTTAAATGTATTTACTATGGTGTTGGACAGTGATGACAATTTCTCATGAGTACCCCTTAAATCACAACTGTATTAAATTAGAACCTTAAAACTGTAATTGTTGCTTTTTGTCTTCTGGAAACTTTCAGTTTTTTTTCATGGCCAATGCAAATAGATGTTTTTAAGGTTTTTCTTTTTATGTTTTTCTTAAACTTCTGTGAATATGCCAAGGTGTTGGAAAAGTCGGACTGGTGAAATCACATCATGGGTTCTTTCCTATTTGTCCATTGAAAGACAAACATCTTAATGGTTGATTGTCTGAAAATCAAGAACCGATGTGTGTAGTAACAAATTTCAGTTCAAAGTTTGTTTTTTGTTCTCATTTTAATTTCTGAATCTTGATGAAGGCATGCTGTATAATGCAAGACTTTATTTAAAGCTCTCAGGCTTGAGTGAAATGTCTCCTTGACTTCCTTAGGCCTGGGTTAGGCCATAGTAATGTTAGCAACTCCTGTTATCCATTCCTTACATCAGCAAAATAATTATTATGAATATTTCATTCTAGTTAATCCAGTCTTTAGATACCTCAGTTTCATGACTATATGTAATTATATTTTCAAAGTAACTTATCAGATGTGCTGAACAATTTCACTTTGCTGTTCTAGGTTTCGTAGCTTGACAACGGCTTTCTTCAGAGATGCCATGGGGTTTCTTCTACTCTTTGATCTGACAAATGAGCAAAGCTTCCTCAATGTCAGGAACTGGATAAGTACGGCATTCTTTCTTCTTTCTTTTCTTTTCTCTCTTTGTATTTCTGCAGCAGTGGATGGGGGCTGTTTTTGCAAATGTCTCACTGAGAAATAGAACTGAAAATACTAGTTTTTGAAGATTTCTCGGGAAGAAGAAAGTAAATGTTGCATTTGTAATTGTAATAGCTGTTAGTGCTTACCTGAAATTCAGCTTTGCCTACTTAACGTTGAATTTTAACCTATATAAAAGCAAACTCAGAGAGCATCATATCCCTGACTCGGGTGATATTCAGTAATTTAAGTCTGTGGAAAGCCTATTTGACTCACCTGAAGCTTTGTCAGCAAAGCTTAACGGAAGGCAAATGTTACCAGGCTGCCGTGTCTAGAGGAAGCCTTTCTCAAACCTGTTGCATCATCCATCAGGAGAAGGAAGTAGTTGTACTTTTTTTCTGTCAGCTCAGTGAAGATGCTTGTTGAGCATAATCCCTTAAGCTACAAATATGCAGCTTCTCTGCTAGCCTTGACGGGCTTCTGCTCCCTCGACTTGTTCACTGAGCGTGCGATAGTGGGCATCCACCTGTTCTCTGCCTCCTCAGTACAGCTGCAAAAGTCTTGAGAGAGAACAGATAACACAATTGTTTCTCTTTCAAAAAGTCATTTCTCCTGAAAGTCTTTGTGTCTCCTGAAACACAGTAATATTCTTGATGAGCTTTATGTGACAGTAAGTCATGACTTCTATTCATATTATTTCTGTTAGGTCAACTACAAATGCATGCGTATTGTGAAAACCCTGACATTGTATTATGTGGAAATAAGAGTGATCTGGAAGACCAAAGAATGGTGAAAGAAGAAGAGGCTAAGGAACTTGCAGAAAAATATGGGTAAGTAACTTCCTTCCAGTTACTGCTGTGTTTAAAGCAAAGTGAAATGCTTTCTGTAATGCCTTTTCTGAATAATGGAAGGTTATTGTGCAAAGTATTTTAGAATGCTGAACTGAGCTATACAATGCCCCCCCCCTGTTTTTTTGCTGTCGGAGATTAATGTTTTCTGCATCGTCTAAAAAATTGCACTTAATCTCGCGCTGGAGATTAGTTAATCTTCTTTCCTTGGTAGTAAGCAAAATAAAAAGAAAGTAAACGGTTTCACAAACATTTTGGTGAACACGTGGACTTTAGCTGTAAAAGCAGGTGAATTATGGTGGTCTAATTATTAGGCTCTTGCCTGTGCTGAAGCTTTCTATGAGGCATGGAAAACCTGTGTCTCTTGCAAAGCAAAATCTGAAAGCTTTTGGTGAGGTGATGACCATCACATGAGATTTTAGGGGGGAGGAAGTAATGCTAAGCAATGACATCCTAATTTACAAGTTGAGTTTTGTTACAACAGTTTGTTGTAGAGCAGCTCTTGCCACTGGCATGGCAGCTGAAACCTGCTGCCTCAGTTTCTTTGAGAGCCTCGGGACTCATTCACAGGCATTTGGAGAGTAATTACTGAATGCTGGCTTCCCACAGAAGAAAGTAATGGTCTGGATCACTGTTCCCCTGTTCTCTGTCCCCCTGCCCGTACTGTCAGCCTGTTCAGTCTTTCCTCGGTTGTTCAAGCAATTTTGTGCTTAACTGGGTTCTAGGTCACTTAGCCTCAAAAGGTTCAGCTGTGTCTTCTGGCAGGCACCTGCACTCTCACAGACTAGAGGGAGCCTGAAAACCAAACATCAAACAGATCAGCAGAAAGACAGGGTAGCCTTCTGTTTCTCCATTCCTACAGGCAAGGGTCATGTGTCCCTAAAGGAAAGACGGCAAAGTTTTTCTTCCTATCATATACTAATTAATCCCGTAGTAAGTACTCTTATAACTCATGAAACTATTCCATGGCTTTCTTCTCTGCACTACATTTGTGTTTCAGTGTGGATCAGAGGTATGTTTTTTGAAGCAAATCGTCTGACCCATTTGATTCACATAGTGGAGCAGCCTTCTAGCATGTGAACTGGATTCCTTCTCACTTAAAAACTAAACTAGATAATGTGCTCCAACCAGTAATCTGTATTCAGAATAGTGGGGGGGATTCTGGGGGACTAGACGTGATTTTGGACCAGCTCTAAACCACAAAACACATGTAGTGTGAACACCGAGTCCTAAATGGTAATTGTGTTCTGTAAGTCTGGTCCAGTTGTGCCATGCTGTTTTCTATCACAGATGTAGACACAAACTAGCTTTCCTTGACCTTGAAGACCAATAAAAAGCAAACTGTCTATTAGAAATAAATGCATTTAGTGCACTGTGGCATTGAGATAGAATAGGTGCTAGGATTCACATACTTTCCCAAATGCTTGTGAGAAGAAGCAAACTAAATCCTAATGTAGCAAACAGTTGTCTGTTGATTAAAGTATGAGATACTCAATGTCCTCTTTCTGTGGAAAGATCTTGTACTGGTAAGTGATGTGTTTTGAAAATGGTTATAGGAGACCTAGACATTTAGATTAGTCATTGGATCTTGCAAATTAAATAAGAAATATTTAAAATTATGAAGTGTTTAATTTCAGTCGTTGGGGTGGTAACACTTACGTCACTGCTCTGGCACCATCCTGTGGTGAACACTGAGCACTGAAGGTCAAAGCCTACAGTCCCACCATTGAAACACCCTCAGCAATAATGGAAAGTAGCAGTATGTGTTCAATACCCAGGTGTCCAGAAACTTTTTCTAGCAAAGACAGAAGGGGGTATGAGTGTGCTGAAATGAACCTTTTACCAAAAAATAAATAAACAAGCAAACATAAAAACTGCTGCCTAAACTTTGTCAAGATATTTCAGAAGTCTACTAGAAAAAGGAGTGGTGTTCAGGAGAATTAGGAAGCCACCTACTTGTAGCAGTTCCAAAATATAGAGGGACTGGATGGGTAAAAGTACATATGCAATTGCTTGAAAATTCACCTGCTGGGTCTGACACAAGACTGGCCAAAGCTTACTCTTTAATGAGGTGTGAATGTTGTGAGTCTTGAATATCTTACTGTCTGTAAAAATCGGTAAAGATAAGAGTCATATGCTAGGTTAGGGTGCAGTGTAAAGTACTACAGCAAGAAGGTGCCCACAATTATGACAGTCTGAATTTTCTTCAGGTAGAAGTCGGAATTAAATTTGGTTAACCTAACGGTTTCTCTCAGGACAGACATTCTACATTAATTTACTGTTTATTACTGCTTGTAGTTCTATTTCTGTAGCCATCTTCCAATGATGAGCTTCGAATTGGGTGAACATCAATGTCCACTAGTTTTTTTTAACATTTGCTTTCCTTCATAATTTTCCACTGGAAATAATTATCCCTATCTTCCTATTCCAGTGTCCTACTTTTTCTTTTCTCCTTTTTTTTCCTATGAGTTTTCTTTTTAGTCATCTGTACTACTATCATTTTCATTTTACTCAGACTTCCTTTTCATTGAGCATCTCTTTGCTTTCTTTATTTCCAGCTTTGTTCCTTTTATTATCTTGCTTGTGCTTTCATTCTACTGTTCTTGCTCTTTCTTCTGTGTCCGTTTACCCTGACACATATGATATCAACTCATATCTTTTGTCCATTCCCCTATTTCTATTTCATGTTCTTCTTTATCTCTTTAGCCAGCTGTATCTGCTGCTTTCCTGTCTTGCTAGGAATGGGGTGTTCAGGGCAATAAGGAGAGAGGAGAAAATACCCTACGTACACTCTCCATTGCAACATGGATGCACTTCTTCCCTCAAAATCTGGATTCCCAAGCAGTGCGTGTACATGTCTTTATATTTGTCTATAGTTATTTGCTTTGGATAGGGATGTGTACCGAGCTGGACTGCTCAATAAAGGAGCAGTGGCTGCTGAATTTAGTACGAGGAAGAATATTTTATCCCTGACTTTTCTCTGCTGGAGACAGATTTCCGCAGGAAGTTGAGCCCCTGCTGGGGCTGCTGACATAAACTGTAAAACAAGTTATTGCTCCAGTTCAGTGACACCTTTTGTAGTGATGATAATAGCACCTCAGTAGAAGTCTTTGCTGCCCTGCCTGTGTGGGAACTGCATGTTGGCACTCCCTCTCTTGCGATGACACCCTAGCTTATGTAGACAGAAATCAGTAAAGAACACATTGGCAGGCAAGGCTATATAGAATAGTTGCAACTGTTACAGGTGAACAGATCTGAAAAACAGACCTCAGGAACATGACTCTGGGAATTTGTACTGACCAGTGCCTCTGTAAAATAATGTAACTTAATGCTTATCCTGTTGCTGTACCAACAAAGTGAGACAATTTATTTGTTTCTTTTGCATTTCAGTCCACTGACCACTTATTGTCTCTCAGTCGTGGTGTAACAATAACAGTGTTAGTGTGATTTTTAAGTATACAGCAGTATTTATGTATTGGTTTTGCTCCTCTCCTGTGAATATGAACTGTGATTTAAGTTTCTGTTTTTTGCCTTCTGCAGAATACCATATTTTGAAACCAGTGCAGCTAATGGGAATAACGTAAGCAAAGCCATTGATACTCTGCTTGACCTTATCATGAAGCGCATGGAGCGGTGTGTGGATAAGTCCTGGATCCCAGAAGGGGTAGTGCGTTCCAATGGGCACAGCTCTACAGAACAACTGAATGAAGAGCAAGAAAAAGGCAGATGTGGCTGTTAACTCAGTTACAATTAAATTTAATGTATATGCTAAAGTATAGTACAGTTGTAGCTTAACTGTTTAACTTACAGACAAATCACATTGAGTAGTTATTTAATGAGCTATATTAACTCTTAATATTAATTCTTGGGTTTTCCTCTCAAACAACATAGACCTTTGCTTGCAAGGTATGCAGCTTATTAGTCATGGGACAGAAATTCATCAGTTTGGTGTAGCACTGCATATTTCCCAAATTCTTTACTTTGGAGGGAAGGAGAGAATAGTTTTCATTAACAAAGGTAGAAGCATCTCTCGGTATGGGCAGTGAGAGAAGGTAGGTTTCTGAATTGAAGAGTGGGTAGGCTTTTAGATTAGATACTGTGACAACTCTTAGTTTTTACAAACAGCAAGCTTACCAACAAGAAATACGTTCTTGATTTTTAGTAGAACAGTTCTTGATTCTATTTTAACAGAAACATTTAATCATTTCATGAATCAATGACAATCATAAAGAGCAAATCCTGTATTCAGCAAAACCCTGCAAGTAGCTTTTCATTGTTTTTCAAACCATCGGTATTTAGTGGCGATGGCCAAAAGAAAGCTATTTTACATGGAGTGTAAAACTTTATAGAGAAGCATGTGGGTGCATACGTAGAGCACTTTAGGTATGTCATGAAACTGAACATTTAAACTACAACTGTACTATGTAAAATATAGCCAACACAGCCTATGAGACCTCCTGACATCATTTGAATTTCCAGAACATGCATATACATATAAATATATGTGTAAATGGCATACGTGTACGTCTGTTATGTTTCTTTTATATTACCAGTCATGTTTTAACAGGAATGTAGGGTAACCTAGATGTCAGCAAAATTTCGTCAGAACTAATGCTTTGTACTGAATTTGTTTTACCAAACACAGATTTGGAATATTTCTTCAGATTTGGATTGAAAAATGAATAATGATTCTCCTATGGTGAAATGCAGCTAAGATACCAGTTCTGTCTAAATCAGTATTTCTATAAATTTATGATGCTTATTTTCTGCAGCCAAGTTTTGTGTCATGTACATCTTGGTTATCATATATTCATTTATGACTTGTTTGTTTCCTTTAGGTTGTGTTTAAAAATGAATAGAGTTACTTTCCCTCCCCGCCCCCGGTAGATCAACTGAATGTCAATTTTGGTTTTGGTGGATCATCATCATATATTGTTGATCATTTTTATTTATTCTTGAAGCAACCTAAGGAACAATCAGTATTTTAGGTCTTTTTTTTTTTTTTTCCAGACTGATTTATAAGATGTGCCTACCAAGCTGTTTTCTACCCTGGCAGAGGTTGTATAACTCTAAAGTATTGCCAATTAAAGTCATAACATACCAAATTGAGTCTTCTTACAGACTTTCCACAGCAGCTTGTTTACAAACTCCAAAGCTATTACTTCTTTAGAAATTACATATTTATTTATTTAAATATTCTGTCTGTTTGGCTACTGCAGTTTCAGGCAAATGTTTTTATCGGTTGTGAACATGAATTGCAATGTAACACATCTTTTGAAGGACCAAAAATGTTTCTACAACAGGAGGTAATCAAAAGATTATATACATGATGTAGCCTCTGGCTATATTAAGAATGCAAGAGTAAGTGTTAAAATTTGGTTCTTAAAATATTTTTGCAAAATAATGTATTCTTCTCTAACAAACACAACATGTAAATATTAAATTTTTATCACAACGTACACAGAGTATTTTGAAAGTGCAATATAATTTGACTGCTCTGAGGCTAAGACAGAGATTAAAGCAATTTATATTGAATAAATACATTTTTTTCTACTGCATCACAATATCAAGGTTCTGAAATGCTTGTGGACCGGAGTTACTGTAGTTTAATTCAGAGTGCCTTTTGAAGTTACAGTCATGTTTCTGACCAGTAAAGTATCAAACTTGACTGTAGGACACAATGTGTTTCAATGTACTTTGGTGTCTGAATTTATTTTAATGTAACTCTTTGCTTTTCAGAGGGTTGCAGTGGAACTTTGTCAGGCATTGACTTTAATGGAAGTTCTTGTGTTTATAGCTCCATCCAGTTCCTGAAAACAGTAAATATTGCAACCAACTACTGAGCTAAGTAACTACTGAAATGGTGTAAAAAATATTTCCTTTTGGATACTTATGTTTAGATTGGATATTAAATATTAAATACTGAAACTGTCATATTTTTGTCATTCATATTATATGTAACTACTGTATAGAGTCTACATAAAATTGCTTTGATGTAAGCCTTAAATCTTATGGCACTTTTCAATCTGTTTTAATTATTTGGTGATAAAACTTTTGTTGCCTTTTTAGCTCTCATGAGAAATTATGCTAAATGTTTCTTGACAGTGAATTGCAGTGTTTTTACTAGTCTACTGCTAGTTTAAAAACAAAACACAAAAATAACTTTCATGCAATGAGAAACTGGTATTTCAAAATGTGTTTTTTTTTTTTTTTTTTCCCCCTCCCGTGTCAGATGAAAATGTTGAGATCTGTAATGGAATAGAAAGTTGTGGAAACCCTTTCTATTAAGATGTTTTGTCCCAGGATTTCTTACCAAGTAATTAAATATTCCTGATCTCAACTTTGTCAGCATTTGTTGAACTGAATTGTAACATTACCCATTGTCTCAGTTCAATAACAGTCTGTGTCCTTCTTCACTGTCCCCATGCCTTATGGCTTTTTTAGTTCAAATGCATGTAAATTCCCTTCTCTAGCTTCAGTGTCACCATTCTTGTTCTCCTCTGGCACTGACTGAACCGGTCAGACGTGGGGGCCTGGTGCATCCTGGGTGATGCCAGAAGGAACCCAAACCCATAGAATAAAATAGAGGCGACACTTCCGTATCTATAAGACATTCAGAAAGTTGCTGACGTGAGCATATAGCCACAAGAAATCAGAAGTTGGAACAGGTGCCCTGAGAAGTTACTGAGTCACCATCCTTGATGATAATGAAAATTCAGCTGGACGGGGCCCTGAGCTACTTGGTGTAATTTGTCCTGCTTTGAACAGGAGTTTAGATGACCTCTAGCAGTCTCATCTAACCAAATTATACTCTCTATGAGCCCAATCCTGCAGGCACATGCACTTGTATATGGTAGTTCTTATTTCCGTTATGATACTTGGACAAGTATGTAAGTTTAGCAGTACATACTATTTTCTGATAATTCATCTGGATTCTGGCTTCAGCAGCCTTCAATCTGTATTGCATTTTTAGATCAGGAATAAGCAGTCCAAATCCACAACGTAATGACATGTATTTGAAGAGGAGGTTAGCACATTGATATGAAAAAGGCAGTGAGAGGAAGAAAAATCCTTGTAAATGCTTGTAGTATCACTGTGCTTTCACATCCCGTCTGTCTGTTGGGGGTGTTGGTGATGGTCTGTAATTCACCGTGTTTAAATCGTAGAAGCCACCAAAAACTTCACACTGTATAGTACTCTGCCAGGAGTAAGCTTTCTTTAGTGAAATAAATACAGCTGGGGCAGGGTTAGGGCAGTCACAGCGGCAGGAAACTCAAACTAATCAAACTGAAAACAATTGACTGTATTTGCATATGCCAAAGAATTGCAGCCCTAGGCCTAGGCAATCTTGTTTACTGCTTTTTGGTTTTGCCTCTAGCTGTGAACTTGGTGTCTTTATAGCTTCCCTCATACAACTGCTTTGCATATGTGTCTCTACCTTCTTCCTATCAGCTGGGTTGCCGTCTGCTGTCACAGCCACTGAGCCTTCACTCGGGTGTGCAGTGTGCGACTATCTGCTATCTTACACAGTCCTGGCCTGCTCACGGTCTGAGAGGCAGGGCTAAGCTGTTGTTCCTGAGGGCTGGGGGTTGAGTACCAGTCACAAGTCATATGCTCCAGCCTGCGCCTCCTGCAATAGGATGTGGCTGAGGTCAGCTTTTCAGAAAGATTGGAGACAAGTTCTGTGCTGATAAGGTTAGTGTCTCTACTGCTCTAAATCGATTTTTATTCCTTCTATCTTTTTTAATACAACCCCAAGCTGACTTACTTTTTTGTTGCCCTAGAAACCAGAAAACAACATCTGCCCTACAGGCATGTGCAATTCAATACATGAATTTTTCACCAAATGTTCGGATAGTTTATTTTAAAGGGAGAAGCAGGAATTGTGGTGCTGGAGCTTTACATAATGAAAAGATTTCAGATGCTAAGCTGGGATAGCATCCTAGGGCTGAAGGTGAGAGAGGAGGCCCGGTCTAGGTTTAAACGATACAGGAATGTACAGGACCAAGCTTCTTCATGAACAATTAACTGCACAGGAGGGATAACAGAAAGTGTAATGGGTTATTTCCATTCTAAAAGGGGAATGCATGTTTCAGCAAGTGGGAAGTCACCTGGGAAAGTGAAAAGACAGCTTATTTTAAAAGACAAAGTAAAGTGAAGTGCTAATAGTTTATCACAACTTATTTTTTTAATGGGTTCGTTATTGTGAGTATCTCGGCTTTCCCCAGGCTTCTTTCTCTGGTGAAATCGCAGCGGTGACCCTGCTCTCGATGCGATGGCTCGCAGTTAGCAACAGGGGGTTGATGTGTGCGTATGCAGGGGGTGAGCGTCGTGTGTCGGCGGCTCTGTGCCGTGTCACGGCTCTCCGAGGCGCCCCTGTCGCCTTTCTCCCCCCGGCCCGTTGGTGCAGTCGCCCCGAAGCGGGGCCGGGGGCCTGGCCGCGGGCGCTGCGCCCCGCCTGCCCACCGGGGGGCGCTGGCGTCACGGCGCGGCGCGGCGGCCGCGGCCTTCCGGCGAGCTCAGAGCGCGCTTCCGGCGGGGCCTGCGGGGCGGCGCGCGGCGGGGCGGCGGCGATGCGCATCGAGAAGTGCTACTTCTGCTCCGGGCCCATCTACCCGGGGCACGGCGTCATGTTCGTGCGCAACGACTGCAAGGTACCGCGGGGGGGGGCGGCCGGGGCCTCCGCGGGTACCGGCCGGGCCGTGCCGCCGGGGCCGCTGCTGCAGCGCGGCTGAGCCCGGTGCGGGGTGAGGCTCGCACGAGTCGCCTGCTGCCGGTGCCAGGGCCCGGCCCGTGCTGCCCCGAGTCACGGCTCTTGGGGGTTGGGTGTAAAGAGGATGTAAAAAAAGTAATTGAAGACGATTACTGAAGACTTTATGTTTTCCATTCGTTTTCTTTAGAAGCGATTATCAGAGGGGGATGAGTTTAAGGTTGCAAAAAAGTAGGGTTTTCACAAGCTCGTGGATAACGAGTGTAATTTTATGTGCCTTTAAGTGAAGTTTTAGCTCTGGTCTGGATGGTAGGTAGCCCAGGATACTTCAAGCGATGCACAGATTTATGGACGCTGAAGGACTCTAGATGATGATATGGTTATGTATTTTTTCTTTCCCTTTCTTATTTCATTGTCATCTTGCTACTTACTCTTTTTGACTGGAAAATGACAGCTGGATGTGGGACTATTTCCAGTAGTTTGGGACTGGATTATTCATAGCTCAACAGTTTACTACGTAATTTCAGTACTAGTTTAAGTGAAATTTCAAGTATGAATAGTAAAGTTTCTTTTATGCATCTTTGACAGGCCTGAAAACACCACCTGGATGAACATAAGTGGCTTCCATGGCTAGTAGGGGCAGATGCCTCAAACGAGTCTAGCACAACGTAGCTATAAAATTAAATGCAGCGTTTTGTTTTATAGTTACCTTTAGAAAGCTGGGGGTGGCCGTGGGATCCAGATATAAACAACGGAATGAACTAAGTGATAGTTGTTCATGGGTGAAATACATACAAACAATTTAATGACAAAAATGTTTTGTTACAGATTAGTTCTTGTGACCCTATGATGGTCATAGCCATTGGTAACTGGTAAAGACTTCGTAACAACTTTAGAATTAAATAAGTTATGCCTGTATACGTAATGAGGAGAACTAGCAGATGACAGTGACTATTTCATGAGCAGAATAAAAGTGATATTTTCTCAGTGGCAACTTCCTTGTGTACTTTATTTCATGATGTAATCGTGCAGTTAGCTAAACAGTATTGGGAACCCACTTGATAAGTAGCTGTCTGGTTGTTGTTTGCTTTTCTGTCGTTTACAGAGGATGAGATTGATGCTACCAGCTTGCATCAAATATTTAATGTTGTCCTTTTTCTTACAAACCTTGATTTAAAGTATTCAAAATGAACTAGGTAGGCTATTTAAATAAAATACAGCAGCAATTTTGAAAATATCAGTCATTTGCAATTTAAGATCACTGTGTGGAATGAATGATTTTAAAGATTTTTCATTAAACACGAATCTGTTAATTAATAGTATTTAAGCACTGGAAATTTAAAGGTCTTTCCAATGGGACTTAACATTAAAGACTAATTTCTTATCATTTACTTTGAAAATGAATATTCAACCATTTTCTTCTGGTTGTTTTTCAGTCCAGTACCCAGTGGGAAACTAGGGTTATGCTATCATGCATCATTAACTTGAAGAACACAGTTTAATTTGAATGAACTTTGGCAATTCTTCTTTATGTGTTGGATTTTGCAGATTATATTTGGAGTAGTAGAGCAAAAAGCCAAAGCATTCTCAATTATTTTTGTAGATGAGTGGAATAATTGTACATCGCAGGACGTAGAAATCTGTAGAATGTATGGAAAAAAAGGAGCAAGGAAAAAAAAGGAAAAATGGTCGGTTGGAATATTTTGGTTTGCGCTTTAATTGCTTTCAGTGAATTCAGTCCAAGACATTATAATATGCGTAGCACTCCTCTTGAGTGGTGATCTTTAAGGTTTAAAACTGTGATCCAAACAACAGGTGTGTGTAATACACACAGTGTGTGTATTACATTGAAAAATATTATATGAGAGGTATGAGGATTTCTTCTTGTCAGGATGGCACTGTATCTAAAAAACGCTGACAGGTATAGAAAATTATTTATTCACAGTGCATGTTTGGTTTTATAGTTATTTTGGCAGATGATAAATAAAACCCAGCCAAGTTGTGAGGATTTTAATCAGCTTATCTGTATGTTGTGTATGTCACTGACAGCTGTGAAAATGACTTTATAAAGAAGAAACAAGAACAGTGCTTGAAATTGTTTGTTTTATAAGTAAAAACTTTATCAAAGAAACAAAACTAGTCATGTAATTATGGGAGATTCTTTTTATATATCGTCTCTGTGCTATTCTCTTCTCTTTCTAAATTGTAAGTGGTTTCCAACTTTTTTTGTAGTCAGTTTTCACTTGGGAGGATGACTAAGGCTTCGGACATTGGGGGATCTAGCATCTTCCTTACATCTTGCTTCTGCCCCCATTGCTTTTTCACCATGTCACTTCTTGCATCATTATGCTTTATTATTTGGGAGCTGCTGATGAGGATACCAATCTGGTTCTTAGATGCCAAATTGTACTGAGTGTCTTAGCTTGCCGAACTTAATTGCAGCAGTCCTTCATGTAATGAAACTTGCTGTAGCTGAATGTTGCACTGAGAGTGAAATAAATTAATAAATATATAACATAAAGCAAGTGTGTTTAGTTTTCCTGTACAGGGTTCTGTTGAAATGTAACACAAATACTAACTTTTGGAAGAGTGTTCTTTTTGTGTGCTGTAACAAGATTTGTGCATGTTTATTTCATTAAGACTCTGAGTTTAGTCTGAGTGGGCTCCAGAGACCCCATAGGTAGTGTATGCATGCCTTAGTGTGTAGTAATAGCAACATGAACTCTGGAAGAATGAATGCATCATGGCTGAACTTTAACTACTCCACCAAAAGCTTAGTGTGTTAGGGTAAGCACTATGTATATGAGCAATTACTGCTCGCCCAGCTGCAGTCCCTCACAGAACACATTTTTTCCCATTTCTGCATCATAGTTATTACAGACAAAAATCTGCAAAATAGAAATAATACTTGTCTGTAAGCTGGTAATTTGCTAAAATGTAGTATCACTGAGAATGATTAAAAAAACAACCCCCAAAGCAGCCACCATCCCTTATAGTTGCTTAATAGCGACATTTGAAATAAGAAGACTGAAATTTAAAAGATCAGCGTCATTTTCAATGAGCTGTATTGTTAGAGAAATGCCACTGTTTGATACCCTGTTTGCAATTGGGTGGGAATAACATGATTTGACTCTTTTTTTTTTTTTTTCCCAAGATATTTAGATTCTGCAAATCAAAATGTCACAAAAACTTCAAAAAGAAGCGGAATCCAAGAAAGATCAGATGGACCAAAGCATTCCGGAAAGCAGCTGGCAAAGAATTGACAGTGGTAAGGAGATGAACATCTTACGTTACACTTTACACTAACTCATCAAAACGGCAGTAAGCTAGCCTTTTCCACTTCTAAACACATTAGGTTAACTAGCTGAATGTTTTATTGTTTAGTTAGATGAGCACCAGGTATGGAGTTAGTGTAGAAAAGAGGGATTGTGGGAGAGTATGTGAATTTCCTTGAGGGTGAGCTATTCATTCGGTTTGACTATAACATTGAAGTTCACATTTCAGCTTCTGTGTGAGAGCCAGTTGCATATATCCACAATACATGCAAAATCCAAGACGTGCTTTTTCCATCTGTAAATCTTCTGCTCTGTGAACATAGACCTTTGGTAATTGTATTTCTGCACAATCAGATAATCTGGCTTACAGGGTGCCTATAAGAAGTCTCTCTATATAAACACCTAAGTTACCTTTGGAAATCTCCTTAAAGCCTACAGTATATAGGGAAAGTCTTTGCATAGATAGGAATGTTTCAAAAAGAGTGTATGAGAACTTACGATGGTTAAGAAGAAAAGACAAAGTTACTTCAGTGGTAAAAATACTAAGTACTCATATTTTACAGGACAGTCCTTAAGTAATAAATGTTGTCAGGTGGTTGTTCACAAAGTATTTCTGAAGGACTGGCTTATTCTTCCCCTTAGAGTGACTGAGGACACTGGCATTATGTCCTGTTACGCTTGGAATTTAGAGCATTTTTTGGCCAGTGTTTTTTTTTTTTTAATACGTTTTGATGCTATGCCATGGTGAAGACTAGTATTTGTTTCATAATGGAGCAAAGTTTGTGAGTCTATGTGTGCCATTTCTTGCTACTACATATTGTAGCTCTCATTGGAGCTGTCTTTACATGAAGTGAAGATTAAAACTCTGCTTTACTGTTACAAGAAAAAAAGCCTGTGGGTAAGGAAAAATCTTCAGACAAAATTGGTGCAAAAATAATTATGTCTAGCAGAAAAAAAACAACACCTCCCATCAGCTGACCCCAAACCCTACAGTGTCATCAATTGAAATATTTCACCATTTCAAATGATTTTATATTGTTACGATATTCTTAAAATGAAATAATGTTTCTTGAACTTTTTCAAAATTCTGGACTGTTGAATAATGACTACACATTTTAAGTTTTGCCTTCTACCTGTCTAGTCTACTCTGTAGTGCCTACTTCACTTCAGAACTTTTCTGTTCCCTTTGTCTTGTTAAAAAAAAAAAATAGTCAAAGGAGATGGTTTGGTAAATAGTTCTTTTCAGGCAAATCACTGTGGCATGTGACACTTTGAGGTCAAACACTAATATATTCCCTTCTAGTCTAGTAATCTCTAAATGTATTTAAAATATAGGAATTGAGAATATTAATAGTTGAGTGCTACAGTAAGAATGTATTGATCTAAATATGCTTCTGTATGTAATCTGTATTTACTTTTTCTTAATACAGGATAATTCATTTGAATTTGAAAAACGTAGAAATGAGCCAGTGAAATACCAGAGAGAGTTGTGGAACAAGACTGGTGAGTCATGTTAGAAAAAGAACAAAAGAGTAACTGTGAGGAGTGAACTTTTACTTTACATGCACATGTTTTCAGGAGACTACTTAGAATAGTTACGCTCTTTAATGATTGTTCTTGGAAATTACCGGAGTCATGACTGGAGTCTTAGGTGTGGGGCTGTTGTGAATGGGTATGGGGTTTTGCTTGATTTTATTCTATTTATTTATTTATTTATTTTCAGAAACTGTTTAGAAAACCAGGTGTAGCATTACTGTATTTTGAACTGTTATCTTTGAAAAAGCCTTGGTTGTTCTCCAGAATTTTAAGAGGCTCCCAGTGTAAGCCTCTTATACTAATGCCATTGTTTGTTCCCATTCATTCTGCTTTAGTTTGTTTCATAAATAATATAAATGATATAAAATGGAAGAGTTACTTTGTAAGTTAGGAGTGAATGCCAGAAAGGGGAAGATGGTAACTTGCATCTGATTTCAAATAGAGTAAGAGTCTTTTCTTGTGATGCTTAACTGTAGAAAATGTACGTAGGCATAAAAGTGAAACCATTAATAAGTTTTAAAATATAATTCATCATTATACAAAAAATTATCTCCTCTTTGAAGAAGGAAGAATTCTATGCAATATGAGTTCCGTCTGATGTAGAGGTTTCATATTATGGAGTACTGGTAGTGTTGCTCTGTAAAATAGCATGTATTTTCAACTGTATCTATGTAAGCACTTTTACAGCAACTTCTGCTTTGTTTCAGTTGATGCAATGAAGAGAGTGGAGGAAATCAAGCAAAAACGCCAAGCTAGATTTATTATGAACAGGTGAGGAGAAGTATTTGTATTACAGGAGCTCTTGCAAATCTGTACTAGACAGTCAGTCTTTCCAGAAAAATGACAATTAGGAGTTTTAAATGGTTATTTGCTTTGTTACGTATACAGTAATCCAAGCAATGAGGTAAAATAGTTTGAGTGGAGTCTGCTGTGCTACCTAACTACTATGCTACGTTGGCTGTCAAAGAAAATGTAGCTTTTACACATGCAATTGTAATAGCGGTATTTCATTATTTGTAGCTTGGATTTCCAGATTCAAGCACATTTCCGATAAGAGTTGATAGTACTGGCTTTCTGATTTTGAATCCAGTATGTACTTAAATAGGTTTTCAAATAGTTTTTACGTTTATTTGCTTACAGTCAGAGTTACTTAACACTTATATACCTTTAGCTAAATATGTGTGTCATGGATTAAACAGAAAACATCCACCACCTGTTTAAAGGTAATTTAATTTAATATCCCCCATCCTCCAGATTAAAGAAGAGCAAAGAATTGCAGAAGGCAGAAGATATCAAAGAAGTCAAACAGAATATCCACCTTCTTCGTGCTCCACATGCAGGTAAGAACTTGATTTACCTGGTTTGTGTATACTCTTAAAGTATATAATTTTGTGATGAATATTGATCTTTTTTTAGTATGACTTACCCTACTCATCAATAATCATATGCTTTTTTTTTTTTTAAACAATTTATTTGACTATTGAATGTGAAGTATAGCTCTTGTCATGAAATGTGAGCAATATCCTTGTTCTGAATCAAACATACCTTTTTGTTTATTTGGTCCTGCATTCATCCCTTCTTACTGCAGTGTTTTAATTTTATTGCACTTAATACCTGGTACTTTCAGAACTGCAAGTCTCTTAATCAGTGTATTTATATAAGTCTTCCCTTTGAGTTGAATCATTTGAACTCAACAGCCAGTCACATTAATTAATATAAAATACAGGATTTTTTTTTTGTTAGCTAATAATGTAACTTTTTTTTTTGTAGTTCACTGTGTGAACTTACATG
The DNA here is from genome assembly GCF_013377495.2 of Cygnus atratus. Taxonomy (NCBI): domain Eukaryota; kingdom Metazoa; phylum Chordata; class Aves; order Anseriformes; family Anatidae; genus Cygnus; species Cygnus atratus. The sequence continues at coordinate 3,134,384 of NC_066372.1, read as the reverse complement.
AGAATACTGTTTCTGCAGTGTAATGCTAACTTTTTTGATATAATGGTAATTTTGCTAATTTTGACTAAAACCTCTGTATAGTACAGATAAAATATTGTGTATTCTTTGTCAGTGAACTGAGTTTTTAAGTTGGCTTTGAGTTGCAGATACCTATTCCTCCTAAATAATTTTCTGTTTTCCAAACACCTTATTGAAAGTGCTATTTTGTGTTAGATGATGTTGATAAAAACAGATTATAAAGATTATTTATTTTTAAAAATACAGCTAATGGAACACAGTGATAGAGAGAATTTAAAAAAAAAAAAGAACCAACACTAATATCCATTAGTTCTTGTTCTATAAAAATTACTAATGACCTTGTCTCAGTTGGAGGTAGGTTACTTTATTAGTTGTTAACTAGAAATCTGTTATGTTTTTTCCATTTCTGTTTGTGTTACATACAAATCTTAAGACTGTAGCTATGTGAAACAGGCTTTTGTTAGGATATATTTATAGTTAATTTTTTGTTTGTTTTTTAGCTTTGCTTATGTTAAGGGAATGATGCACAATAATGTGCATTTGTTTCTCAGACAACAAAAGTTTCCTTTTCAGTGTTTTGGATTAAAGAGCAGAAACAAATGTCAGTCCTGGATTTTTTTTCATTTTGGTAGCATTATTAAGAGGTAACATTATTGCCATCCAACACACCATTAAGGACAGCTTAAATCTTTTTGCTAGCTATACAAATGGAAAAATATGTTGACTGCATTTTAGACTTTTGCATAAAAACTGTATCAGCTTTTCTATTACAACAATTCTATAATTTTAGGTGGTGATGGAGGTTAACAATAAATAATATTCAGCTTGGTGGGTTTACTGTTAAACAGCTGCTTAGTATATTCAGGTTGTTTTGCCTGTTGAGATATCTTGAATTTAATATTTCTTTGTTTTGAAGGCAAACCAAAACAGCTGGAAGACAAAATGGTGCAGAAGCTACAAGAGGATGTGGATATGGAAGAAGTCTCTTAAAATGCTTCTATCTTTTATTGTCATCTCTTCAGCAGTTAACAATTGCTTACTGCTTCACCTGGCATCGTTCAGAGCTATGCTTACAGTTGAAGAAAAATACATTTTAATAAACAGTGGCTGTTACAGTTTGAATGATTTTTATTGTTATAAAAAAAATAATATGAATAATGGTTTGGGCAGTACTTCGGTTATCTAAGTGGAGAAAACCTTGTCAGCAGGATGAAAAATAAAACATATTATTTGAGATAGTGTGTTCTTTCTTACCCAGAAAGAAAATGTACTTTCCCTTTTCCCTGATAACTCAAGGAGTAAAAGATGTTGGCACTAGACTTATTTTGCCTATTCTTCTGTAGCACTGAAAGCAGATAAAAATGTATTTTAATGGTTATGAGGTTGGGCGGGATGTATTATTTTTATTCAGTGCAATGCAGAAATTTGTTTTCACCCTGGTCATTGAGAACATTTTTCAGTTTGTTATTAATGCAGATTATTTTTGTTTCATCCCCTCTTTAAGTCAACTTCCCCCAAATTACAGTGCAATTGACATTAAACCTGGCAAAGCTAGCATTGATGTAGGACTGGCTGCTATTTGGAAAATAGTAGTGGTGATAGCATCTGGTGTGAAGTTTGAACCACCATTCTCCTAAGCTACTGAAATTCAAATCTGACATGTAATCAAGCTGATTAAGATGCTGAATAAATCATGCTTTTGACTGTTTTTACCTAGCGCTCAAGATTATTTTGATAGAAAGGAAGCTCATGTTAAGCGTAGGTATTTTGCATATTGTGATGGTATTTATTCAGTGTGTCATCAGTACTGAGATAAATTCACTGCTTTTTTTAAACTGCATACAGTTTTATCTACAACACTGTGATAAGAGAAGCTTTCTGAAAACATCTAAAATAGCATTTACTTCTCTGTCAGTGATAATTTCCCTGAAAAATAATTATTAGTTTATTCCAGGTTTGAATATGCGCTATATCAACTCATAAACTTCTTCATATCTATTGTCTACTTTTTTTTTATGATGTGGCCTGTTTTACCAAAATATTTGATGTTGTTAATCCTTGAAGTGGGATACTAAAATCTTGTTACAGATTTTTTTTAAAACTGAATTTAAAGAGCTAAAGTTCAGTGTGTGCTAAGTTTTAATTTTCTCCAAAAATAGTAATTAAATTTGTGCTAAGCAGAGAGATCAGATGGGATTCCTCACCTGTTTTGCACTATGTATAAAAAAAAATCTCTTACTTCGTATGAGGACTTTTTTATATTAAAAGACTTATACTACATAGTATCTGTATTTTTTTCTGTCCACTTATCTTTAAATGCACTGCACTACTTAGGACACCTGTTTGTTCACCTGTGGGATTGATTGTTAACTCTTTTCTATGAATGTCTGTTAGTGAAGTGGTCATTGTACAGTAGCTGAGAAGAACCTTTTGGGGAGCACACTACAACATAGATCCTAAGCATTCTGCTAGTTGAATGAGTTTAATCTGTGTGCCTCTTTCTATCCAACTGTGTAACAATACATTGCAAGCAAGGGCTAGTTGAAAGTTAATACTGCAGTTGTCCATTGTGCAGGTATGCCATTTCCCTCAGGAGTGGAGACTGGAAGCCTGCTGCGAACACCATGTGAGTATGTAGAATGTAAGTGAATAGTTAGAAAATAAAATTGTCTTGGGTAATGGTTTTCTATTTCAATTGTTTAGCTTTGAAGCTGGCTTGTGGAGGTGTGCAGTCATGTGGAGTCTGGGAGCTCTCACCTGACTCCTGCCTATGGGGGTCCAGAGAGCCCTGGGGCTAGTTATAGCACTGTCTTAAGTGCAGAGATGCCTTTGTAGATCTGTTAGCAAGTTTTACTCTTTTTTTTATGTGTGTGGCTATTGTCTGAAGCCTTGCTGGTCAGCAGTTCTTTGTGGGGCACCATTTCTGCCACGCCTGGTAAGCCCGTGGCCTGCACTGAGTGACACCTTCTTAGAAATAATAACTTTAGTTTTTGTGGAATGCTAAATTACTGGGAGATGGGTATAAGTGTTCATTTCAGTGTATTAGGCTGTTTATCAAATGTGGGTCTGCTGCCAAAGATGGCGGAATGGCGCTGTGGTACCTGTGCCAGGTGGGTGGGGCAAGCTCCTGAGGTAAAACTGCCCCGAAACTGCTGCCATGTGCCCACAGAGGGTGCAGGCCTGCTCCTCTGATCTGCGTTTTGCCAGAGGTTGTCTCAATCTTTTTGCAAGAAGTAAGATCTGGAGACGCTTCTTTTTACTCATGGTCTTTGATTGGTTTGGTGATTCATCGATTCTTGCTTCAGTTGTTTGTGGAATCTCTTGGGTTTTGGTGAAATTTTGATTCCAAGTCAGAGAACTACAAAAAACCTAAGTGGTGGGTGATGGGGGAGGTTTCTGCTTTGCTTGTTTTGCTTGCTTTTATTTTCAGGCCTACCTGTCAGTCTTTCCTTTGCAAGTACTGACTAAAAGTGTAAAAAAACAAAAACCAAACAAAACCTGGTTTTCTGTATAATCAAATTGTGCTGACCATGTCTTTCCACGTTTTTGGAAAATCTGACTTTTTAGTACTTAATAAGGGAAAAGTTTGTGGCTAACGGCACAAACGGCAGTTTTGCAAACTAGTTGAGAAACAAAAGGTGTTAGATATAGTAAACATGTTGAAAATACAGCTTTTTTCCTGTAACTGTACACAAAAGCTTACAGCTTATAGGCCTTGTTCAACCTTTTTTTTTAAAATTTAATTTATTTTATTTTTTTTTAACCTCCTAAATATTAGATTTGTTTGGATGCCTTTTAAATACTGAAAAGTAGTTCCTGAGAGAAGCTTGATGGTGTCTGGAAACTTTCATTTTGGAATAAAATGTGGGTGTGTATATATTGTAATCTATGTAGCTAACTGACTCTAGATGTTTGCAGTAACAGAGTGATGGAGCCCCAAACACATACAAGGTCTGTCCTTTTGCAACACAAAGAAACATAAATTATTTCAATATGTTGACATGGTCATATGTGTCGATGGCTGGAACAGCAATATAGACAGCTGCTAATAGGTCCAAAGGCTTATATCCCAAGAGAAGATATTTCAACCTCCAGGCTGTTGAATTCCTCATTTACTGCTCTGGTCTCAAAAATTCAATCTCCTTCACCAGCCTAACTTATTTATGGGTTTCACTGAACTGCGACCAGAGAGAGCAGAAAGCAGAAATAAATCAACCACTGATGAAATTAAGTCTGCTTGTTATCTGTTTTTAGATCCAAATTTTAAAAGGCCTTATGCAAAGAAATACAGAAGGTATTTTTAAATTGTTATCGGTAACAGTCCAAATTCCGTGATCAGTTATTTTGATATTATTTCAAGGTGCCTAAACAAAAAGCATTGAACACTTTGGTGTTATTTGCTAAATACTGGAAGTTTTTTTTGTCTGTGACCTGATGACATGATTATAGTCATGATGTTTAGAACAAGCAGCATTACTCAAGAACAGGTAGGGGCAGAGTGGATTTGTGGAGACAGCTGAGTTTGAAGATGTTCTTTGGTGGTGGTGGTTCTTTTCCTCTCACTTAGATCTTTCATTTTCTGTTTTGTTAGGTAAAGTCACTCTTGTTCATTAAAATGTTCTCTGAGTAATTTTTCAAGGTGAAGCAACAGCAGTTTATCTTATTTTTATACATATATATATATATATATATATATATGGCAGTGAAGGTATGTTACTGAATAAAGGAGGATATTGGCTCTAGCTCTACAAGCGGAATTATTTACTAGTGAAATTGTTTTGGTACTGGAAACAGTCCTGAACAGAAATAGATGTGTTATTTATAAGGCATTAATATTGTGCTTTCATGACTTATCACCTGGAATTGAGGTGGGGGTCTATGCATAATTGAGAGGAACTTCTTGTTTACTGTTTATGTAAGCTGTTTTCTGTAAAGCTCCGCTCTGTGCTAAACTTGCTGATTAAGAGAATTGCTTCTGTAATCCACTTTGACTGAAGTGATTCTTGAGTTGAGAATTTGAGAGCTTTGTTAGTTCTTGTCAAAATAAAAAGCTGTCAAAAATTCCCACTGTGTTGAGGCTAGCAATGGTTACATTATTGCTGTTTTATGCAAGATGTTGCCAAGTGTAAGGCTTCCAGCTTTTAAGCCTCACTACTGAAATTCACCCTAAAAAGCAGCACCCGGTAAGGTGAGTGGTGGAAAGATCAGATGTTTTTCTCTCTCACAATGACCATTGCCCGTTATTTACAGCACTCAGCAAGCTTAAATTGCACTTCAAATCCCCGTGTATTCAGATTCAGGTTTTATGTACTCCCTGACACAAAACCTGGGGACAGAGTAGTACAGGCCATACAGGTTTAGCTCTCTTCTTAAAGGTGCCAAACTTGCACTCAGTAGTCTCAGAACTTAGCTGTGAAGACAACTTTTTCTTCTAACAATCCTAACAAACTGATGCTTGGTTTGAAAGTCAGAAAGAGCCAACCAGACTGGCACTCAGGGTGCTCCAGACTTCTCTGTTAGGTTTGTTGTGTCTGGGTACAGAGGAGAAGACATTTGGGTTTAATTTGATTAGGTCTGCTGAGGATGAGAATAGCCTCAGGGGGTATATTTTTTTTTTTGAAATAGAAGATACAAATATCATAATGTGATGCTAGTTCATGTGTGATATTTACAAAGAAGTAGCAGTTACCCTTGAGCAAGGAATAAATTCATAATGATCTATTCATGAAGCACATTTACCAGGGTCCCTTAGGGCTGGCCTTGCTGCTGCTTGGGTTGTCTCATATAGAAGATCCCCCATGGTATCTGTGATGCTGCTTTTAAAAGACTTGTGCTTTTTCTCCATGGATGCTTACCTGTGTGTCTGGTGTTAACCTGGTAGGTGATGTTGTCACTGGCACTGACAGAAAGCTGTGATATAAAGGTGACAGGAAGCATTCTTCACTTTCCACAGCTGGTGTAGATTAATTTGTTTCCAAAGAGAAGGAGATGGCTCTCTGAGAATTGCTTTTAGAAGGCTTTCTACAGCAGACCTGGAGAATTCAGGTTCTGCTAAAAAACATACAGCTGTGAACACAGGAGCTATTCTTAGGTCAAACTAAAGGTGCTTGAGCAGGGCAAAAACCTCTGTCTCATAACAAATTTAACCACATTCTCTGTTGGTAGGAAAAAAAGTGTCTGCAGGTAGCAATATTGCAAGCAAGCATTTCCAGTGGTCATAAGGGTCTGCACTTCCCTCGGTTCAATTGGTTTTGTTATTGTACCATATATAATGATCTACATTAACTTGGTCATACAAGGAACATCTAAACCATACTGTCTCCTGATGTGCTGATGTGCTAAATTTTGCTGAACTATCTACTATTACCATTTCTTTGAACAGTCATTTGAATCTGCCTTAAGTTCATGAGATTCATTTGAGATCAATGAGATTCATTTATTTGACCAATTCTCGCTAATAGTTTTTCATTTTCCATGGTGATTGAGTTTAATTTTGGAAACTTTTATAGTTTTTAGGCTGAAAATACAGGAACTTTCATGATGGTTCATGTCCAAAGTCCCTTTAACCTAGTACTAATGATGGTGGCCAGTATGACAGATCTTTTCAGAAAAGTACAACAAAGCATGCATCATCTGAGTGATATTTTTTTTGTGTGTTATCATCCCAAACTCAAGCAGTCAGTAATTTAGGGATTTCTTTGGAAATTGCTGGTGAACCATTGTAATTTTGAAACTCGTTATACTTTTATCTCTCAAATGTAATGTTGTAATGAATAGTACTCTTTAATTGCTTATTATGGGAAATATTTGTGTTTCAGATTTGATACTATCAGGTTTTCTGTAGTTCTGGTGTCATGCTCTTGTCACCTTCTCTGCAGCATTTGTTGGATTGTGGACCTCCAGTTACCTATTTTACAAACCAAAGGTTTCTAATTTATTACCCTGTTCTGCAGAAAACCATACTCTGAGCATTGTTGCTCTTTTCTACATATAAAGTGCTTTTCTCGTTTATAGGATGGAATGATGAGAAATTCTTACAATGTGCAAGACATGGAGAGGCCCTGGATGTCTACACTGTTTTCTTTTATTATTTTTTTCTTGTGTATCTAACTGTCTTTTTGACCAATACCTGCTACCTTTTTCCTGCGCATGTTGCAGAAAGAAGATAAGTTTCCCTTTGTTCACATTTCTTCTGATTTAAAACTTGCCAGGTCATTCAATGTTTTCTCTTTCTAAATGTCTTTAGTGAACAGACAAGTCTATGACAACCTGCATGCATCAGACATCATGTTTAGGATTTTGCTTTTAAGAGAAGTGAGATATACAACATTATAAAAAAAATAAACAGACACACAAAGAAGAACTGCAAAGGGATTAAATTCTGTCAAAACAAATCTCAACAGATGGGCATGTGCTGCTCTTAACAAGCCAAGAATATCACCTTGAATGCTCTTTGCTCATGAGAACTGTGACTTGGAAGTGAGCAATACAGTTGTGTTAAATGCTTGAGCAACTACATGGTTGTAGATGCAGGGAAGTGTTCACCAGCATGAAGTTTTATGAATCATTTACCTTTTTAAAAGTAATTTCTGCCATCCTAAGTACAGTATGCTATTTCCCTTCCCACGTGTTTCTTGTAATAGCTGGGAGGTAAGTAGACAGCTTCAGGTCAACAGAGCTGAATTTTATTCCTGGTTCTGCTTTCCTCAGTAATTGTATTCAAATTGCTTAGCATTTCCTAGTACTATCTAAAATGGTCTACCTAATCCCAAGGAGTACATTCCGTCTCTTTCATCTGAAAGTGGGACTTTCCCAGCAATTAATCTTAATTTTATCATAGAAGCCTACAGGACATCTTTGTGTCATTTCAATCTTTCTTACTTTACCAGCTCTGAAAGTGGTTAAGTTTTCATTCATCCTTTCCATTTTTTTTGATAGATTTGGGTCACCAGCTGAGGATTTTAGGGACAGTTTTACTGGTTACGGTGGAAGTCAGATGGGACTGTTAACGTGCTCGCATGATACAGGTCCGTATAACGCACCAGATGCAGTGCCATTCAGTAATGACTCCATTGATATGACCCCATACACCTGACTGGGAATAAAGACACTCCCATGAGAACAAGAAGTTGGCTGCTGTTTTGCTATGCCTAGGGTGTGGGACATCTAGCTTATTTCTGCTCGAGTTAAATAGAAATTCTAGTAGTTCTTAGATTTTGTAACATTTTGTGTTCTATGTGATTTTCCTTTAAGCCATGTTTCAGAAGCGCTCTCTGCTTATGCAATTTAGAAATCCTAATAGACCAGCATAAGTCTAGTAGCAATCAAATGTAGCACTGAAATCTGTATTTATTATCTCTAGGGAGACAGGGCAAAAGAGCTGAAATATTCCCAAAGTATTCACTCAAGATGTAGTCATATGTATTTTGTGATTCCAAGGTTGCAGACTTTGATTTATAGCCTGAAATGTAATCCAGCATTTTAAAAGATAATTTAAAACCTTTTTTCCTTAGCCTTCAAGCTTATGAAGAATGAGTCTCAGCCAAGTGTTAATACCTTAAAGAAGTGATGTCTTACTCTGCAGATAAGCAAAATGGTGAGACACATTTGCACTATACTAAGTCCAGTTTTAGTTCTGACTTGTGTTAATCAAAATTAAAACTATTGACTCTTCAGTTTTTTTCAATACAACAACACTTGATTTAATCTTACAGTCCCAAAATCTCTCTTACTACCTGACAGTCCTGAAGGTTTTTAAGCTGAAGTTGTTATTGATGATAAAATTTTTCTGGTTTACGGAAAATTCAGAGGAAAGGTGAATTCAAATCCAAATAAACAGTATGCGGCTTGCTATACTAAATGTATTGTGTGTTTTCACAGATAATTCTTAAATAGCTTTATTTTCTCTTTGAAACAAAGCAAAGACAACCCAGGTAATTGGTGCTGGAAAATCATGAATAAAAATTATGAAGGAGAATAAAGCCCTTGGCTAACATCAGATTTGTATGACCTATGGTTTAGAAACTTGATCCGATTGAGCCATTGTAGCCCGAAGGAAATGAGTATCTTTCTTGAAAACTTCGTGATGGGATCCCAGATAATCAGTAACCTAGGGCGTACTTCTAAGGATGCAGAAAATGCAGTCAGGAAAGATTTCCTTTCTTGGACTAAAAAATAAAGTCTTGGAATGAGTCTTAACATCCAGTCATTAACGTTAGAAACTCTAATCAATCACTGAAATGTCTTTTGCTCTTCTTTCCCCAACGTTCTATTTATCAGATGGTAAGAATTTGATACAGAAGCCAGCCGGATAAGGTATTTAGTGTGTTGTGATTCAGCTGCTTGGCAAAAGACCCTGCTTTGGCAGTTCCCAAACTGATCTTTTGAAGTACTCCTGAGGGAAGGAGACTTCTTTCCAGAACTGTCCTCCTTTGGTGTGGCCATCTGTCTCCACACAGTCATTTGGGCAAAATATAAACTACAAACAGGAAATTGCCCAGTTGCCATATTAGCTGCAGAATATGCGCTAATGCTCTACTCATTCATGAGGATTTAGTGCCAGGGTTCTTTGCTAGGGATAAAACACAATATCATATTTTCCCTTCCTGTCAGTGTTGGATTATAAACTAAATCCTGCTCGTTTTACTTTCAGAAGTAGTCCCAAAGGATTTTGGTGTGATTAATTGCATATGAAAAAGCAAGCAGGATTTGGCATTCTGTGTACTTTGAAAATGAAATAGAGGTAAACATCAAAAGCTTGAGCTTACTGATGCTATTTCAGCTTGCCTTGTGATCTGAATCTTTTCTGCTGAACAATTCTTTAAAGATGATCATGTAACTTTAGAAAAAAATGCTTAGAGTTCTGGAAAGGAAAGAAAGCTATTTTTGTAGGACTTCAATTAAGCAAAGAGTTGAAATATTTACTTAAGTGTTTCTCTCTATCTAGAGTTAGGCATGTATTTATGTGCTATTTTTTGGACTATATGAATTAACAAAGAACTTGATTCCTTTTTTTTTTTTTTTTTTTCTCATGTGTACATATATTTTTTGCTCTTTTTTCCCCCCTTGTAATATTCTAAAGCTTCTGCTGGGGAGAGTATGCAAAACATCTACATGATACATTGGGAAATAACATCCTGAAAAAGCTTCCTCCTTGATGGGTTTACAGTTTGTGGAACAAATTGTAATTCTGGAGACAGCATAGGTGAATTTAGGGATGAAGAGCTCCAAAAAGTAAAAGTTGGTACTTGATGAACTTTTGAGGCAGTTGTAGCATCAGCTGTCCTAGATTTTATATGGGGAGGGAGTAGAGGAAGCTCTGTCAGAACAGACCTAAACCAATTTTTTACCCTTCTAATCTTTTGTAATCCATTTTTATGGCTTTTCAGGAGGTAAGGATATTTCACCTACCTTAGTCTTTGACCTTTTTGAGGTTGCCAATTTATAATTAAAGATTGATTTGGAATGCTGTGTAAAATCTGTTTCAATTACTTGTTCTCCTGCGGACTCAAACTGTGAGTTTATTGTACTCCAGAAGGAGCCCTGGGGGAAGGTTGGCTTTCCTGGGGAGGGAACGGAGGGGTCTCAGGTACCCAAACACCCTGGGAGCACAGAGTGTGTGGGCAAGGAGGTCAAGAAAACCAGTGTTTTATCTTATCCAAGTTCTTCAGATATGGAGGATGGACCTAAGGTGAGAGCCAGAGTGGGCTGGTTATTCCCATCACCCCAGGAGCACCACTGGTTTTTGAAAACTAATTTCAAGATCCTGAAAATCAGTAATAATCTCAGGTGGAGTCAGTGGGCCTGTGTGAAGGCTGAGCCATGGAGAAGGGAGGAAGGGTTGCCTTGAGCACCAGAGCTGCAGGGTTTCTTTGCAACATGGTTTCCTTGCTGCTCTCTGTTATTTCTCTATCTGTAAAACTAAGGCTGAGTGTTTTGCAAAGATAACATCCAGTCTGCCTTGGCTATGTTGTGCTTTGAGGTAGAAAGCAGTAAGCTGTGTCTGAGGCCATCCCCTGTTCTAGGGAGACTGACCCCACAGTAGCTGTTGTGCAGACAGTGCAGAGCAACAGCTTTCGATAAATGAGAATTTTCTCTTGTACTTTCTCACAGCCCAGCAGCTGTTTGCTCCAGCCATCATCATTATCCTCCACAGCATCCCCAGAGCTCCCTCCGTACCTGTCCTCTGCCTCCTTGCATGGCAGCGTCTAGTCCTTTGTTCGTGCAGAGGTCCTGCTCTGATAAACATGTCTTGGGCAGCAGTGATACATAAAAATGCAGCTGCATTTTGAAAACTCCATATAAAATATGTTTATATGAAGCCTAAGTCCATGATTCCTGTCCTGAAGTTTTTGTTCTGAGGAAGCATGTTAACTACTTCAGTGAACAAAAAAGACCTAAAATAGCATGATGTGGCCTTCCCTGAGGACAAGGACGCAGCGCTCCACTTGTCCGAAACTCTACATCTGCTGTCTTATTTACTTACCTCATGTATCAGCAGCCCAGATTTCTTTATGGGGGTGTAGGTAATAAATTGTACATGATAGTTTTCTTACTGTTGCTGCATGATCTGGGTGATAATACGGTGACAGACAGCATCAGAATACACCAGGATCTAAGCGCTTCTTTTCCTCTAATTCCAAATAGGAAGGAAAATTGATGCATAATTTAAGTGTTGAAATATGTAATGCAGTTTTAGTGTTTCTGTGGGAATCATTCCCATTGTTTTTAGGTACTCATCCATCAAGTGGAAAAATTGTTGTTTATCTGAAAGTAGAAGAACCAAAGGCATAATTTCGTGTAGGTTGTTATTAGGGAAGCACAGGAAATTCTTGACATTGTTTTTCACATCCTTTTCTGAGCATTTCTTTTCAGTTATCCTGATTTAATCTCAGAAATTTCCTACTCTATTTTAGACTCTTCTCTAAATGTGAACAGTGATAAATGAAAACAGAAGATGTCATTATTTAATCTTTTTACCCATGCTTTCACAGTTAGCAAAGCAGCAAGGTGCAAACTAGGGCATGCTTAAGATGCTTTCAGTTCTCATTTTTAGCTGTGGTACACTTCCTCTATAAGCAGCAGCCGACAGTATGTATAGGATAACTACTTGAGGGGAATATGGGCTACATCATTTAATTCTCAGTGCCTGGGTGTTTAGTGTGAAATGTTATTTTATTGGTTAATATTGCTTTGCAGCAGCATTAGTAGGAAAATAGGAAAGATACAAAGAGGCTCTACAGATACTGCAACGCACCATAGAAGCGAGATTGTCATTTTTATCCTTCAACAAATTACACCCACTCCCTACTGTATGAGCGATGCATTTAATTTATTTTCATCTATGTCTTATTGATCCCACAGTCATGTGTTTAATTTCCTTTGTTATCAAATCTGCAACAGTCTGATCTTAGATTTTGAATTGCATCATTGTCTTGCCATCTGTTAAAGCCCTGTGTCTGCTGAGCACTGTTGTGAGAGGGCCTCCAATTGCTAGCCAAGTCAGAGAGGTAACAGATTTTTAATTATACACGCAGGATGGGAGTGGTGGGGGACTGAACAGTGAGTGATTATTGCTCGGACAGTGGTTGTGTCTCTCAAACAGCCTGCTAACAGCGTGTGGTCTACTAGAAGTAGCTAATGTTATGTGTGTGTAACTGCTCTTGGGAGATAAGCTGAGGGAAGTGGACTTCCTGTGGGGGGTCTGTAATTGCTGGGCGCCCAGCTGTGTGTGAAAAGCGGCTACAGAATTAATCACATTTGGTAGCTGGACGAAGCTGAAAGCTCCCTGTGACCCACCTTCTGACCTAACGCATGCTGAACCTATAGCTTCTTGCTTTGATAACTGAGAAGGCCCATATACATAATTGCTTCCTCTATTTTCTGTTGATTAGAATTCAGAGTAGGCCACTTTGGAACTGAAAATGAAGAGATGAAGTGTACAAAGCCTTTGTCTGCTGGAGGCATACCATCTTCAGACTATTTTGCACCAGCAGGTTACTAGGTGTTTGCTCATCTTGTCTCCATGTGGTTCTCAATTTCCTCAGAAGATACAGGAGGGAAGAAGCCCCAGCAGCTCAAAGCAGTTCTGCTCCTTTGTTGGGACAGAAATCCCCTAAGACTTGTCAGGAACTTGTTCTGTTTTATTCTCCTTTTTGTGCCTTTATTAGTGTATTTGGAAAGTAAAAGATGCCAAGAACATCTATGGCAGCAATAAACTGAAGATCAAAGAGCAAAACCTGTCTGCAGGGGTTTAGGCTGCATAATTAAAGGCTTGTCTGGAGGTGGATTGGGGAGAGTTACTGTTCCCTCAGAATTGCTGTGGGTAAATTGGATGTAGAATTAATTCATTCAGGATATAAGAAACAGGGGATGCCAGAAAGAGGTGCTCTCTGGGTGCCTGGAGGGTGCTGCTCACTATGGGCCAACCCCAAGGAGGTTTCCCAAATGCTGAAATAGCTTTTGGAGTTGTGGAGATACGGCTGTCCCAAAGCATCATCAATGAATGCCCTGTGTGCATCACTGCAATAGTAAAAGGCTTGTATGCTGCACATGTTAGATGCTTTGGTGTGGGGCTTTCTGCTCAACAGCAGTCCATGCTTCTATGCCCAATGCGAAATACTTCCTGCTGGAGGCTTTTACCAAGAATGATTAATCAAATTAATGGTTAAAATAAGGGATGTGTAAAATATGCCGATGACTTGGTTTTCCCCTCTGCTGTGCACTTTGTTAAACCACACTATTTGGTGTTATGACTTCTGAGATTTTCTCCTCTGTTGATGTAAATACAGCAATGGAACCCTAACCATATGGAATATAATTTGATTAGTCATCAGATCTCAAACTCTGCTTGAAGACAGCCCTATTGTCAGAGCCGGGCTTCACATACTCCAAACTGTCAGGTTGTTACTGAGTTGTTTAGTGTGTAGGTGAGTGCATCTTAGTACAGTGACAGATACAAATTTGTTTACTAATTCTCAGTGAGAGCTTCTCATCATTCTTGAATGATCCAGGGGTGAGCTAAGTTGGAGAAATTTCAGTAACATTGGGGGGAGGTTGATTGTTTTGGATTTTTTATTTTATTTTTATTTTTTAATGCAGGACATATTTTCAGCAGGGTACCAATCAGAAAGGCAAAGTAAACACAAGCTTCTGAGTCAGCCAAGTGCCATCCAGGGTGGGAATTAGAATAAATGATACGAGCTGTTTTGACAAAAACAAATGAATCTATAAATGTGCCTGTTTCAGCTAATAAATCTTTTAATTAGTATTCGTGCTGTGTCTTGGTATGATGCTAGCAAATACCTTTGTAGATGAAGAAAAAATACAGCAGAATTTGTGTAGCTGCTAGGGATGCACAGTATAAACAATTTAGGTTAAATGGAGGCGTGGGAAGAGACTTTAAGAGTATCTTGAAATAATTTGTCATTCTGATGAATTGTGGCTTGCAACCAGAACAAGTGGTGCACTTCTAGAGGTGGGGAAGTATAAATTTTGTGGGATGATATACTATGTATCATTGACAGACTTTTCCGTACTCCCGTGTGTGTTGCTGATGCAAGTTTCAAATGAGCTGTCTTCAAGAGGTTTCACTGCTTTAGAGTTATACGGTGCCCTCTACAAGACACTAGAGCTTAGACATCTGCGTCTTCATAACTAATTAGAACTTGCCCAGTGTGGGCCCTGGTGGACAATAAATTCAATTATCTCCTAAATTCCCCAGGCCAACGCTGAGAGAAGGCTGTGTGCAAAACGGAAAATGGTGCTTGTTAGTGTTGGCTGGTGGAAGCCTGTTATATATGTGGCACGATTATTTTAATGTATGACTATTATGTTCCCCATTATACGAGAGGCCAATGTGGTGAATTTTTTTATTTTTATTTTTGCCAGGAATATCTGATTTAAAAGTAGAAGAAAAATATTAAACCCAACCCAAATATATCCACTATTAATATTACTGGCGCATTATACTCATCCAAGCTATGCGTGCATTCCTGATATGCCTTTATAGATCACTAAAACTTGCCTAAGTTTATGATTGTGCTCCCTATGAAGCTTGCTGATTCTTCCTACATAGTCTGGAGATTTGTATCCCAAGCTTCCAGAAGACACGCTGCATTACAGCTTCCAGGTTGTGTTGGTACACCGTTGGTAATGAATTACTACAAAAGCAGATCATCCACTTGCATGATCAGGTGCCTCTGTTAATTAGTGTGTCTGTGTCCAGTGCAGTGGTCAGCCACAGTGGTGTGCCCTAGGCAGCTGCTTTTACCTGCCCTCCTGCCGCGGTGCCTGGTAGGTGGGCTCACTGCTGAGCTCTTCAGAATCACCTTCAGCCATGAAAATGCTGAAGTGCAAAGTTGACCAAAGGGCCAGGTAAACAAAGCAAGTGTGGCAGAGAGGGCATGATGGATGATGCTTGTGGATGTGGAGAAGTGATGCATTTCTGTTGGCTGATGCAGCAAGGACAACTTGAATGGAAGTCATGGTCGCTGAAAGTAATGAGGCGGGTTTTGTTTTTGTTTGGGGATCCTCTACATCCCCATGACAGTGACAGAAACAAGATCAGAAAATCTTTCACAAATAAGAGGAGGAAAAAAAAACATTCTATGTAGAATTTTAATTATAATTAGTCAAGGGGAATAGCAACATTTATGAAAAAGCTTAAGAGTTGAACACATTTCTAGATCTAAGCAAGGATTCATCCTTTTTTTTTTTAAACATCTTTTTAATTTGTTCAACAGCCAGAAGCTATTTTGGAGCAAATCCAAGGAAATAAACCTTGTACAATAAATAAGGCAGAGGTTATAAGGCATCAGCATTACAGTAACTATATAAATATCATTAGTATATGAATCACTTGACAGTGTAATAAGGGAAAGCATTTTTCTTTAATTTTTTTCTGTATATATACTCTCTTCAGTGCTTATAATCTGAATATTAAAGTTGAAATTTTTAATACGTAATCGTAGACACAATGACTATGCTTGTCCTCATTAAGGACCTTATTTGGAAAAATAAGAGTGGATAATGAGTGTAAGGAGGTATCTAGACAGCAAGGTCAGTAGTAAGAATAGCCATCTGGTGATGACTGGGAGCTATACTTACAGAAAGAGAAATTAAACTGAGAAGCAATGGCTTCTAATTACACAGCTAAAAAAAGCCCTGACTGGTTGTTTACAACACACTGCTGAAAGAATATTGCAGCTAGGGCATGAGAAGAGAGAACAAGTCCACTGACAAATGGCAACTGGGAATGTGCAAGAGAGAAATTCCACTCATTGGTATTTTGTCTTCAGTGGTGGCTGGTTTCACATTTCCTGTAAAGTCTGCCATTGACCCTGGGAATTCTGTCCATGTAAGCAGTAAACTTGTCTGCCAAGGAGCTGCAGAAGAAAGCAATTTCTCCTGTGTCTTGAGAGAAAATATAGATGAAACATGATGGTAAATATGGAAAAAAGAGAGTAATCTTTGGAAGCTTGATCTGCTGGCCAAAACCATCCAGTGTAACCCCTTGTGACTCTATCTGTGGGATATTTGCCTACATAAAGGTGAGGCTTAGCAAAGCTCCTTTAGTTTTAATAGTGCTACAGATGGAAGTCCGGGCTAAAAATCTTGACATAGAGTATCTGAGTTTCGAGAGGTGAAAAATAGTATTTTAATTTTTAGCATCACATTTCTAAGGAATAGCCGATATGATTAATATTCAGAATAGGTACTGCCTTGTGTCAGGCTGTTAATTACAGCCATATCAGCCAAAATCAGCTGCGGGGAAAACCTTGATAAAAATAATAGAGTTTTATCAAAGAAAAGTGCAATTTCATTAGAAACACACATTGGTTGGAGTGGTGATTTTGATTAAAAAAGATAGTGTGATTGCTGGTGGACCTTCTTGAGGACAGAGCAATCCTTTTCATTTATCTTGCTTAGAAAAGGATGCTGATAATGTCGTTGGAAGGAAAAGTAAAATTAGAAGAACAACCAGAAGAATATAAAGGGAGAGGAATTGATGTTTTCATGGAGGTGGGCTTGAAAGCTATAGAAACTGCAGTTCTGTTGGCAGTTTCAGGTAAAAACTGTTTTATTTTTATTTTCTTGTATAGCCGAAATACAGTTTTGAAGTGACTTTGATTTTGATGTAGAACTTAGTGCTATGATATGTTTAGGAGGATGTTAGCATCTCTGAAGCAGCAATGTAGCTCTGCTAAAGCAAATGCATATTGCATCGTATGCTTCCATTTTGTTTTTCCCCAGGTTAAAGTTAAGACACTTTATAGTAGAATTTCTTTACTGATTTGCAAATCTCATTAGAGCAAGAGGATAGATGTCAGTGGTAGGAAAAATGGAAAGATTGACCTCGATACCAAGAGAAAGCCTCTTGTCTGTATTCAACTTGGTTGAGAAAGTAAAGGTCAGGCAGCTAAAATCTCCAGTGAGGTACCTACATCTCATTTCCCAGATCAGTTCCCAGGTATTCCCCCTCAGGACTCACACTCTAGCCCTGCGCAGACACCCCAGCAAAAGTGGAAAAAAATGCACTACATTTAATTCCACTGTCTACAGACTTTGCCTACAGACTCGCACCATTCCACATTTCTCACGTAGACTTGTATAAGATGAATGGTTCACATATTTCCCTGTTTTTCAGGTTCTCAGCAGTTATTAGAACAAACAAGTGGCTCTCATTGACTTGTTGTGCCTGTCAGCAGCCTTTTGATGCATCACATGCCTGGTGTTACTGTTAGCACATTTTGTGGTGTCACTGGCAAAAGAGTCAACTGGTGTAAACTGGGTTTGAAACAAAGGGAACTGTGTTAATCAAGTCCAAAAAGGTTGTGTCCCATTATCTCTAGGCTTGTAATGGTTTTGTTTTAGTTTCCTAGCTGATGTAAACAGTATTTTAGAGAAAACTTTTTCTGTTAATTGGCTCATATTATACACTATTAGCAGAAGGTGATTTAAAAAAAAATAAAAATCCTTGTGGGTAAAACTAGCAGCCTCTATTCTAAAAGTGACTTTTAGCATTTCCCATGTTATCCACCTCACTGGGAACCATTCTTTTGTAGCACCTTGTTAGTACACCTTAATCCTATATTATACCTTTTGCTGTTTCACCTGTATGTCTTTTGTCTCAGCTGACATCAGCAAATTCTTCTCAGCCAGCACCGTAACAAGAGAGCCTTGATCTCAAGATCTGCAATAACTTGTGCCCAAACTTGTGCATTGCTTTTTCAGGATGTGCAGCTCTTACTTCTCGGTGGGGCGGCCCCTGCCATGGTTGGACACTCAACACTTCTGATTTGTTCAGGCTGTCTTCTTTTTCTTCCATCTCCTCACCACCTTCTTGGTTTCCTGCTCCAACAAAATGAAAAACCACTCTGGTCTGTGCACTTGGCCATTGGATTTTTTCATTGCCAGATTTTTCCTTCTTCTGTTTGAAAGCTTGATGCACTTGTAATCTATCCGTTTAAATTGTTTTAAGATATTTCTCTAGAAGTCATGATTAGAGTCTGAAAGTCTTAATCTTGATTCAGTCTTTGCAAAGCTCGTAGTGTGCACATGGCAAAATGAGGCACTGCAAATAACAGGGTCAAAGAGGATTCATTGGCAGAACTAGAAACTGGGTCCTGTTTTAGCCACGAGGCCGTTTTGCTTGATGCATCAAGGACAAATTCGTAAGTTACATAGTTATGTATATATATATTTAGTTCTCTTCAATGATTTGTGTGTTGAACTGAATTCAGAGATGTGTCCATTTCTTTTGATAGCACTGAGGAGTTTGAAGGCAGGTTTGCTCTCTGGGTGTGTTTCACAGTGGGACTCCCACAAACTGCTGTCTCAGGACAGGAGATGGAGCCAGGGGCAGGGTGAGCAGTGGAATGGAAATGGTGGTGGGAGCTGCTTATGCTGGAACTGCCACTGAAAGGAGGGTAATCGTATTCAACATCTACACAGCAACAGAATCTTCCCTTTTGGTTATTTCTAAATGGTAACCAAGCTCTCAAAGTTTTTGCAAAACGAACTTTTACTTTCTGATTTTTGAGACCTCTTAAAATACATCCATCTTGCAGAAAATATTGCCTTGTTCTCCAGACATTGTAAGGTATCTTTCCCACTACACACAGAAATGAGGGAAATCAGCATGCACGTAGCTCTGTGGAATGAAGGAATCTGTTCTCTGTTTACAACTCTCCCTCAGCTTGCTCAAGAGCATGCAAAGTTTCCTGTTCCCTTTGCCACCTGCAAGACCTGCAATCTCAAGCTACACAGCTGCCAAAACCAGTCCAGCTTTGTAAGTGCTTATTCTGCAAATGAAAACAGGAATCTTTTCTGACTCATCCTCTTTGTTTATAAAGTCGCTTTCATTTTTCATTTTCTTTTCACTATTCTTCTTTTCTTCCATGTTCTTTTCTTTGCTACAGTTCTATTGCTTTCCTCATTCTCATTCATTTTCCCCATTGCTGTTTGTAGACCCAGTTCTCCTATTTCATTTCTGCATTCTTCCCCGATTTATTGTCTATCTCCATCACTGGGATGCTATCTTCTTCCTTTATCCAGGATCCTGTCTATTGATCCATCCCCACAGAGTGGCAGTCTCATTTGTGACTTTTGTTATGGCTGGGAGCTATGTGCAGCACGTAACTAGTTTCGACTTCCTCCTCTCTCTGCTTTTGCCTCTGATAGCTTAGATGCTGCAGCGTATAGGTTTTTACTGAACACAATATGACTGAGAGAATGGCTTGTCTCCTAGGCTGAGTGATGCAGCAAGGCAAATGTCACACCAGATGGGTTTTGCCAGAGGGACATATAGGTACACACCACTCTTTGAACACCCTAGTGCATTATGGCATTGCTGTCAATTGAAACAGCTGCTAAAGGATTCCAGAATCTGGCACTTAGACTGCAGCTTGTACCATGCATTGCCTGTACTTGTGAAAGCACAAATGGCAAACAGTGATGGTTACAGTGTAAGCACTAGGCAGGGCTAGTGGGGTCCCAGGTGGGGGCTACTCGCCTGTTTGTGCTGCCCACGCACCCTGCAGGCTGGTGTGGCACTGCTGCTGCTTCTCCTCTTACCCTGCATGAGGGCAAGCGAATCTGAGGGCCAAAGCTCAAGGCCCTGCTGAGCCCTTGCCAGTGTGGGTATGTACAGCCCTTCTGGTGCAGGCTGGGGCAAGTGCAGAAGGAATTACAAGGTCCTCAGGAACAGAGCACATATATTGTTAGGAAGCTTTGGATGGTTCAGGAGAGTGGATGCATTATGCTATAAATATGCCTAAAGAACAAACACCAGAGAAAGAGTTTTGCAAGACAGACATTGGCACAAGTAATGGGCATAAATTGGCAGTGAATAAATTTGGATTGGAAGTAAAGTTCCAAACTGTCAGAAGAGTAAAGCACTTGTACAACACATCTATAGCAGAAGCAAAAGGGGAGATGAAAAAGTAGTAAACTACTTTATTTTATTTTATTTTTTTCATTTTTTAAGAAAGCATTATCTGGGCATGGTAGCAGGTGGTGGAGTTGATGACTCAGGAAGCTCCTTAGTCCTGTGTACTTGTTTCCAAACTATTCAAGGTCCTATTTGCCAGCTCAGACTGGGGATAAATTTAATACTAGAAAGAGAAGAAAGCTAGAAGCTTTTAGAAGAGAAGAAACAAGTAGCTATGAAAAAACAACTTGCATTGTTAGTGTAAAGATTTTTCTTTCTGATGTAATGAATTTATATTAAAAAAAGTCCAGGGTTAATAATTAAACATGTTTTTATAGATGGACTTAAGAATTAGAACAGCATTTAAAAGATATAGAAACACTTCCAATTTTCCATTCTGAATGTGTGATGCTTTGTGAGGCTGTGAAGTTCAGTTGTTCAGATTATCTGAATTACTTGACGATTATGCAGAATGTATTGGAAAACACAACAAGAGCATAACATAGCTGAGGAAAAGTTGATCTTTTGACAGCATTTGGTTACACTGCAAACCATGACCGGCCAAAGCCTTTTCCAACCCAGGGGTGCCTGTACCCCTGCTGTCGCTGGGGATGTGCCGCGCTTATGACAACGCTAACTAAGCAGAGAACATTGAAATGCCGTTGCCACAGCAGCAAAAGTTGCTTGGGCAAAGAGAGAGGATGTTTTGCTGTGTCTGCTTTGCAGCAGTCTGCTGGTGACTTTTTTGAAATTAGTGGCAGAAAAATATTGTTACTGTGGAAGTTGTCTGTGGGAAAGTCCTTTGTTTTGTTACGACCAAACAACAACCAAGCACGTGAGGCCGTGGCAGCCCATCTCCCTTTTACCAATACCTAGCTCTTCTCCCTTGTGTCAATGCTGGCTTTAGTCAGTAGATGAAGTCTCTAACTATCTCACGATTTTTAAGTTTCTCACTTATTTTCTTGTCAAATCAAGGGTTTATTTATTTTTATCACTTTTTTTTTCTTTTTTTTTTTTTCTTTTTTTCCTGAGGTTTATTACAGTGCTCACTGAATACCAGAGATCAAGCTACCTACCCATAATCTGGTATTCAGACATTCAAGCTTCTTTAAATTTTAGAGAACTTTTAATCTCATGTGAAAATGACTACATGTGGAATTGCTCAAGTGACAGGAAAAAAAAAATAGGAGCTAAACTTGTTTTCCACTGAAAGCTGAATAAAACATTCAAGAGTCCATCAGATCCTCTCTGCTGTCACCACAAGAGACAACATTATGATGCAAGACAGTCTCTTCCAGATTTAAGCTCTCTTATTTCATGAAATGTAAATTTTGAAGTTGTTATCATGGTATGGAAGCTATTAGCAATTAGGAGTTGATATATCTCTACCCTTTCTTGCTAGTCAGTACATCAGAAATCTGCAAAGGAAATTACTTGCTTGATTAAAATATTTTTTAAAATTATTTTTTATCTTTTTTTGGTGAGCAATTTCCATTAGCACTTTTCCCTGACTGGTGAGATGCCTACTTCTTAATCTCTTGGAAAACCTTGAAGATTAGTTATGGCATTTAAAATTAAAAGAAAGAAAAACACATCCTTTTTAGTTGGCTGTAAGGTCTTGCTGTAGATGTAGGTATTTTCATCTATGAGATGTCGAATTTGTGGCTGCCTCTTCATTCCCACGGACAGGAATATGCATACTGTCTGAGCTCCGTTTTTGTCGTTTTTTTCCTCTTTGGCGTTGCAGCAGAGTTTTGTCTCTGATAATACCCTAAAGTGTTATTTTTTTAAATTCTAAGTGCTGTTCTCATTAAATCAGGAGACTGTGTTAATTAGTACATATTACATTGAAAACCAAGGGTTTATGAAACAACTTTTTACTAGCAGAATATAAATTGTGTTCAACTGCCTGGGGAAAACAGGCAGTGGCGTTTCTGTGTGCCAGTGATCTTAGCCTTAAAATAGCTTTACCTTCAACTTTGGTTTCATTTTTAATTACAGCTGCAGAAGGAAATCTGATTTTTTTTTTTTTTTTTAGATTAAATGATGTTTTGTATGTGAGAGAATATTTTCTCGCATTGGACATGTTTTTGTGTTTTTCTGAAAAAAAAGTTAAGCTTCTCATCTGTCACTGTACTGACCTTCAGGGTTTAGGTAGGATAAAGAACACTTGAGTATAAATCATTCACGCTCCTTTAAAACACCTTTAAAAATATAGTTACTGTGAAATTGCTACATTTGCTTAAATAGTTGGGACATGTTTTCACCCTAAGAATGTCCCTTTATAGGCCTTACCTGTGTGTAAACTTGTTTTGGTTTACTTCCTTTGGTTGAAACCAAAGTTTAATTAAAAATTAAATTTAATTAAAGTCAGTTTAATACCAGCATACTCATAGCTGACTTTTAAAATCAAAATGCCTCTGTATTAACCTCAACTCTTTTTAACCTCCTATACTGACATAGTCAAGTTCGTTTAAAAAAAAAAAAAAAAATATATATATATATATTTACAGTTTCTTTAGGATAGTGTGACTCACTTTGCAGACAAGCTGTTAGCCTGTTAGGCTCAGAGGGAGTTGCCGTTAACAATAGCTGCAAAACAGTACGCTGTGCCAGGGCAAAACAGATTTTCATCAACAACTACAAAAAGAGATGCCTCTTGAAAGGGCACTTGGATTTGCTTTCCTGTCAGTAGATGCTGTCAGTGTCCAACAGCAAAGCCGAGCTTGAAAATTTGGTGTTGGGTGTATCCAAAGGAAAGGCATAAAAATAGACTACAAAGAAGAGTCTACTAGTTCTGGTTGAATACTGCAGCAGTTGTTTTATGCTGACATTTGTGGGATTCCTCTATTTCAAGTACTAAGTGCCTAGAGACATTCAGCTTTTGGCTCCTTGAGGCACGGAACTGCTGTGAATAACGGTGGTGTATGAGAGGCCAGAACAGCTGGACGGGGATCTGGGTGCCAGTTATCTATTCTCTGTCTCCTTGGAGCTGAAGACACACACAAGCTGTCTTTTATTTCATCTTGCCCTTCTGATTCATGGTGACTTGCTTTTTGCATTTGCATATCAGCCGGTCTGACGGCATCCTGACATGAAGACAAAACTCTGATTCAACTTACTGAGTAAAAGTGTAGTTTCAGAGATCAGCTATTCATGGTTGTCTCCATCCACATCCAGATTCAGCAGGTACATGTGAGACAGCAACTCTCCATATACACAAAAAATTACAGAAGTCCCAGTCTTCAGTCAGGATTGTGTTTAGCTTTAGAGAACGTAGAAACAAAATCCAGCTCTCCCTTACCTGGTAGCAGTGTAGATGTTAGGATTATTCCTGTCAATATTTGAGCTAAACTCATGTCCATATTCAGTAGTGAATAAGATGCAATTCACATCCATTGCTGCTGCAATGCATGGTGGCCGTTCCTTTGTTGGATTTTAATAGCCATGGTGTCCCTGCTGTACTCCTTGGTCAGGCTGCTCACCAAAGCTTGCTGTGCTTAAGTGTATGGCAAGAAGCTTTTCTTTCTCCCTACGCTTCTCCAATCTCCAGATCAAAGTCACCAACAATTTCCTTTGTTCTTCTTGATTTCATCTTTCTTGTATTAGCTACCCCTGCTCTTTCCAGTCTGGGCATCCCCCCTTCTATTTAGCCAACCTTATCATATTCGCTCCCTTTCAGCGTGATACCAAATTCGCTTATGAGCTGGCTCACTACTGGCGTATTTTGTTGGGTGATTTAGGGAGGGGTGCAGATAACAGAGGAAAGCGAGAGCATTTGAGGAGATGGGAATGTCATATGAGTACTATTGCTTAGACAAAAATAACCTCTTAAACTGTGGCTTGTAATTATTTCAGTTGCATTTGTTGCATTTCTGTACTGTATGTGTATATACACTTATATAAGTTTGAATTTATTTATTGATTTATTTTTCCACCTGAGTAAAAGTATGCTTAAAGCTCTGAAGGCTGCAGACTGTCCACTGCAGCAGACTTGCTGTTATGATTAGGTAAGGGTTACAGCTTCATTCTTGTGGGGGACATTTGTGCAACCTTCTGTGCTCCAGTGGGGTCCTGGTCACAGCTCTGAGACCCCACACGTTCAGAGAAGAGCTAAGGGATCAGGATGTAGGTCATTTTAAATAAGTTATAGAATGCCAATTCTTTGTTAACTTAAAAAGTTTTACTGTTGGTCATTATGGTGGGGGAAAAGATCTCTGAAAATAACTAAATATGTAAGTATATATGCCCATGTAAAGGAAAAAACAAAAGTGTACCAAAAATTATACAAAATACTTGTGATTGCACAAAACTGCAAGGTAAAAGCTAGGAGAAATATTTTTTTTTTCCTTTTAATCTTTCAGATGTTTCTTAAGATACAGCAAAATTGGAGTTAAAAACTAACCCTTGGATATGTGCATTAGATGTGTGTATCTCATTAGCATCAAGACTAAATGCTTGGCTTCTCAAGTCCTATTTAGCATGTTAATTGAACTTATCTAGTACTTGGTAACAGTAACTTCTGCATGATGCACAGCTCAATTCCGTGTGTGTCCCTGCAATGATACAGAACAGTGCCTTAAATAAAAACGCTTCCAGCAATTGCCTGCTATGTAACTGGGTTAAATTATGAAGCCACTAAAGAGAGTACAAGCAGCTGTAACTCGAGCCTTTTTAAATCTCAATTATTAAATATTTTTATGGGGTGCATCTACAAACAAATAGATCCGTAGGGAGGCTTTGGATGAAATTGTATAGTTGTGTGTGATGCCCAAACGTAATTCTTGGCAAGGCCATTTGTCACTGCATGCATTGGGACCTCTTTCTGGCACACTGCCCTGCTCTGGGTGCTCAGTGCTGGTGGAAAGTTGTGTCTCTGGTGTCTCTGTGTCAGCTGGTGTCTCCTGTTGGGAGACAGGGTCCATGTGCAAAGCGTGGGCCAGGGGAAGCAGAAACACCTCTGTCGTATACTTAGCAGCTGCACTGAAGTTGTGCATCTCTGTGCTCATACAGTAACAATGAAGAGATCAGCAAAGGTGCATATAAAAAACATAAATCTGCAGTTCCATTAGAATACTAGATATTCCACTGCTTATCGGGAAAGAAAGTATTAATTTCATTTCCAAATGGATTTGGGTCTCTTTTCTAACACATGGCTTAATCCTGATGAACTTCTCTACTTGGAACCCAGCTAACAGTAATTTGGTGGCTGCTGCCTGTTGGCCTGTTTTGGAACACCTCTTGTGACCAGGGACTTGGCTGGCAATATTAATCGGCTGCAATGGAGAAATTGACTTTGAGCGGTTCACTTGGTAAATTACAGGCTGTGCTCCTAATTATGGACACATGCTTCTGGGAACATAATCATACAATTCCTGAAGGTATATCTGGGTTGCTGTGCCCAGATTTTGAAAGCTAGAGGGTAAGATATTGGGTTTTCTTTTACATTAACGTATAAAGTGAAAGCCTGGGGCCACATGGCTCAATACATGCTGTGCTAACAAAATAATGAAAGCTTGTTCTAAAGTAAAGCAGAAAAATCTGCCTTTCCTATAAACATCAACCTGAGCATCAGAGCAGTTGTTTAATTCTTGAACCTTACTCCTGTCACACAGCAAGAGCCCCTGGAGGATATTTCCCCTGCAGCAGACAGTAATCACTGAAGACAGCTACTCCCCTGAAATAACCTGGTGAAGGTTCCCATTGCCAAGAAGCAGGAACGAAAACACAGGCAGGAGACTGAACTCTGTCAGTGCCTCATTTATGTAATGGACAATCTCCTGCTTAATGAATATTTCAGATCAAAACATGCCATTTTCTATAGTAGGTTTTGGGAGAAACATCACTCACTTTTCTAGTGTAATGCAGTGAGCACGCCTGCTCTGCATCAGCAGCACTGCAGCCATGTCACTGTAACCTGGCTTTATTTTGCCTTTGGAGCTGAATCCTCTTAGAGCTGCAGTCGGGAAGGCAGTCTGTGCTTCAGCCCCCTCCCCAGAGGACATGTCATGTCACTGCTGTATCCTCGCACATGAGCTAAACAATTTGCTTCTCATTCCTCTCTTCCTGACATAATTTCATACAGTGGGACAATGAGGACCATCCTGTTTTTTCTCAGTGTATGTGAGCTGATTTTTTTTTTCTTCTGGATTTGTGCAGCAGAGTGCTATTTCCCCTCTGATTTAATCTAAGGAGAGATGCCCTTACTGGACATGACTTCTATTTGTGCTGCCACTAGCTGTGTGAAGACAGCCAGCCACACCAGGAAAGGTGTTACTGGTCTCATAACCCACTCTTACATGGTTGTATGTCTGCTCAAAAGACAATGAATAGTCAAATTGCAGCTTCTTTGCCAGAGGTCAGTGATACCCTAGTGTACATCAGAGTCCTGTGGCACGGGCATCTTTTAGACGTTTATGCTCAGAGCAGTTTGCAGGACCCAGCTGGTGATGAGATCTGCTGGGACAATCCAGTCTCTCGCCTTTAAGATTTTTTGCTTGTTCTCCCCATCATATCAGTAGTAGCAGTGGAGAGAACCCATGGATTGCTAGAGAACCGGGGTTGCAGGGGGTATTTGCCATTTTGTATAAAAGTAGAAAAATCAAAGTTTTTGCTCTCAAGAGAAAATGCTATTGGATATTAGGAAAAAAAACATATGGCTAAAATACCAGTGGAATATAGCTTCTGTTGGCGTTGAAAGCCTGTGTATCGATAACCACAGCATTTGTTTTAAGCTTGCCTGAAAAGCCAGAGTCTGCAGGTATTCTTGTGAGGTTATAAACAGATTCACTGTCTGCTCTTGGAGCACTGCCACTTGGATTGCTGTCTCCATTTTGCTGTGTGGCTTGTCGAGGTGTCTTTGTTTACTTTGTGCATACACCTGATGAGCTAGCAAATGCTTGCTGCGTTCTTCCTGAGTCGTGAAATTCTAGTGAAATGCTTTGGTTGTGTTTCTAGAACTTTTCTTCATTGTAGCTTAAAAAGAATTGCTGCATAAAGCACATTGACCATCCTCTGTTTGTTGATTACACACGTAGATGCCTGTATAAAATCTATATATCCATTTGCTGTGCTTATGATACAGGGCATGGCTAGCACAATAAACCAATTTTTGTAGCCTTAAAGCTAACTTTTGTTGTGATATTTCCCCTTGTTCAGCAGTATACTTAAAAAGGGTTTTTGTGCCTCTGGATCATGCTGTACAAAGGAAGGAAAATGACAACATTATTAATATTTTTCCTTTTTTCCTTTGTTAAAAACCTGTTTTTTTGTTTTTAGGTTTTACACATTCAGAAGCAAAGTAACTCCTATCACTGTCATCAACCCATTTTTCTGGCAAAATTTACTGTGATATATTACTGCAGTGAGGTTCAATTCAATATAAAGACTGAAGTTCAGTAAGCTTTACTTTTGTGCTGCATAGAATTTGATGTACTGCTTGTAAATCCCTTAAAATATATTGAATTAACTTCTCATGAATATATACATAATTATTGCAATGTACCTAATGGAAAATTATTTACACCTGTGTTTTCATTATGTGGAAAAGTAGGCCAAGGTGTAAGTTTTGTCATACTACATCTGAATTACTTCATGCAATACCACCTCCAAGTTTATGGCAGGGCTTTTATGGCCAAAGTAGCTGCAGCTTTCAGCGTTTAAAGTGCATGCATCTGGGTGCCAGGAAAGGAAAAAGCTTTGCATGATTTGGTGTGATGGGGTTTAATCTTTCTGACTTTATAAGTGCGAATTGACTTTGTAATGGTACTTCTTGCTGGAAGTAATAACAATTAAACCAATTGTGGAGTTCCTGTAAAAACTGCTGGCAGACTTTTCTTGAGAATACGATATATATTTTCTATACCTTCATTCAATTTTACCACCTAAGTAGCAAATCATTTAAAACTGCATATTATCATTCCAAGTTTGACTGCATTGTTATTATTTTTAAAGGATACTATTTCTATTTAATTTATTTCTTCTTTTGTCTTACAGGACTTACAGTGTTATTTCAAAGATTAGGAGACAGAATTCTACTTTAAAAATCGAGTTTGTTTATACATTAAGATACTTCAATCTACTTTCTGGAGATGTAATATGAGAGGAAAACCTGCAGAGGGCACTCTACTGTCTTAGATGAATTTGAAAGATTTCAGAACCAATGTGGATGTAGGCTTTTCTAGATTTCTGTAGCTTGGTAAAATTATAATCAGAAAATGTGTTCATATAGCTAGCTTTCTTGTAGTGATAAGTGGAGTTACTGATTGGGCATCAAGAAGAAAATCTCTATTTCTTATGTCTTTGAGGTGAAGGGATACAAAATAGAGATGACAATTCTTGTCCTCTGCTTGCTTGCTTCACCAATAATTGTCTGAATATTTCAGCTGTTCAAGTAATTGGGAAATTAATGTAGCTTAATAAGGTAGAACCTGAAAATGCCAAGTGTCAATACAGGAGATCTGAAAAAACACTGTTACAAAGTGTGCAAAATTAATTCTCATCAATTAAAAGGAAGGCTCATTTCAGATATGAGCTCTCCCTCCCCATCAGGAGAATGGTACAGTACAGCTATTCTGGATGAAATGATTCATGACTGGAAATTTCTGTTGATTGTGTTATTCCAGAGATTAATAGTTGCTCAACTCTATTTATACAGGCAAAGCATTTTTGGTGGATTTTGGAAAGTGATCAAAATGTTGTGTTCCACTGTGTGCTTGCAAAGTGGATTTAACTTAAAATTTAGTGGATTTAAAATATGTACTACAAGTTACTGCATATCTTTTCCAGTCGTCTTGATATTTTAGCTTAGAGTAAGGGTTTCTCTGTGAGCCAGCTGGTGCCTTGGCATTGCCACAGTCTGCCTTGTTTTTCTTCTGCAGAATTTTAATAGCATTTGCTTTCTAGTTTCATTTCTACTTGTGCTTTGATTTGTCTGAAACAGTCACGTCTTTTAGCTGCTATTACATAGCGAAACTGGTTTTAGTCACTTCAGAAGCACTATTTACAAAAGTGCTTGTTGCTTTATTTTTTTTTCTTTTTTAAATTCAGAGAGCTGAACGACAAAACAGACCTCAAGATCAGCTCTGGTTGCAAGGCGATGCTCTATAGAGAATGGTGAACAATGACAAACTTCCAGAGCTTGCAAAGTGCTCGGCTAAAAAAAAATACAGGTTGCAATTGCTTTGATTTTTACCTTGGGTCTTCTAGCTTTTCCTATTTTGAACGCTCTATCTTCTAGTTCTGTAATTGAGAGATTTTGTGAGATTGTGAGTGGAGATAAGATAGGCGTTCAAGAGGCCACCGAGGATTTCCACTGCAGTTTAGCAGTTTCTTCTACCTGCAAAATCAAGCAAAGGTAGTGCTCTAGAGGAAGGAGGGAGGGTGGGGGAAAAAAAAAGGCAGACTGAGAAGAGCTGAGTAATCTTGACTCTGATCTTGTTTTAAAGGGGTTGCAAATGATCTTTACCCTTCAGGCTTTTGGCCAAACTTTCAGCATTCACTTCCAAGCCCCAGCCTGAGCAGCCCTCCTAGTGTGCAGGAGAGAAGCTCATACTACCCATGTGATCAGACCTCACTGCAACTCAGCACTGAAAAAGTACTACTGTCCTTCTGCACTTCTGTCAAGGGGACTTGAGACAGGCCAACAGATTCCTGTTCCTCAATAAAGTCAGATTATTCAGACATCAAGGGAAGATATTTGGCAGAGGATAGCTTCTGTTCAAGTCTTGTAAGGTTCACTGGTCTGGCAACTTCCTGGGGAAGGGGGAGTGTGTTTTTCTGACAGGACCTGCAAGCTGCCATCTGTAAATTACCTCTTAAAAATGTTAATCATTGTATGGCAGAGATATGGAAGCCCCTTGTATTGGGAGATTTTCACAGAAGAACAGGATAACTTGATACCATTTCTGTGGTTCTGTTCTCTGCTTCCTTGTCACTGGAAGTTGTATAGGAACTTTTGTGGTTTCCTTGGTACTGCATGGCTAGACCTCTCAGATCATGGGCCAGCTGTCGTAAAAAGAAAATTTGAAAAATTGGAAAATCAATGTTTGCCTGTGATGGAAAATGATCTTCTATCTGTTCATCTTGATCTGTAGATTTAAGTTAGAGGAGGGTGAGCTGTAAAGCCATGGAAAAAGTAAAAAGTCCTTGCAATACCTAAATGTCCTTTTTTGCATTGTAGCAAGAAAGAGCATGCAAAAAATCCTGCTTTTGTTTGTTACTGCCAGTGAAGCCTGTTTCCTTGATGCTTATCTCATGTCCTGGAGTTCCTGCTAGGCATTGTGAGAGGGGAAGTTAGCAACAGCTCTACAGAATGGCCTCTAAGAAATCTGCACAGCTTTGTATTTCTGCTGCAAAGAGCACATTTAATTCACATCCTGTGGAAGGCAACAAAATACTGAAGAACTTGGAGAAGATAGATTTGTTCAGATCATTGAGAAGATGACTCAGGACTTTCAATAGCCCTTTCCTGAAAGCACCTACTGACTATTGCCTGAAAGTAATTATTCCTTGCAAGATGAATGGCAATAACATGTATTTGGTTCTGCCTTGTGTTGATATGCTCTGATGAGCATATCACCCTGATACAAGGGTGAGTTGGGAGCTGAAAAAAATCCATCAGATAGCTGCTCTGGTTTGCTGTCCTAGCTGATGGAGGCAGCACAGATATTAAAGATTAAATTAACTGGATGCTCTGTACCACCCTTAGCACTTTAATGTCAAGGATCAGGTGTGCTCCTATTTTTGAATGTTCTTTCCCTAGAACTAGGATTTCTGGTTGCACACTATGGTTAAA
Organism: Cygnus atratus; assembly: GCF_013377495.2. Taxonomy (NCBI): domain Eukaryota; kingdom Metazoa; phylum Chordata; class Aves; order Anseriformes; family Anatidae; genus Cygnus; species Cygnus atratus. The sequence goes on along the minus strand of NC_066372.1, from coordinate 3,103,140 downwards.
GTGGAGCTACACAGACAAAGGTTAAGATCATCAAATTCACTCCCAAAAAAGTACTTGCATTTCTTCTAAAACTGCTCCTGCAAACTTTCTAAATAAACTTTCCAACACTGAAAGAACAGGGATATAGGTAGCCTGTGCCAGTGCCCCAGATCTGTCAGCACTTGTGGACTCCAGTAAAGCTCAGCACAAGCCTCTGCCTGCACGCCTCTTCCCTGGGCTCGTACTCCAGGTGGATGGCTGTCAGCGGCTGCAGGGCGTGCAGTGCTCTTAGCACAGCGTAGATACAGGGAAGGACAGAGCTATTTGCCATAGCTTTTTCTATAAAGAAGGGATATATAAAAATAATATAACTTGCTAAGGAGCAGCAGTCTCTGGCATGCACCATGGTGGCATATAAATGAAGTCCACAATGCTGTGGATTGGATTACAGCAACTCTGTGACCAAATGAAACTGTCCAGAAAGATCACATGTAGAGTATACAATCCCTTTGATCAGAACTATGGCATGTCACCATCAAAACCACCTCTTAACTGTAATAAAACATGCACAGGGTCTGTAATAATTACAGATACTGGATTGCTGATCTTGTCTGAAACACCAAAGTCCATAAAGTCAGAACACTCGGATTTGTTTCCCTGGTGTTTCTGTTTGGCACCTAATACCTGATATGGGAGTTACGAAGCAAGACTATTTCCCCTTCCTTTTTTTTTTTTTTTTTTAACCTTTAAAAAACAAACCTGAAACTTTTAAAGCTATATTGTATCTTGAAGACCATTTCTGTTACACATTTATAAACCTCTGTAAATAGGACTCTCTAATGGACTAGCTGGCAGAGCCATAATCATATTACTGCAAACAGAACCTGCTAATAAGTAGGAGCAGAGCTTACTCTGCATCTATCTTTATGTAGACATTGAGGTGAAAAACAGTTATCGTCTATTTGGGTGTATTGATTTATGTAGCTGACTACAGGGCAATTTAAAGAAGATTAGAGAGAGGCAAACGTGTTTGTCTCTCTTCTGTGCTGATTCATGTGGGAAACTGCCTCAGCAAACAGTAATTATTGTTTCATTGAAAAAGCTTTTAATATAGTAAATTTCACCTAGTGACAAAGTAATGTGACTATTTGAAATAGCAAATGGTACAGAAACCTGCTGGGAATATCGATAGCATAGCACCAAATTAGAAGTGTATGCAGTACTCTGTCAGCTCCTGTTCTGCTAACTGACATATAGAGAAATGCAGAGAAGCCAAATGTGCATATTCTTTAAGATTAGTTTTCTGAATTCTGTTTTTATCTTCTGTTTGCCTTTAATCCAGCTGAATGTGTAAGCAAGAATCCCATTTTCTTCTAGGAACAGGAAAAATACTTCACTTTTTAGAATGTTACATTAAATATATAAATATATGTATATGTATTTATATTTGTCCCCGAGATGTGGGTCATTCAGTCTCGTCTGAGGTCGTAACTACAAATTTAAAATCTTTATCTTGAAATGTGTGCTTCTGACTAACTCCTCGCGTGTTTGCTTGTTCTGTCTGATGACTGATAATCTAGAGAGTATATAAAGAACCTGTATTTATTCAATATGTTTTGATAGTTCAATCAGGACTGATTCAACAGAAACATTAACAATGTATTTTACTGAATATTTTCAAATCGATACCATGACAGCTTCCAATCCTTCCATGGATTCTGTGACTTGGAAAGTGCTTTATAAAACACCATGTGTAGGCTGGAAACGGTCCTGGGCACCCTGCTCGAGGGGCCCTGCTGGAGCAGGGGCGTTGGACCAGGTGACTTCCAGAGGTCCCTTCCAGTTTAACCATTCTGTGGTCTGCTGTCCCAAATCCTATGCTAGGGAGATGCTAGCTCTTTTGAGAAGGCTAATGTCTGATACTTTATTCAGTATAGCTCTATTAATTAGATAATTAGTAATTTGCTCCATACTATAGCACTAAAGGAATGCATTCAGGGCCGTAGTTTCCTTTAACACTTCTGCTGTGCATCAAAGAAATGAAAATTAACTAAAGCTTTTTGGTTAGTATGTGTTGCTGGCTGGTATTAGTAAGAAATCTTTCTGCTGTAGAGTGAGTGTGACTTCACGTGGTGGAGGAATGACACTCACTCATATAAAAGCCACACAAAATGTTAGACTCTTTGCTTATTTTTCTTCTCCCTCTCCTTTCTGTGGCTGCATTTTAAGATTGAAGATGTTTTTTGAGGTCTGTGTATTCATCAGTTGGATTTCTACACTGAACCCAGCATTATTCAAGACCGACAACATTCATTTGTGTATCCGGTAGCCCTGTTCATTTCTTTCCTGGAAAGCTTAAGAACACAGCAGAGATTCAGATTCAGGAGGAAATTTTTCTGAAACCATACAGGTTTGATCTGAAGAGAATGAAGCTTGTATCATTATGTTACTGAAGAAAAGATAAAAAAGGAGGCGGGAAATATTCATGGAGAATGAGTAGGGCAAATATTAAAACCCGGAGTTTTGTGGACAGTAAGATCATCTGACTAAATAATCTTCTGAGATTTATTTTCTTAGTGTTTCTACTATGGCATTAGAAGGAAGTTCAGGGGCTTCACTGCACATTCTTTGAAATTCCTGATATTTTCTCAGGTGTGCCTCTATTTTGGCAATTCCATGCATAGGAAAGTCAATAAATACTTTTTTTCCCAGTATTTGCTTGTCTGCTTTTTAGTTCAGTTTGTATCCAGAATAGGGAAGATAACACCACGCAATCAATCATTTCTCAGTAGACATCAGCAATTTTTCTACAGCCTAGCACTTCTCTCACCCAGTGCTTAGGATACTCTGTTTCACTTTGCTTTAAGTGTGCATTTAAGAAAAGATCCATATAAAACATAATATAAGCACAGAAAGTAGGCATACCGAACACCTAAATAAGTCTTTATTTTTGTTCGCTGCCTGGTAAGCTATAATTTCCCCCCATGTAACATTTTTCAGGGACAATTTTTGGCTCAGCTGAAGTTTTCTCTCATTTTTATGTCATAGCGTTACTTATAACCTTTGGTTACCTCTAAATAATGTCTTCATTCCCCTGTAACTGAAATGGATTGAAGTAATGAGTCATGGCAGAAAGGAGCCCAAACTGGTGCTGGAATTCATTTGGCTTGTGAAAAATGGGGATTTGGCCAGTGGGGCAGTAATTATAACATCTCCTTGTGTTTTCAATAGCTGTGGACAGACATTTTTTATACTGCCTGGAAGGCAGTCAGTCAGCGAATCGGTCTTCTCAGAAAAATGATGGAGCATTGCAACTACGTATTGACTAATAAGTCATTTTTGTTAGGTGCTTTGTTTCCAGCTGGCCATTGTATGCATGGAAGTGAGATAGTCTGATTGGCTAACCAACCTCAGTGATGGAGTGTTTTGTACTGACTTTGTTAATAACAGTTTGTTAGAGCCTGCTTCTGCTATGGCAGTCCAACAATCTAACTAAAGGGCAAAGATGGAGACAAACCAGTTTATGAAATTTTTCTTCTGGTCTTTTATCATTTCAGCATGTTGTAATGTGTTTGTTAGCATTTTATTATATGTTAAAGTCTTAAACCTTGATCTCTTTCTAGATCTCTCTCTCCATCCTTCTCTCCTTTCCAATGTTTATGTTGTAAAGGCAAGAAAATTTTTATAATTTCCCTCCAAAACATTTTTGATAAGTTGTCCTTTATTCTGTAGCTATTTTGATTTCCAATGAAAATAAATCTTCTACTCTGGAAAGGTATTGTATCACAAATACTCTTAGTTCACACTCTAGGGAGTTCCCAATGCTCAGTGACAATACAAATGGCACCCATTAGTTTGCAGTTTTGCCAAATTACTTCAGTTACAAATAATGAGACTTTAAGGAATCCTGTGGGACTCGGTAACCCAAACAACTACAACCAGATAGGAATTGAAAATTATTTTTCTGGTGAGGCAAAAGATAAAAGTACATGGAATCAAAGAATGTGATATATGTTTTGGTTTTGGATTAATTGAGTGATAGATGAAAGAGACCTTTTATTTCACCCCAAACACTCCAAATTTAAGTTCGGAAACAATACTATACAGTATTTTTCAAGCTTATGACTGTCTCTAGTAGGGCTAAAATGTAGCTAGTGACAGTTATAAATAATGTAGGCTGTATTAATGCCATGTGCTGTGGCATGATTTGTGTTTTAAGACAACCAAACTCAGCTTTGTCAGGGGAGTGATTTTGAGTGAAAGGTTCCAGCAAGCCATAACCTCTTAATATTAATTGTCTGACATTATTCTTGTCTGAACATAAAGATCCAGCTCTGACAATTGTAAGCTGATATAAAAACTCACTTGGGGAAAAGTCTGTGTTTGTGACAGGTCCCTGGTCAATATTTTAATGTCTTTTTTATTTTTTATTTTTTTATTTTTTTTATTTTTTTTCTGGATGCTCACAGCAGCTGCTGTGGCTGCAATTCACAGAGCCCTGGTTTTCTACTCCCAAACAGCAGTAATAGGAGACAGGGTGGGTGCTCACAGCAAGTAACAACTAGCAGAGTGGCTCCAGGCCAGGCTAGCCTTAACAAATCCAATACTTTACTGTGACCTGCTGCAGCACTGAGTTCTCCTTCAGTAATTTTCATTGCTTTCTGACTTCCATCAATACCACCTTTCAGCTGCAAGGCCAATTCCTTTATGTATACCCTATTGGTCTGACTGACATCTTCCATCTAACGTTTGTTCTGTCTGCAAACTATTTTCACCAGTTTGTAACTGACACGCTGAAAGGGCTATATTATCAGGGGGAGAGGCTCAGGAAGAAAGGACTTTGTGAGGAACAAATAATAATTAGCAGACGTAGCAGTGATACACTTTTTCCTTCCTTACATTTACTTACAGATGTATGTTCAGTTGATAATTTCCTGATTTAAGTTTTGGTCTGATGGGGCTCCAGGACAGACAGATCTTTGAAGGGGACCTGCCCGAACAGGCTCCTAAATGAGGTGCCCAGAATGCCTCCAAAAGCTTTTACACATTTTTTTTGTCACTTCTAAAATATTTTATTAGAATGAAACTCAAAGATTTAATGTTTAAAACAAAAAATCCCAAATGCACAGAGAAGGAGGAACAAGAATTAGAGAATTTGCACATGGTTCTCCTGGGCTGATTTTTTTTTATTTTTATTTTTTCCTTTTTAAGAGGTTACAGAGGGTAAAAATCCAGAGAGGACTATATGTTTGGATGGCTTGCAGAACTTACTTTTTCTGAGTCTCAACATCTCTAAAGATTTTTTTTAAAGGTTTTTACATATGTGTATGCTTATCTTCTGGTACACACTCTATGTTGTACATTTGTAGTTGTCCCTGTTTGTATGACATATATTAGTTCTACATCTTCCACTGAAGCTTTGCTATACTACTGAAATGATGTAACCGTAAAGAACTGCAACAGACTAAAGCTTAAAAAGTGTTGGAACACTTATGGAGGTTTCTTCCATTTCTGCTAAGGAATGAATTGAATGTTTGGACTGCAGAGTTTGTATGTTGCTGCCTCTTTTTACTGTAAATTCTTGACTGATTTTTATCTAAGAGAAGTTGAAAAATAAAGCTCTTGAATATGGATGATATGAAGATAAAGAGCTTGAATTCAGATTCTGATATAAAGTACAGAGAAAATATTTCAATTTTATTTTCCTTATTTTTTTTTATAATCCAGTAGCTATTAAAATCAGAATGAAAATGATATTTAATTAGGCTTCTCTCACTTACAGTACTAACAAAACAGGAGGAAAGCCTACTTTTATGTTGAAGCAAAAGTGCTTGCAAATAAACTGCTGTTTAATCAAGTGATCTGGGTTAGACCTCAGTCCTTTCTCTTTGTTGGTACTTCTGATGTTGTGGATGAATTTGTAGCACATATTTCTGAGATGATAATGAGACCCAACTCATAGAAGCATTGGGAAAATACCGAGCTTTGTAAACTGATTTCTCATCATCAGATGAAAAACTAGCTAAGTGAAAATTTATGCCACAAAACTTCAAGTGGCTGGATTAAGAGAATGTTTAAAATGTATCTGCAATTAAGCTAGGAGATGTTTTCATGAAACTGCTATTAGATAATTGATGGCTCTTTCAAGAGAGGTAAGATGACAGCACAGCTGCTCTATAAATCATGAAAATTAATGTTTGTCCTGCGCTTTCCTAATAGCACTATTCTTGATTAAATCTTCTGTGCTCTGCTCTCGCTCCTAGAGAAATCTTGGTGTTGATGTCAGTGAGACTGTCAGCATCTCATTCACAGAACAAACAACCTGGCTACTCTCAAAGGATTTGCAGTTCTTACAATGAAAATAGCCCTTTCAACATAAATCAATATCCCAAAGTCATGGAAAGTCTGTAGCCAGGCAAATAAATAGTTGCACTAGAATATTCTTAGGTCCACTTTATACATTTTGTGCAATCACTGAAGTGCTAAAAACATTGACTAGGTCAGAAATAAATGAGATACTAAGTGGATCAATTAAAGCAGTTATCTAATTAGGCTGGGCATAAAAACATGCTTTAGAACTTCCTACCTACTGGAGTAAGAATGCTTAATAAGCCAGGGAGAGTTTTGTTCAGGAGGAGTACTGGTGCAAGGCCCTCCTTCCCTGGATAAACCTTCCTTGGGAAAGAGACTGCTTACTGTTGTGTGGCTGATAAACAAACCTGATATTCAAAGGGCAGGCTGTGCAAACTGTGATCGTTTCATCTCATCGAAGTATGGGTGTTTGTGTAGGAATAGAGGACCTTTAGGTATCTTTGGTTTGTTTGTTTTCCCCACTTCTGAAATTTCACGATATTTTATCCTTGTTATACATGTCAGTATGATTTAACATAAGTTAGTATCACATAGAAAAGCATGCGTTAATATTAACCATGCTTTGGGAAAGAAAGTGAACTAGGTCTATAGAGCTTCTTTCCAAACTGAATTTTTCAGTAACAAAAAACCATAGATGCCCAAAGGGTTTTCCAGCTGGAATTTAACAGGAACTGAATATTATTATGGCCTACATTTTGCAGGGGTTGTTCAAATATTTTTCAGTTATTATTTTCCACTAGATGTGCAGGAAGCCAGAGTATCAGTGGTGAGTGTTGGCCAGCAGTGAAGAAAGGCTTATACTGAACCTGAAGAACCGGGCAAAAACAAGTGTCTGTGTTTGTCATGAACAGGACAACAACAAAAAACAGTGAAATGGGGGGGTCATTTTTAATGTACGCTGTATCTAATTGTAAATTAATTTGGAAATCTTTTCTGTTATACATTTTAGATGCTCTTCTTTTACTCAGACAGCCCACCCCCAAGATGATGATTAGCTCTGTAAGGTGCTGCAGCCTTTCTGAATACTCTCTTCTGAATGCATTGCATCCTGATTCACAGGGAGCTTCTTAACTTTTTATAGCTTTTCAAAATCTACTGTCACAAGACAGCAATGAAAATAATGAAACATCCTTATGGGGAGAAAGTGCTATTTTCTCTCTCTGATTTTTTCCCCTGCTCACTTTCTCTACTTTCCTCTCCCTTTCTCTCCTCTCAGTTGCTTCTCCCTGCCATCTTACTGGAAAAGATTCTCTTTTCCATTATAGAAAATATTTGGAAGGCATTATATAAAACATCAGCACTTCCAGTTTTCTCTGGTTGCATTTGACAGTGGTTAATGAAGTCCTGACAGTAGCTAATTAAGTTGTAAACATGTCTTCTAGCTGTAAATACATCTAGTGAGGAAATGAACTGTATTATTGATAGGACTCCTTCCCTTGATTGCTTATATTGGAGCTTTGGGCTTTAATGTTATGCAAAGCAATGGGAGATACAGGCATTAGTAAAGTCACCTGCATGTTCAGCATGCTATTCATTGGCTCTTTTGAATTTATGTTTCAATTAAAAGAAATAAAAAAAAAAAAGGTGGATCCCTGCTGCCTGCTCTTGTTGCAGCCTCCAGGTGACCGCTGGGGAAGCTCCGCTCAGGGTGGCACTCGCAGGCTGCCGCTTGTGTTGCAGGAACCTGGGGAAGGCGATGGGCAGCTGGGACAGCAGGGAGGCAGGGCAGTGGGCAGGGAGCCAGCAAACTTCAGTCAGGAAGAGCTGACCAACCTGACTTGTCCTTGCAGAATTTTGCTCATTTGGCATTTCTCTGATGGAAAATTTCCGTCTGTTGAGGAACAGTGCCACATCTGAACTGGCTAGATTTGTCACCTCCCTTTCCATGCTCCTTGAGTAGGACTGCAGGTCTGGAGCACGGGTTGCAGAGCCAGAGCAAGCTGCTTCAGCAGAGCAATGCAGTGGGCTCGGACACGGACTGCTCAGCACAGGGCACCTGGTACCCTCCACTGAGACCCTGGGGGTCCGCTGCAGGAAACTGGTGTAGCTGAAACAGTTCCTGAAATAACCATAATTCCAGTCAGTTCTTAGCTAGACTGGAATATTTCACTCTGAAAATGCCTGAATTAAATGGACAGATTTCAAAACAGCAAACACACAAAATCACCCCAAACTTTATGCTGCAATTTAACAGTATCCTGTGAGATATTTGAGTGTGTGCATTGACAGGGCCCTAAAAATGCCCGTGTTGGTTTTGTCTTGCAAGTACCCAAGAAGAATGGTATTTACTGTTGCTCTCTATGACATTGTGCCACCATTGCCCCTTTTTTAAGCAGAGTTTTTTTTTTTTGTTTACCTATTTATTTATAGCACATCTCGTTATAGCAGCTGTCTTTCTACCTTTGCCTTGCCATTTAAGCATAGAATTTCAATTATGTCCTTGTCACCTCTGAAGTATTGAAACCATTTACAGTATTGTTGACGTGTCAGTTATAACGCCTTCCTCTGTGCTCTTCAGAGAGATGGCCAAAGGGGACTGTATGTGATGAAGATCAATTTTATTATTATTTTTTTAATGTTTGCCTTTAATATAGTCAAATGAATGGAATTTTAAAATAAACTTAACTGTTTGAATCCAAGGGAAAATACAATGTAAACATGAGGACTGAACATAACAACTCTTCATACTCTTGTTATTGTTGTTGACTTTGTCTCTCCCTCCTTTGTTTAATAAGAGCTTTGCATATTTATGTGAAGAAACTTCTTGACAATATATTGGTTTCTGCAAAATCTCTCTTCATTTCCTGCAGTTTGTGCTCCAACCACAACAGGCTGTACAAACCACAGCCATGCCAAAGCGGGCTGCTCAGCTGTATGGCCCCAGCAGACACAGAGCGTAGCAGCAGCATTGGATTTCCTGCCCATGCACAGCTCAGCTGTGCCACAAGTGCGTGGCAGGTTCCTGGGCCAGGCTGCATTTTAGAGGGCACAGAGAGGAATCTGGACATGCAATTTGGAGATGCAGTGCTGAAGTTTATAGTTTAAGACTTTCTCTAAGAAAAGATTTTCTGCTCCAGTGTACCTGAGGTCTGCTTTATATGTTGGTCATGTCTTAATCACTGGAGAGGAAATCTGCAATATTTGCTTTCATATATGGTGCAACTGCTTCAGAGCCTGAACTAACAGAAAATGAAATCTTCCAGCTTTAGTAGTAAAATGGAAATTTGGAGAATACTTGGTGCTTGGAACACTATACAAGTAGTGTTACAGTAGAATGAGGAATTTGATGTCTTCCAAATAATAGCAGAAAGTCAAATGAACAGTGATTGCCAATAGACATTTTTTTTTTCCAGAAAGATTGATTTTTTTTTTTTCCTGAAGGATCAAAGATAAATTCCAGTAACTTCAAACTAATAGCTAATAGAACACAAGGAAAGAACAGAAAATAAAGTTGCCAGACTTTATGTCCCTTTGGGATCAAGGGTCATTGAGTCATGCAGAGATATTGAAGCAACTGAAAGTAGAAGTTCTCTTGAAGCAAAATAAAAACACAGTGCTTTCCTTTCCTCCCATTCACAAGGTCAACACACACTCTCCTCTCCTACTTAGCTGTAATTTCTCCCTAAGAGCTGCTCTGTCAGCTACAGTGGAACCAAGCAGTGTTTGAAAATGTTTGCATTTGTCCTGAATAAATGTAACATTGGCATAATGGAAGGCTACTTGTTGTAATTGAGATTGGGGGCTGCATTGCTGTCCATGCAGTAATGTCCATTATGAAGCTTGTGTTAGCTCCTGTGTAACTATGTGGCCTGTCCAGGAATGTGTGTCCTCTTACCTTTCCATCACAGGTTGTTTTCCCAGGGCTGTGCAGCTCTGGCCTCTCCCTGTGCTGCAGCTATGAAAGATGCACACAGTGAGGGTAGCATTTCTACTGCCTTCTTAGCAGGGAGACAGAGCTTCTTCACAAGGTGACTTGGGAATACGTTGGTTCACAAAGGGCTGGAGAGCCAGAAGTAATCTTTTTGAGGTGCAGGGGATGACAGAGCTGCATTCCCAGTGTGGCACTTGGATCTGCTCGGGCAGCTGCAGCTGGGTGGTCAGGGAAAGGCTGTCTATGCCATGCAGGGCAGCTGGGCACGCAGACCCAGAGACAGTCACAGCCCCCTGGAAGCCTGCAGCAGGAGAGCAGACCAAAGGTAGTGCCATGGCTGAGAGAGAGGACACCTCTCTAGGGGCTGTTTATGGGCCTGAGGAGTTTGCTGAAAATCAGGATGAACTGAAAAGTGTTGTATTAGAAAGTGAAGAGCAGTAGAAAGAAGCACTGTGCAAGGACACAGTAGGAAGTGAAAACAAAATTTGTTCTCAGGTCATTTAATTTTAATCTGTCTATCCAAGCAGGTCTACGTTTTCTTGCTTTAAAAGGTTACCTTGGTCTAGCTTTCCAAATGTTTCATTTTAATGAAACCTGGCTTTACAGATTGGAAACCTTTGGTGCCTTTTGGCTTTGAAGTAGTGAAGCAGTTCCACCTTGAGCTACTGGCTAGTTCAGGTCTTATAACACATGGCCATAAGGGGAGAAGAATATATGTCCAGAAATGTAGAAATTTGCTTTTGAAAAAGGAATGATAAAGAAGAAATGCAGCTTCCAGTAAAAGCCCCAAACAGCCAAAATACCCAACACCACTCTTTTTGTCACTGTGTTCAAGATGATCGCTGCGTAGTCACAGTTCTGTGTCGAGTTGCTGTTCTGACACATGCGAGAGGAAGGAGCGAAACAGCACTATTGCTTCAGCCCAGAAAAAATAAAGTAGCACAGTGCAGAATATCTCAGCGGGGAAAAAGTCATAGAAACAGAGGTTTGGCATATGTGATTTCCTTTTTTAATTTTTTTTTCCCCAAAGTTAAATTTAAAGATTGGGATTTTCAATTAAACCCAGTTTACGTTTCCTTCTCCCATTGTAGATTCTTCATTTCCATCTTAGATTTGTGGATCACGTTGCTAAATATGCAAGGGTATGAATCCAAATTAAGAGGTACTGTTAGCAGAAAATATATCGTTTTTTTTCAAGCTATGGCCATGCTTCTCAGGGCATTGTAAATGTCACAGGATTTGGGTTGGTGCTAGGATTACTTGGTTGTTTTTTTTTTTTCATGTTCTCATTCCATTTCATGAGAAATTTAAATGTCTTTCAAAATAGTTATCTTCACAGCTGTGTAGTTTTAAATAAGAACTGATAAGAACAGCAAGTGTTGCGGGAAATGATGGCATCAAGATTCACCAAATACTTAAATTTTACTTCTCCGCACCCACATTTTAAATTTACAACCTCCTCCCCTTGGATAACAAGCATTAACTTCTTCCTTTTTCCTTTTTTTTCCTTTTTCCTTTTTTTTCCTTTTTCCTTTTTTTTCCTTTTTCCTTTTTTCTTTTTCTTTCTTCTGGTTAAGACCAAACTGAAATTATCTGCTTCATCTCGGAATTGTTTTGACTAAATATGTTTCTCATGGACATATATTTAACCTCTTGGAGTGGTATGAAAAGGCATGCCAATGACTTTCTTAATACCTACTTTCTTTTGTTTGAGTGCTTATCAGAGTCTTTAGCTTTGCTTTGCATTTGAATAAATGTTGTAAAAGGGGGAAGAATGTTGATGAGATTGAACATTTTAGCTTCAGGGTTTGACACTCTAAATCTGGCTAAAATCTAAACTCTTTAATATTTCTTTATCTGTACTGACAAAAAAAAAGTAGCGTAGGCTGAAATTCTAAATGCTCACTGAATTGCAGTGGCACATAGTGATTTCTTTGCTTTAGCTATGATCCTTTGTGTTTCCATGGCTGTTTAACTAAAATCATTTTTGTCTCTCCTATAGCACATTGCAGGCTAGTGATTGAGAACTTTTTGGAGAAACTGCATAATGTTGCGGGAGGTTATTCAGACCCTATCTTTACTACTAATTTTGTAAGTCCTACTATTACTATTAATGACAGGTTTGGGGAATGCTGGCAGCTGCTCTGTAGTTTTTCCTTCCAGCAAGACCTGCAGTGTCAGGCGCCGCATGCCATTATCCTCATCATCACAGGGACTCGCTGCTGCAAAGCTGTTCTTACCACGTTTTCCTCCTGAGTTCCCATTCTAACAAGGAAAGTAGCAAGTGCCAGATTTCTTTATTGTAAAATAAGGATTTCTGATTTGACAAGCGGAGATGAAAGTGAAACAATTTTTAGGCAGCAAGGGTCTTCAGTACCCTGCTTGTTCGACATTACTGAGGCATTTTGCTGGTGGTGTTTCTGAATATTAACTAATCTAATGTAAAAGGTTTGGTGTCAATCTAGAGAAGCAGTTGTTTCTTTAGAACTGGGTCTTGGGCCAGTCATGGGAGTGTCTGACCTGCCTGGGAAATGGGGGTTGTTGTGCTCAGCCCTAGAGAAGGGCTCTGAGCAGTCTGCGGGGAAAGTGGCCTGGGTAATACAAAGATCAGCAGTAGTCCCACATGGGACAGCACAGAAGGGATATTCCTGCACAAAACATATTGAGACTTGATCAGCTCCTTTCTCTGACTACGAAGGGATAACCAGTTGTTTCTTTGTGGTACCATTCCTTTCCTATTACCCGTCAGGTGGATTAAGTTTACTGGCTAAAGACAGGCAGTTTTAAACTATCACAAGGGAATTCAGTACAGTAAAGTCTATATCCTTCTATCTGCAAACTGTAGTTTGGATAGATTACCTGTAAAAGGTATAGTTTGCAGACAGATGGATATACAGTATAAATGTTCAGAGAATACATCTTGATAAGAACAAACGCTTGAAACAGTATTATTATGCGGGACTTTCAAAAATGGAAGTTGTCACATGAACCTCTGGTGCTTTGTGGCAACAAATTTGAAGAAAATTATAATAAAGCAAGTCCTTATAAAAATTGAAAGTGCTAGCAGAACTTAATTACGGGCAGAGGCCAGCAGGAAGAGAACTGACTGTCAGGTGAATAGCTCCCCTAAAGGTTTTAATTTTTAATTATAGATTAGAGGAAGACTCTGCTGAGTTCCCTAAGATCAATATGGAGTACAGATCATTCATTCTCACTACAGTGCACTAGTGGCATAGTTATAAATATTCAAAAAGAAAATGAAAGTAATGCGAACAGGCCCATGTTCTGATGACAATTACTTTGACTTACAATACTGTTATGCGCTGTGACATACTGCAGCCTGCTCAAAGACAGTGGCCATGTTCCAAAGGTCTAGGAGTCCACAACAGAAAAATTGTGTAATTAGTGACTGCAGATATTCATCATGCCTGATTTTTCCCCAAAGATTCCTGCTGGTGGATTTTTCCCCAGCAGGTGAGCAGGCTGCATTGTAGTACAGTAACATTTTTCTGAATGCATTGTCTGGTACAGCCCTGCAAGCACAGCTCACTTCAGTGCATGAGCGTCACACTTTTTTTTTTCTGAACTATGGCGTTTTATTGTTTTGCTTAATTTTTGCTCAAATTGAGTTGCTAAATTACTGACCTTTACCCACTTGGAGACTGTTATTCTGAGATTATTAAATTAATAATTACTGTATTCAATTATTGTGTTTAATATAGTCAGCCAGTAGCTATGCTATTCCATAAAATAGATTAAAATAAGATTCAAATTTAATTTAACAAACATTTGATTATTTTTCTGTTGCTGAATAATGCTGAAACAGGTATGGTTATTTCAGTTTCATATTTATTTAAGAGTATTGATTTTTTTTTAATTTATTTTTTTTGATGAGCAAGGTAGAGTTATATTTATTGAAAATTTTCTAAGATAAAATGACTCTAATCAAGGGAGACACCCTGGCGTGCATGGCTGATGTAAGCATGGCTGCTTACATGGTCTTCAGAAAGATTTGATCCTAACTTGTGCTGCTGCAAGCTAGCTCACTTTGCTGTTCACAGAGATCGTGGCTTGACGACTGTTTTATGAGGGCCAAGGGGCTGGAAGGTTACAGTGAAAGGAATGAGGAATACATGGTGCAGGAGCTGTTTGCTGCAGATGCCAAAGTTAATTAAGGAGCTTCACTGAGCCTGGTTGCGGACGTTTCTAATTCACTATGTAATTGATTAGTTGTAATTATGTTTATGAGTTAGATTAACAAGACTACACTGATGTTCTGTTAGTTACCCATCATTATTTCAGTCCTGCTGGTCAGTGTAACAGAAATATTCTCTCTTATTCTGGTTTGTGTGGCAGAATGCAATGCCAGAGAGAGACAAACTGATGACTGAGGTGGGCTGTACCTTTTAACAGAATTTCAATTGAAAAAAACTTACCTGTAAGTTTTGCAGAAGAAAATAGCTTTTGGAGACAAAGTCTTAGACTGAAACTCTCTTCAAACATACCAAATGTCTTATGCGTTGATGGGGGAATGGGGATGGATGATATCATCTTACTGGCAGGTAATTAATTCTCTCAGGTGTACTTTTTTTTTTTTTTTTTTTGAACCACCAAAAGATCTTCTATTAAAGGAGGGAGATATAGAAATCCAATGAAAGACAACAGCATTGTCCTTTTCAATTTGGCAGCCCATAGAGATTTGTTGAGTAATATTCCTTGTGTTTTCCCATGTTGTAACTTTAGGTGACAAAAATGTGAGAACTTTTTACTTTTTTACACTCATTGCCAACATGGGGAGCTGTGAAGAGGAGGACTTGCTCTGCAAAGATGGTTAGAGTCAGCTATTTTAACAGGTTTCTTGATGTTCTAATTTAGTTGTTAATATTCTCTGATGTCCAGAATCCTTCATTTTTCAGCAATAGGGATAAAAAGTTTATGCAATAATTTTGCCTTAGCAGGACACACCGTTTGTGAGATCTTTCCCTCTTGCCTGCAGTTATGAGAAGTAGGGATCTGTGCTGTTACAATTCTGCATGCATTGTTCTTCACTTGATGTTGCCGTCTGCGAGTTACAAAGGTTGGGTGTGTGTGATATATTTATCCCAGGTAGGAAGTGCAGTTGCAAGAAATCCCACTTGCAAGAAATCTCAAAATGATTTCAGTGCTGAATATCATAGAGAAACTTTCTTTGAGGTTATTGGTACAGGGGAAGAAATGAGGTTAAAAGCTGAAAAGCTGAGGTGCAAATACTGGATGCAGCAGACAGAAGTGTCCTGGTTGTCAGCCAAAGCAGCAGACTGCAGCAGATGCAGACTGGCACTTCAAGGGGAACAGGTTAGTCTCTAGCATTAGACAGCCCCAAATTGCATATTCAAGAAGGAATATAAAAATAATTATTTAAGGATTTTTCTTTGTGCATGTCTGAGAAAATAGTAAGTCAATGAGAACATTTTAAAAACTAATGTGTGACTTGCACAGCAACTCCTGAGTTGTGTATTCCAAATGCTGACTCTGTGAGTATGTGTGTGCTTCCCTGGCTGCTGGGAGGGCTGCATGGACCCCTGCTGTATGCGGTGCAATTCTTCTGGAGTTCCCTACCTCTGGTTAAATGGCTTTGCCAGAGCACCCTGGCATTAACTGTGACACAGAGCTACTTGTTAAAGTGGTATTCCTTTTGACTCCAGTGCCCCATATGAATGGACTTTGTCTTCTTGTTTTCACTTGTACTTTGTATGCATACCATTGCACAATATATATTATCCCAAATATTTTAGAAATTAATGTACCATATCAATATTTCAAAGAGCTCTGAAGACTTTGAGTGTCACGGTGAGGGGAGGCATAGTTCAAAAATTAAAGCTTAAAAGGATGCAGTTGGAAGAGGTTTGGGCTGTCTGCCCAATTTGGACACAGATGTGCTGTATGACCTTTGTATAGGACACCTCAAGCTCAGTCTTTCTTGTTCTGTGAGTAGGTCTGAAGACTGCAGTGGAGACTACACATTGCACAAAGCAGTATTCTTAAGTGTAAAGGCTGTTACAACAAAGTGGGCTGTTACTGCTCTGTGGAAGAGGTGACTTCCAGACTGCAGCAGAAGTGTTTAGAAAGTAGAGGGTTTTGCATCAAATCATAGCAACTCCAAATTTACCCTCTGCAAATTAAAATCTTACAGTGAAACCCAGCAGCACGTAAGGATTATGCAGGCCCTGACTGTGGTGGAGCCAGAGGGCAAAGCAGATATCCATGGGAATTCCTGGAGTTCTCTTTCTGCTCTAATAATAATATTTATTATTAAAAACCAAGAAAAAGAACAAGTGAGATCAATATAATTATGACCAAACTTGCATGTATCCTTCTTGTAGTTTTGTTTGGAAGAGTTTGGTAATTTTACTCCAAAGCTCTATGTACCAGCAGTGAGACACATCAACATGGATTTTTAAAGAATCCATATGAAGGAGGCTGGAAGGATGGATGGAGGAAATGTAAATCTCAAAATGGTAATAAGAACAACTGAATTTGCAGTTCACAGCCTATAACCAGCCTGCTTAGATTGTGTTACTAAACTGTTATTCATAATTTGAGTTCATGTGTTAATATTTATTGACAGATGATTTTCCTCTCTGCAAGTCTATTGGCAGCATCTCGGAAAAGGACTGAACACAGTCCTCTCTCCCTCTGGTTTGGAACCCATCTTCTCAAATCCTTCTTCCTACACCTTTCTGCTCTGAGAAATAAACTTCAGAGGCTTTTTTTTCCTTATGGCTTCTTTCACCAGCAATTTGGAGTCATACTTCCCTTACTAGGAGTAAATTTAACCCATTGCTTTAATAGAAATAATCTTAGTGTGACTGGGAGCAGCTTTTGTTTTCATTGGCACTCCATGGACCGTCCTGTAGTGAGAAAGCAGTGCCCATTATGCATCTGCACATGTCATGGCCTTTCCAGTAGAGAGGGGTGCAAAGCAATAAAGCTTAGTTTTGATCTTGAAGTCAAGGTGTACAGGTCTGGATCTCCAGATCTCCACAAAAAGCAGAGACACCAAGGAAAGAAAATGTGGTAAGAATTTTGTACAAAGCTTTTTTTTTTTTTTTTTGATAGGAACATATTGCAAAGTCAAAGGGGAATTTAAGTTGTTGGAGAATAATTACAAAAATTGGAGCTGGGCCAACATGCAAAGTCTGGTGTTCCTGACTCTTACAAATGGGTCCATGAAATCTTAATGATGAGAAAATGTCAAGGCCTCAGGCTTTACTCTTTGGGCAGAATGTCATCTCTTGTATGTATTCCCTGAGGTCTTTTGGGGCTGCTTACTCAGTCACTGACAAAAGGAACCTTTACTATAAATTACTAGCATAAACCTACGTAACACTTCTGGTTTTGTGGAAGGTCTCCCATTCAGATTGATTCACTATTACAGGACCTTAAATCAGAGATTTCAAAAACTTGTACAATAAATAAGGACACGTGAATTTAAAAGTATTCTGAAGTTGAAGAAATACAGGAGTTGCATTCATTATAAAGTAGCCTTGGAACAGTTTCACAGGAAGCTTAAACCCTGGTGGTGTCTAGAGTGAACTTGGATCTGTAAACTGGCCTCTTGCTCTGCCTGTTAATCAGCTGAGTAGGGAAGCCAAACCTGACTTTCCTCGGTTTCTTTCTTCCTGGTCTTCTACCAACAGACCTGATGTGCAATATCACTGTAAAAAAAAGCGTGATCATCTAATAGACTATAGTCCTAGAGGCAAAAACTTGACAAATTCTAAAGGCAATCTTTAAAGAAGTTTGGAGTGTATAGATTTTTAGTTAGGTCAGGGATTTGGAGATGTAAAATTAAACTACAGAAGTCCTCAAACATTTGCGGTAACTTTTTTCAAGATTAATCTGTCAGTTACAGCTTGGTACAAGCTTTCAAAGAAAACATTATAGATCTTATTTACTTTTTGTAACTTTTTTCCAATAAGTATGCCAAGTGTGATAACTATATCATATAATCAGTCCTGCAGAGTGCATGTAAATTTAAATAACAGTAATAGGGGTTAGGATCTGGTGGATGTGGTTTGAACTGTTCAGTACATATTGCCAAAGAATCAGGACAATTTCATAGCAAATTCTGGTCTATTATCTGCTTACATTCTGCAGTCATAATGTTAGTGGAAAAAAATGTAATATTCTATTTGAAGGACTGTGACCCAATTAATGAGTCTTTCCTGATATATCACCGATTTCCAACCTTTTTCCACTGGAGAACCACTGATGTTTTTAAAGTGAAGGCTGGTTTCTTGTATTGCAAGTTTAAACCTACTGGGAATGGACTTCTGGCTCTTAGTTACATTTTTTATAAATACTGCTGATTCTCTGCCAGGAGTCCATAGACCATAAGGTTAAAACTTCTAGTTTACACACAGAATGTATTTACCTCTGTTGGATGGATGCAATCTTTGGTTGGCTGTATACGGATGTTTAACAGCAGTTTGTGTGAGTGTGTGCAGTATTAATGGATTCAGAAAAGAATGTGGGAATCAGTAAGTAAATCCTCGTGCAATTTTTTCAAGTCAAACCTGTTAACTTCCTCATCCTTACATCATCTCTGTCTACCCAGTGCAACCTATGGTACATATTTCTGACTTCTGCTTCCACAGACTGTTCCAAAAGGTAAATGGTTAGAAAATTATGTCTCCTTCATGCTGCAAATGTTGAATAAGCTTTTCACTAAAAACTATAATTGTGTAGTATAGTTTTATAGTAGGTATGTATTTAGATGGTTAAGTTTGCAAAGATGAGTTTTATAGCTGCTGTGTAGAAAGACTTGCAAATAACTTTACTCCTCTGCTTTCAAGCTCTGATTCAAAAATATTCCATCATTACTTTATATTCTGCTGCAGCTGTTAACAAAATAGACCGTGCTTGCAGAGGAAAGCATTGGTTAATATCGAGGTTGTATATGTGTTGATTTTTTAAGTAACACACTTCTAATTGCAAACTACATCTTCAAGATCATTTTCTTACTGAGAATCCTGTTGCAACAACTGAAGGGGCAGTGATTTTCACTAATTTCTCCATGCAATTCAGGTTCTGTGCATTCGTATGTTGAACACTAAAATACCTTTTTCTTAGAAAAGTAGGGGATGTTTTAAACATATCAGTGTATGCTGATAGTGGTTAATGAATAGAAACTTTTACATGTTATAGAAGAGTCTTGAACTTTTATCTGGCCATATAAAACAAGGTCAGAAAGATATGATAGAAAGAGTGTAGCAGGCTTAAATAAGAGAAAAGATGGATGAACTGTGTGGGTCTGTGTACAGAAGGTGTTTATATAAGGTATAATTTGGAAGCTGCATGTGCAGCACTAGTTCTTGATTAACAAAAAGAAGGTGTATAATTTAATTGGAAAGGTTTACTGAGTTAGTTTGCACAGCAAAAACAAAGAGTATAAATGAGAGAAGAGAATACATCCAAAATACTACTGACACTTGTCTGCCCTGGCAGGGAGCATTGGCGAGAATGTGAGACAGAAAGGTCAAAGAAAGAATAATTGGAAATGGTTATTTATAGCCACTTATGTATACCTCCTAGGCATTTCAGCATATAAAAATGCAGACTAAATCAGGAGAAGTTCATGCAGGTAAGAAAGGTCAGGGAAATAGTCATTACTGAATGACATTAACTGTATTTTTGTGGAATTGTTGGGGTAGGAAAACCATTTCTGTATGTGAAGAAAACGGCTGTAGGAAACTTACCAGGTTTTCAGCTAAAACATTATTATACTTTTAATAATCTTAGTTTTGGCTCCTACATTAATTGCTTTGGACATTTAGGAGTTGTAGGTCCACATCATGTTTGCAGAGCAGAACTACTGAAAACTCCCCAGCTCCCCAAAGGAGGTTGTTAATGAAAATACAGAACTGCAAAGTTCTGAAGAAATCTCAGTTCTGTGCTTCAGATTAAGGACATGGACCCTACAATAATTATAAATGAAAAGTCTTCATTGAAGGCATTACTAGAAGTTATATGTTAATGATCAGAGAAAATCCAAATTTCAGCTGTTCTCGGAGGTCAAGACAGTTGAATTACAAATGTCAGTAAAACCTGGGCTAAGGTGATCAGACCTGCAGAGATCCAGCACAGCCCCTCTGGGGGAAAGGCTGCTGCCCTGGGCTGCTCTGGGCCACTGGGCAGAGCAGTTACTGTGGCCAGGTGGGTGAGCTGAAACAGGTTCTGGACTGCAGAAGGTTGTGTACGCATGCTTGAATCAGATCTTCTTTCTTCATTACTGCTGTGATTCCACATCATTTTGGTTGTTCCTCAGTCACTGAACTTTAAAATAACATTGCTTTGCTCAGCTCTTCTGACTAATGAGCTGGTCTGTCTGTAGGAGGTACCAAACTCATTGCTATTCATTGCAACAAAAAGCTTATTTAAGCTCTTCCCACCCGCCCCCATGATACTACAGAGTAGGGCAGTCTTAAAAGTAGAGTTAGAGTCCTTGTGCTGAACTTTTCTGTTGGAGCTTTTAGCACCATTAAACATTCAGTGCCAGGTACACTTTGAAAGGTGTAGCACTGTACCTGTTGTTGTGGACTTTTGATCTCCTAATTACCTGCGAGCAATTTGGGTCCAAGACCTCACGTCTGGATTTTCTCCTTTCAATTTATCTCTCAGAGTTTAAGAACACTATTAAGAGCTGAACTTGAAATTCCCACTGAAACTTAGAAATAACAGCTGAATGCATTTAATCTTTTCATGATTGTTCATAAGGATCTACGTTTGCATCCACACTGCCTGCCTGTCACCACATTACTGACAGAGACTTGAAAAAGAAGCAGTGAAGGGACAAATGTTTGTTCTTTAGTTATTGATTTTGTTGGCATGAGGTTTGAAAAGTCAATGAACAAAACTGTTGAACTGAAATACCTGTTTGTTTCATTGGTAATATGGCATATAAGCAGATTTTACATTGCACATAGAATGTGCATAATAATCTTTGAACACCCCCCGGCCCCAGATTTCTTAGGGGTTTAGGTTTCCTGGGGGCTTTCTATCTGCCTCTCTCTGTCCAGCCTCCAGCAGTCCAGGATAACTGCAATTGTAGCTGATTTATTCAAACATTCAAACATTTGTGTCCTTTTCATGGTAATCTTTTCAGGTGTATTGCCTTTTCATTTCTTTTAATTTATGGGAGAAGAATAGATTAGTTCATATCTTTGTCTTTATATCTTTTGTCTTTAACAGACAAAACTAAAAGACTAATTTTGCTAATATAATATTTTCAGGTATACTTCACAATTTGATAGAATAATAATAATATTATATAATATTATATAATTATATATATAATTATAATTTATATATTATAAATTATATATATATATATAATTTATATATTATAATATATATAATTAATAAAATAATAATATTTTTTTTGCTGACAATTAATTTAAAAAATCCAAGATTTTTCTGTCTGGGTATTGCTGTGTGCATAAAATCTATTTTATAAACTTAGCAAATCTGTGAATTCAAATGGTCTTCAATGAATTTGCTGTCACCCCTTTTCATTGGTTGGAATACGTTATGTATTTCTTAAGTGACATACCTAATTTGTGAGCTGTCATCTTTTGGTCTCATTTTTTATTTTTTATTTTATTTTTATTTATTTTTTATTATATATCCCAAATCACCACACTGTAATTTTATTGATCTCTGTCTTTAATAATATTTGATTTATTTAAAAAGACAACTCTGAAGTGATAATACCCTGGAGCAAATTCAGATTGGTTTAGCTAATTGACTTCAATGGAGTTGGATTAGCAGCAGATAGAAGGCACTTTTTATTTCATCTACACCCCTGGCATTACCTTCCATTTATGGAGACAGCAAGCAAACTAGAAGACAAACACACAGTTGATGGTATTTGGTTTATCTGGAGTTTTCAGAATGACATTGGTGGTCTTTCCATCCTCCTAGTCCAGGAATCTTGTGCCTGTAACTAGTGAACGAGAATTTTCTGCTGCATGAAATGTTGCCGATTTGTTGATTCACCAAAACCAATTCAGTATAATTTCTGCTTGTTTTGCTATGATTGGCAAATATGGACATGGATTTTTACACATATCTTGATATCTGACTGCTGTAATAGTTCTCCCCTGGGAATCATGAATAACAATAATGAAAACCTTTGTGTATTTCAAGTGAGAAAAATATACGATGCATATATTAGATAGCAGGTTATATATATATATATCTATTACATGGTGTGGATATATTAGATAGCAGGTTATAGATTTAGCAGGTCTAGGGAGGTGATTAGCAGGTCTAGGCAGGTGATTGTTCCCCTGTACTCGGCTCTGGTGAGGCCGCACCTCGAGTACTCAAGTGTTCAGTTTTGGGCCCCTCGCTACAAGAAGGACATCGAGGTGCTCGAGAGAGTCCAGAGAAGGGCGACAAAGCTGGTGAGGGGTCTGGAGAACAAGTCTTACGAGGAGCGGCTGAGGGAGCTGGGGTTGTTTAGCCTGGAGAAGAGGAGGCTCAGGGGAGACCTCATCGCTCTCTATAGGTACCTTAAAGGAGGCTGTAGAGAGGTGGGGGTTGGTCTATTCTCCCACATGCCTGGTGACAGGACGAGGGGGAATGGGCTAAAGTTGTGCCAGGGGAGGTTTAGGTTGGATATTAGGAAGAACTTCTTTACTGAAAGGGTTGTTAGGCATTGGAATGGGCTGCCCAGGGAAGTGGTTGAGTCGCCATCCCTGGAGGTCTTTAAAAGACGTTTAGATGTAGTCCTTAGTGATATGGTTTAGTGGAGGTTTTGTTAGTGTTAGGACAGAGGTTGGACTAGATGATCTTGGAGGTCTCTTCCAACCTAGACGATTCTGTGATTCTGTGATATGCTTTTTGGACTGTTTTCTTCTATAACAAAACTCACAAAATATAAATAGTGTGACATGATGTAGAAAGTGTGGCAAAGGCAGTCTGTGAAATGTGCTGCTTTATACAAAGTTCCTTGCCAAGGCTGCAGTACTACTGAAATACATGTTATTTATGTTTCATATTTAGATGTTAGGTTTTCATAGTGAGGTTGTGTACAAAAAGCACTTTTGTCCTCTAAATAGATTTTGATTTTTGTACTTTGAAAATGTGTCATTGTACTGACTTTTCTTTTGGTGTTGGAAATGATTGAATAAAATTGTTTCTGTGGTGCAAATGATTTTAGGAAACATAAACTGTAATAAAATTACATTAAATTCAGGCTCCATCTGTTGAAACATTGAGAGTTTAGGGTATTAGGTGAAGTTGGAATATTTAGGAGGAAAACTGCAGTCCATGTGGGAACCTTTAACACTAGCAGAGAACATTGACTTACAGACAGGCAACCAAGAGAGAAGGGGCTGGAGGACACAGAGAATGCTGCAGTGTTTGCCTATTTATATTTTTAATTTTTATGGGTTGAGACACAGAAATCTAAATGTCTTCTGGCAAATTGAATTAAATATGAGAATCATCTCAAAAATAAGTGGCAGAAACATCCCAAGGGAAAGATCAGATATTGAACTATGTGATCTTTCCAAAAGTATCTTGCACAGGCTCATAAGAGCTAATGAGGATGCAGGAAAGCATAACTGCAAACAACTGAGAAAGATGTCATTTCCATGTGTTAGCACTGTGATCATTTTGAGTGTCTAATTCACACTAAGAAAAAGTTGAATTATGGCCTACGAACTTTGAGATGTGTCTTCTAGATAACAAAGTTGTTTCCTTTGCAGAACCACATGGTATCATTGTTTATCCACTTATGAAGGAAAATGTTTTTGATGTCACATTAGCTATGTTCAACACAGATCCAGTTCATTGTTTTGTGTGCTTTTTGATGTGTGAAAATGTTTGTCCTTATGTTATATTCTGTGCATCTCCAAATTTCTTCTTCTGTCTGCTGACCTCCCAACCTTGTAAATGAATCTGTCAGGTAAAACAGCACCAGATGCTTTCCAGAGATTCAGATACTTTTCTCTTGTAGTGTTATACTTACCATGTCAGTAGTGAAGAAAAAAAAATTGGTCATGATTTTCCTTCTGTAAATCCAGTTTTAATTTTCCTTTCCTCATGCATTTCAACTTTATCTGTGATCTTTTGTTATTTTAGTGCTCCCATATCATTTTTTGCTATCAGGTTTGGCCACTTAGTTGGCCTTCTCCGAGGTTACTATGGCTATTCTGTATTAACTAAATTTCTGCTTTCCGTTTTGGGGTTGGCTTACGCACAAATAATGACCTGCAAGCTTGATGGCTTGCTGAATTAATTATACCACATAAATAATTTTGATCAATATGTATCTGTCATAAGACTCTTGATGCTTTGGATAGCATTAAAAATCTTTTCTCACTCTCCATTGTTGAATAAAACTCTCATCTCTCTCTGCAATTTAACCTTTAATGTCAGAAGCAAATTAATTGGATAACTGAACTCCATGAAAACAGGGTATATTTTGAGATTGGATGACGCTGGCTATGAACATCAAATATTAAATAGGTTCTGAAAAGCACTGAAACAAAGGCAGAAAAGGCCATAATTCATTCTGCTTCAGAGACAATATTTTGGCTTTTGTTTTTCTAAAACTTTGGAGATCTATTGAATTACCAGGATTTAGATAACAAAACAAATGGAAAATTGTCAAATAAGTGAGAGATATTTTCACTCTCACTCATTGGTATGTGATAACTGATGCAGTTAAAAGGAGAAATCAGCGTTCAACAGCTGGACATCATGTCATATATTGTGTCCTCCTATTTTCATTTGCCTCTACAAATGAAAAACCCAATGGCAGGAAAGTCTCTTCCCTATTGGGAGCTAAATTTAAATAAGCAAAGCAAATTGTTATGGAAGATGTTGTGGTCATGTCAATGTTTGAATATTTAAGGTATTCACAGAAAAGCTATGACAAAGCTATAGATTTTCTCTGTTGAAAAATGTCATCATGCTAAAGGAAAAGCAATTTGTGGAATGATTGTTGCTGTTAGTGCTTTTTATTAAGGATGGACCTTCACAAGGTGAGAAATTGAAAGAGAGCAGAAAAAAAACCATAATAGCTACATTCAAACTAAATGGTATCTTCATAATGGTTGTAGAATATACAGTCTGCTGGGATTGTCTTTCACTTTTTTCAACACATTTTGAAAGCCTGATTTTTTTTTTTCAGTGTGAATCAAAGTTTCTCTATTGCTATATTCCTGACAGCATCACAGTAGAAAGGTATGTTCCCTCAGTTAGTAAAATAGCCTAATTCATGAGTAATTCTCTTTAGTTTAGAATTTTGCTATTTATAGATATTGAAAACATAAAATGTTTTATAGCTTTGTAAATAGAAGCAATCAAATTATAAGTAGCTTATGAGTCCCATAACTCTGCTATAGGCAAAGATATCAGGATACAAGGGTCACCATGTATTTGAGGTAAGTGAAACTTTTTAACAATTTATAATAGGAATTGGAAAATATTTTTTTTCCTCAATGAAAATTGTTTTGGCAGAAATGATCTCTGGCCTCTTCCTACTTTTTTATTGCTATATGTTTATGCAGCATTAAAATCATGTGAATCATTCAGGGATATGACTGCGCAGTCTCCTGACTGTGCATGGGCCAGTGCTCTCCATTCCTGTGAGATCGGGAGGTAAAAACACCCACCCTTTGTAGCACTCTTGTGCTCAAAGGGAAAAGCACCACTTGTTGCTTTTTAGTGGAACATGCGTGAGGGTTGATGGGCCACCCAGCCCAGGGTTTATTCTTTGCCAGAGGCAGCAGGAGATGTGGTTTGTGGAGACATCGATGAACTTGCTTATATGGAGAGAGAGAGAAACAAAAGCAACAAGGTTGAGAGAATAATGGATATTATGAAATGTGATTCTTGTCAAAACTGATTTAGGGAAAGCAGACAATAATTGAAATAAATGAATACTCTCCATTGCACATCCTCCTCCCACTCCTGCCATCACTAAAGGGACATATGAATGTGCTTTCTACTTTTTTTAATGTTGGCTCTTTGTCAAGGTTACCTGTACTCGACCTTCTGATACTGTGCTGTAAAATGCCTTTGATGTTGTGTCTGGAATGCAAGGCACAGACTTCTCTTAGAAACACGAATCCTACTGGAAGCAAATGCATGTATTTCAATAAATGCCATCATTTGAGTTACTTGGAGTTCATGTGACTGAAATAAGAAATAAATTTATGCAGGAAGCAAACACAGACTGTCTATGGAAAGTGGAAAGCTGGTGTCTATAGCTGGAGAGCTGTGTATAGATGAGTACCTTTTTCCTGCATAAGTTTTAAGTGGGTTTGTTTTTCATAAAGCATTTCTTCTGATGTCAGCTCATTAATATTGTGAGACTTGGCTTAGAAATGTCTGACAAAACCAGGAGATTGCAACTGCTGTCATCTGAGGAGCTATCCCTTCAGGCTAGTTAAAGTGATCCTTTTGTGCTGCAGGGAGAGTAAGCACAGGTAGGACTGAGCTTCCCATTATGTTGCCTATCTGGAGTAGGATACCCTTGATAGAGGTGAAGTCAGTGTTACAGGAAACCACCTTCTTCCCCTGGAGTGAGAGAAGTGGCTCTGTGATGGTTTTCAATGTATGTGTCCAGAATTTCTGAGCACTGGCTTGAATAGCTAGGGAACCCCAAGGTTTCACAGCTAAATTTCAGAAGAGAAACTTTCTAGAGTCTTCCGGAAAAAAGGCTGTAAATGTTTATCTACCAAAATGCCCCAACTTCTCAACAGTGGGCTCTGACTCAGCAATGCACAATTCCACAGAGCCAGTTACTGAAGTGTGTTTCAAAAGGTGGAGCCTTGGAGATTGAAGTCTATCATTTTGATGCAAAAATAAGGGAATTATAAATCTTCTGAAATACCTTAGAAACACAGTGGGTTAGTTTTGATACCTAATATTGGCAGGGCACTGGGAGATAGTAGGTGTTACCAATTCTTAGCATGCTTAAGAAGTTGGGCCAGTACTGAAGACTTCAGTTAACAGTATAAAGATGGCATATAATAACATCTTTTGCATTAAAAAAGGTATTTCAGATGAATCACATTGTGAACATTGTAGAGCACATGCAATAATAAATCATTCAGGTTTCAAATGTTATAAATGAACTAAAAAAGAATCTAGCAAAATAACATATTGCGATTGAAAAAGTATGGAATTCTGCAGTTTAAGAATAAATGCTTACAAAAAGGAGCTGTTTTCAAGATGGCCATGTTGTTATAGACCAAAGTTTTTGTGTTTGTTCCAGTGTATACAACTGATATTCTCTTTCTATGTGTTCCTTTGTGTTAATAAATAAATAAATAATTAACCCTTAATTTTTCCTCCTTTCTAACCTCCTCCACACTTGAATCATGTAAAATTTCCATTGGTGAAGTTTCCAATCATATTTACTCTACCATTCTGTCTTGTCTTGTGTGTGAGTCTGTTAGTTAGTTTGTTGATGTTAGTTAGTTTTTTGCCTTTCAACGTATTTCAAGGACAAAAAAATCCGACTATGGGTCTTCCTGTTTCAGGCAGTGCATGCAATGACAATGCTGCTGTGACTCCTGGGTGTGCAGGGTCCCCTTGCAGGGACCAGGACAGAGAGCAGGGCAGGCCATGGCTGGGGTGTGCATCCAGTGCAGAAGCAATCCTGGCAGTACTGTGCAATTCCCCTAACCTGAGACAAGCTGGTTTGCTTTGTTTTCTGTTCCTGGAGGAACAGAATGTTAAACTGAATGTATGGGCATTCCTTTGGCAATAAAATATGGAAATGCATACTTGTAGCTGGAAAATGGTCCTTGCAACTGGGCTCCTTTGAATATGGAGCACAGCTTACTGGTGCTTCCCTTCATTTTTTCATGATTTCATTGCTCAGTCTTTATGTATCCAAAATTGACTTCTTCCTTTATGTCCCTACTATACTCTGAACTTCTCCCCCAACCCATTATTGTGTAAGTTGTCTTGCACAACTCTCCACACCTTATAAATAAAAGCTATAATGCTGCCTCCGTAATTCCTCCGCATTGTAACACCATGCTCCTTATTTCCCTTCTGCATTTCCATGTCCTAATCCAGGAGATGTGTCCTCTTCAGGCTAATCCTTTCTGCAATAATCCCCTAACTCACAGCGCTAAGGGCCTTGGTGCTTTTGGATTCTCTGTCTGGGCTTCCCAAAATTTGTCTCAGCTGCATCCATCTCTAAGCTGTGCAGTGCTGCAGAAATGCTAAACAGCTAACAGGTCCTCAGTCTCTCCTTCCTACACAGTCTGCCAGCCAGCAATGTACATGGGATCCCCACACTGCAGCTGGTGGAGAGAGCAAAGGAGACCTTCCTGGGAGGCTGGAGCTCAATGGGTGCTGTGGAAGGTGAAGGACCAAAGGTGAAGTCTGGTGGCTGTTCTGCATCTTATTTCTCCCAGGAACATTTCCTTCTTTGCTGACCATCTCTCACGCTCTGTAAGTCCCACCCCACAGCCCAGCAGGGCTCCTTCCCTCAGGCAGGGGCTGTTCGGCAGCGCTTGGCCTCTCGGGAGGCCCATGTGGCTCAGGAGCTGCACCTCGGCCACTGTCGTGCTGCGCTTCCTCCCCAGCACGTCACCCAGAGAAGTGATGTCCTTCAGGCTCGGTGGCGATACCTGGTTTCAGTACATCCTTATTGCTAAGTCACTTTGGCAGGAAAGTTTATTTACATTTAGTAATTATCTTAAAGTCTCATTACAGCAGACACCTGGTACTTGCTGTCACTTTTAAGGTTGCAAAACAGTTCCCATAGCAACAGCTGCCTGCACACCGTCATTTTGCAGTGTTTCCCTATTGGCTAAAAAATCCACAATTGCTTTCTGTCCAAGGTTTAATTTTCCCATCAATCAATTCTGAATTAATTAGAGGTGCAAGAATATATTATTTCTTATTAGACCAAAAATACCTTCCCATTTTCTTCTAGACAAAGCTATTGCAAGAGTAGGCAGACTGAACACTACTGGTATTTTAATCAATATAAATCCCATTTAAAACATTTGAAGGATTTACATTGTGGCCATATCTGAAGACACAAAATGCATTATGAATCAAGAGATATTTAAATTTCTTTTACCACTATATAAGAAATGAATATTAATCTGGAAATACATCTCAGATCTACTGACCGTTCTCAGATCTCTTGGCAGTTTCCTGTGCATCACCTTTGTGTTCACAGCAGCTGCAGCAGAATTACAGGTCTTCCATTGTACTTTCTGGTGCCTAGCAGTCTTGTGCACAGTGTTTTGAATACACAACTTTCTGCTTGAACCAAAATGCCATCCTATCCAACAGATTAGAGCCCAGATGTATTTTTTTTTTAAATGCATTGCAAGTTAATCGCACATTTATGTCTTGAGAGATCAGAAGAAAATAAGGATATTATGCTTAAATTACTTTTATTCCCTGTGTAAAGATGTCACAATAATCTTTAATAATCTAAGGATACCAGTTTTATTCATGAAATAAAATATTTTTCTATTCAAACTAAATATACGTATATCTTTTATAGTAAAATACTTTGTATGATGGAATGAGTGCATGGAAATTACTTAGGTTTAAGAAGAATATTAAACAAATCAAATTACATACTGAAAAAATGTCACAATAAAAACAATGCAGTAAGTTTGAATACTAAAGCTGGTACTATTGACTTAATGTCACCTTATTTTTCTCATTCAGCATTAAAAAGTTTATAGCATTGTAATTTAAATGTATTCAATATAATAGACTGTAGAACTTGGGCTGTGAGTCTGAGATGAATTCAGTGTACTTTAAAGCTGTTACAATAACAGATTTTTTTCAGCAGGAAATCTATTTTCTAACATACCTGTGCTCCAGGGAAAAATTTTGCTCCTAAGAGAATTGAACACGTTGACTTTTAAAAAGACAAGTGGTCCAAATCTTATTTGAATAAATATCTCATCAACTTGCCATTAATATGTTGTAATGGGATTAACGAATGGTATATTTTGGACAGTTAATTTACAAAGGAAATACCTATTTTCCCATTTGGAATGTATTTTCTAAAGTATCAGAAACATATAATTAGTTCAATTAAAATTCAATTCTTTTAAAAAATCTGAACTGTGCCCCTTTGAATTGGTAGTTCAGCAGCAGATTAGCAGAAAAAGACAGATTAAAATTTACTTATTCACCCTTCTTTGCATCCTCTTCCATTAAATTCAGACCTTCTGGGTTTTTATCATATTTTTATTGACATGTTAATGTATAATGTGAAGGTGTGGAAAGACTGTAAGAAAATGTGGGAGGAGAAAAATCACAGACATCTTGAATAACATTCAGAGTAAGTGAAATGGGTGTATGGATTTTTTGCTGCTTATGTCCAGATACTGATTTTAGAGGATATTAATTCTAAGCATCCACTGAATGTCTCTCTCAAGTCAGCCTGGTTATTATTTTTCCATTATAGCTGAGTTCCTGGACTGTTCTACAACAGCGTCATTATTTTTACAGTCTGACACTGCAAATTATGTAGCAATATTAAACTATCTTTACTTGTGGTGTTTGAATAACACAAGCAAGTCAATAAAGCAGATGACAGTTGAGGTTTACAAAGACAGCTCTAATTAGAAAGGCAAAATGGGAACAATCTGTTTTTCATATTCAACAGCAGCAGAGTATTCCTCTGACTATGGAAATCCAGGATGCCATTGTTAATGACAGAGTACCTCAAATTAAATAGCAAGCATACACATTTTCCTGGAAAAGAAGTAATTTTCCTGGCTGTGGAGGCAGGTTCTGTAATTTCTTTTAATATTTTATCATTGCCACGTTTTTGTGTAACGTGTTTCCAAACACTTTTTATGAGATGATTTCTCCATAATGAATGCCTATTAGTGTCTGGGGCTTGAACATGTTAGTGTTTGAGGTTTGTTGTAGTAATACCATCTTCTGACAAAGACTTTTGAGGAATGAGAATTTACATCTTACAATGTTTTTTGTTTGTTTTTAAATATCATTTTGCATATAGTTAAACAAAACAAAACAAAGCACATTCTTTTGACTTAAAAGCCTGTCAAACATGCCAAGCTGAGAGTGGACCTCTGGATGAATATATTATTTGCTATCTACATATGGCTCATACAAACCCTCAACTCAATCCAGCCCTTGTCTGGTGCTAATGACCAGGATAACTGCTGGAAATAGACATCTGGAGTCTTTCCCTTTGGGAGGGATGTGTGGTAGGGGCATACTTGGTACAACCAGCTCAAATATCACCTTTTTTTTTGTTCTTGATATACTGGGTTTTGCTTTGTTTTGATTTTGAGTGCCTGTCATAGTATGGGAGGACATGTTCTGAAGCTGCTTATACATTGTTTACTTTTGCTGGCAAAAGTCTTTGAAAGAGGGATGTGAAGATAGTGTGTATGTGAAAAAGCCTTGTTCTAATTTACACCAAGACTGGAAAAAAACCAAACTGGGCTTCTCCAGAAATGAGACGAGTTGGCAACAGCTGTAATAATATTATCTCCAAATCCCTTAGGTCTTCTGATGAGGACCTTGCCTTAGGCTGCTGAGGTGAGTGATTGAATTACAGTGGATTACATTCTGTTGTATTTGTTGTTGAGTGTGATCTATATCCACAAAAGGAAAAAAAAACAGTAAAAAATAGTAAAAAAGTTTTTATCTTACTAAAAAAGATGACTCAATGTGCAGAACACTTTTTGCAGTGGAAATCACTATGGCAACTAACAAAGTATTATTTTAATTTCACACTGTTCTATAGGCTGCTTTGGGTTAGTCCTTTTATCTCTGTGAAAAACACCGTAGAATTTGGGGCAGTGTTTGAAAACATATCCTTGAATGGAAGCTATCTGAAGAAAGAAGGTAGGCCACCTGCTCAATAACTAATGTTAGTGCTAGAATTTACAGTTAGGTTTTATGCTAGTAGGACGATGTAGGCTGCGCTGTTTAACAAAAAAATCCATATTGTGTTGGAGTACTGAACCAAATATCTGTCTGTCTTCTCCTGTTGCTTAAATGTAGCCTTACCAGACATTAGCCATGAATCTAGGAGCATGCTGAATTTACTACAGGTGGGAATATAGAAAAATATATTTTCCAGCATAAAAGTGATTTGGGTATCTACTGATTTTCTCTGCTCCTTGTAGGATTGTGATAATGGGTTTCCTTTTTCTGGGTACTTTACTACACAGTGTTTGGCTTATTCAATAAAAATGTAATAAATATTCATAAAAGTGTACATTTCTCATACTGTTTATTTCCTTTCAACAGTTTATAGAAGGTTTCTTTAATCTACAATAAGAACAACTTGAAAGATTTACCATGTCAAATATATCCTTTTAGAAACTCAGAACTGTTAATTTCCCTTCCAATTTTTAAATTCTCATAAATTTACAATGACTTAATGATGAAAACCATCCCTTCCTTGTAGTGACAAGGCCTCCATATTCATCTATAACCTCAAGAATGTGTAGACTGTGTAATATTTCATGGAAGATGGATTAAAATATATCTTAAAAAAAGTATTTAATTAAGTTTCAAAAATTATAAGCAGAGGAGTGTTTACAGTCTTGTTTCCTCCAGTGTGTCATTAACCTTATACAATGACATTGTGTCATATTTCAAAGCTGAACTTGCACAGTTTCACCTTCTGTCTAGTATTTTTATTCGCAATGCAGTCAACTCTCTGTGCAGTCATATATCTTATTCATGTAGTTGTTCACTGATGCAGAGATCAAGTCTCTTGTCAATCTGCTTTTCATTAAGGTGAATAGCTTGAGTTCCTTCATCCTTAAGTTTTTTTTTCTTTTTTCTTTTTTTTTCTTTTCAGTCCTGGGTTATTTTTGTGATCCTCTTACCAGTTTTTGAGCGGCTATAGGACCACAAATGGCAGGGGCTGATAGTTGTGTCAGTGCTCTCCTCAGTGGCAAAGCTTTTCTTACAGTCACTTAATATTCTACTGTTCCATATATCCCTTTTCTCAGCATAGCACCAGGGACACACTGAAGCATGAGTTTTCAGTGATCTTTAAGGTCATTCTCATTCTGAGCAACTGTTGTCAAAGGTGATCCCTTATCCTTTTCTTTTTCTTTTTTTTCTTTTTTTTCCAGATGTACCACCTTGCATCTGTGGTATTAAGATTCCTTTGATTAGATTGTGACCACCCAGTTAACTCTAACAATGCAATGACTTCTGTCATAAATAAATGTTGCGCATTTTAAAAATTATTCCTGTTCAGATTTACCAGTCAGTGGTCTGCCCTTACCTATATGTTGGCAGATCTCTTAAGCAAGTTTTAGAAATGTTTAATTGATTCTTTGCAATCCCTCACATGCAAATTTTTCATTTTAAATTAAGTACCTTGAAGAAGCCAGAGTGGACTATACTGACACAGCTGTCTCTATCAAGCTGCTATGTATTTTTCTGAAAAAGCTGACAGGTTGTTTTAACAGGACCAGCTTACTGGGAAAACATCAATTATTGCGGTTTGGCTGCAGACTGGCACTAATGAGCTTTTTTGCCAGCTACAAGATCACTGCTCTGGGCTTCGCGTAAGGCTGACCAGTTTCTGATCTAGTTTCCCTGTCACCACTTTTACCACTTGTAAACACTGCAGATACATGGGGAATATTCCATGCTTGAGAATTTCATTTGATTTTTTTTTTTGTTAAAAAATTGTCAGTGGTTCAGAGAACTTCCCAGCTAATTATCTGGACTTGCTGATTTGAAATTGTTACATTTCTTCAGATGCTGCTTTGCATCTTTTATTACAGGTTGTGCTTTTCTGCTTTGGTGACAGGTAGGAGGAATATGCATTTCAGTGCTCTCTTTTAAATAAAGGACAAAGAATTAAGAACCTTGTATTTTATGAATTGGTATTTGATTTTCCTATCTGTATAAAGCAGAGAGTATATGTCTTGCCGACAAATTGTTTTTCAGAAATTGTTTCTAAGATCTCGTTCCTAACGTCTACGACCCCAGAGGCTATTTCATTGATTTCTTCAGTGTCTATGATCAGTCATTTGCATTATAGATCTTATTAAATGGCTATTAACTTTTTGCTTTGTGTTTTTCTTTTTCTGCTAGCATGTTTTATAGATGGTTAAAATGGAAGTCCATTTCTTTTCCCCTGGTTTTAAATCTAGTATATTTTTTGGGTTTGTGAAAGTGTGGGAAGCTGGCATCCAGTAGGATTTTTGCTAGGGTTTTCATTTTGAAATATAGTACTCTAAGCAGTGATATTGCTTTTGCTATTACAGCCATACAGGATGTGAAAGAAGGAAGAGTTTCAGGAGATGCATAATTTATAACTCTTTTTCTTTTATTCATTTATTTAAAAAAAACACAAACTTTTTTTTTTCCCTAGAGAGAGAACTTAAAAAGTACATTGGATAAAGCAACAAATAAAAATAATATGAAGAGGTATGAAACCAGGAAGAAGAAACTTCTATATAAAGTCTCTGAAAAATGGGCTGATTATACAAGAGAGGTTTTATTCAGCATGAAAAGATTAAATCCAGGAATGACATTTTTATTTTTAAATTTTAACTTCCTCCCACTAAGCACAGAGTCATGCAAATGAGGGAATGGTGAAGTAATTGAGTCCTTTGAAGGTGAAACTGTATGTCTCATCTTAGAATCAGGAGGGAATTCAATGAACTATTTAATTTAGAATCCCTTTCAAGTGTATTAAATAGGGTTTCTCGTTTCTGAACTTGGACTGCAAAAAGTTCTAGCTGATATTAAAAATATTTGCTCTATTTAAGAATGTTGTGGTTCAGCTTAAAGGTAGGAAAGGCAATGTCATCAGATTGAGAGCTGACCAGAGTGGACTTATTACATGGATTGCTGTCTTGTGTTTTGAGATCTGTGGTGAGCAGGACTTTCTAATTATGTCTGCTGACTTAGATTAGAAGGAAACTTTGATTTGAAGAGATTTAGTGCTTTTTACTAGAATTACTGGCTGAAGTTTTACAAAAGGCAAACTTAGTTTGAATTATAAGAGATTATGTGCTATCAGCAAGCTCTCATTGCATATCTGTGGCACAGATGGCAATGCAAGGAACTTATGAGCATGAGGCGGTACCATAAGTAATGTATTAGTCAGACTGAAAGCTCAGTCTGTTTTTTCTAAGAGTAACCAGTTGCAGCTAATTAGGTTTCTGGAAAACAAATTGGTCTTCCTGGGCTGTCAGTTCTGTATAGAATATTACGTGTAATAGCATCTAACAGACCCATTTCCTGTAAACGTATCTGATTGTTCTTTTTGGCCTTATGTCTCTAGAATGTACCTGGCTTTGTTTAAACTGGCCTACAGTTAAACTGTGAGCTATAAATGTCTGCACTGTATATAACTGTGCACTGTACTACCTGCCTTCTAGCTTGCATTGGCAAGTCATTCCCTGTAAATCTTCTTAGTACTATGTGTGCAGCTTTCTCTGCACCAGAATGGCTGTTTTTACAATTCCACTCCGTTCCTCCTTCCCGTCATTCTTCCTTTTGGAGGAGTACTTTTTGGTCCTAGTATTTTTATTTTTTTATTTTTTTTATTTTTTTTCCCTTTTAACATTGGTTTCCTTTTCTGTGCATTAATTCGGATGACACTTCTCATGTTCTTCCCTTTCAAAGAATAGCAGTGTTATAGGTATCCTCCTGATGTTTACTGCACTGAACTGCAACCCAAAGCAGCAGTATTCTCCTCATAAATTATACTATAGGAGAAACTATGAAGAATTCTGAGAATAGGAAAATAGAAATGTTAGTGACTAAATTACCTTCTAACTTTACTCTTATGTTGTGTAAAGCTGGATACTTGGTTCTATTTTTTTTTCTCTGATTTTGGAAACAAGTCACATGCAAAAAACATCTCCAAATTACTAAATAGTGCAACGGTTTAAAATGTGACAGCAGCACTGCTCAGTCTGTTATCGCAAATAGCTATTTTTGTGTCTTATTGCTGTGGGTTGCCATTTCAAAATACGTTTCCATATGTTTCTCAAAGGAATGCAATCCCCTGTGCTAGAAGCCTTCCAGATGTAATATTCTGCAAAAACCTCATGCAGTTCAGTAAGAGACTGGCATGTTTGCAATGGGCTCAGGAAAAGAAATATTTTTCTTTGAAAACTGGGCAACCTCTGCTTCTTGTGGCCCTGCTTGAGAGACAAGTCAGAGCCTGCAGAGGTCCCTTCCAACCTCAACCATTCAGTGGTTCTGTGAAAACTAGTAAAGGATAGCTGGAACAAAGAGAGTTTGGGCTGTTTGAAGTAGGTATTATCTCTGAGAAATGAAAGCATAAGGAATGCCATCTGGCCCATGAAAATATGCCACTGCAATGATTACAGTATTAAAGAAAGCAGTCTACTAGCGTTTAGCAGGGTAATGAATATCATTGCTATCACTTGAAACAAGATGGCAAAACTGAGGATTTGTTAGAGCGAAAAAATTCTCCATTGTTTGAAGAACAAAATTGTTCTAAGTCATTTATGTGGCCTCTGGTCACCAATTTAGATAAACTCCTCAGCTGATCCAAGTCCCCTTAGCAATGTAAAGCTGGTGCTGAATTAGCTTTACAGCTTCTCTTCTAGTGGAAACGCATGTCTGCCACTGCACATGTAGAGCATCCTACAGATTTTCACTGTTCTGTTCTTTAGGTAGCTGGTGCTTCTCTTGGCACTTAAAGAACCCAGTATTCATCCTGGGAGGTATCAAAATATTGCCTGTGACAGCAATGCATATATCACAAGCAGTACAAAATGAATTTGTGTCATGTCACCTGTACAACCTGATAACCACACAGATCATTTTCAGCCATGGGAAAGTTTTTGTGTTTTGATTTGAGCAAGGAATGCCTGTATAGTCTGGAAGTGATTAGGAAGTGGTTGTCATTTTACAGTGCAAGGCTGGTAGCTTTTAATAGCCTGGTGAACGTGTGTCTGCATCTTTCAGAAAAAAAGGAATGAGCTTTAACTGAAAAATACGCACTACTTAATTCTGCTAGTCCTGCCTGGATGGTGGTGTATCTGCAGCCAGAAAAGAGTATTACTGAATCTTACCGTGCCATTTACATTGCTGACAAACTCATATTTCAGCTGTACATATAGAAGCTATGGGAAGCAAATAAAACATTTCTCAGTTATTAATTTAATACTAGACTTTGGGCAAATGAGTGAACTTCCTGTTTTAAAATATGGCCTCCATTTTTAGGTCCTCTATACTTTATAGGTATTTAATAATAGCTGTTTTCTTTTCCTGAATTCAAGTCGATTGAACACCTGCTTTTTCTATCAACTACTACTTAAAAGCATACGCCAGATTTCTAGAAACAAACAAACTGAAAAATCAATTTAAGAAATCTGAAGCATTTATGAAATATAATTTTTAATTTCCTGGACTTCAGCATCCCCATCTGTACAATGACTGTCTCAGCTGGATGTTGAGGAGGTTTGTCAACTTAGTGGCAAACTGGAAGGAAGTCGCTAGTACTGTTCTTGGATTGCACTATAAAAACTCAGGAGAGGAAAAGTCCATGGTCATTCCCTTTTCCTAGCAGAGCTTTCTCCTTGCTGCTTTGTCAGGGGGAAGACTGAATTTCTCTTGCCCTTCAATGGACTTGCCTCTAAATCTCACAGATACTGGGTTCCATGTAGAAACTCTGAATCTCCATGCAGTTATGTGCCCCGGTAACTGTGCAAACCTTGTCAGCACAGCCTTCAGGGATCTGCACTTTCCACCAAGAGATGTGGTATAAAAAATGAAGGTACGCCTTCACAGTACTTCTCCATCCTGGTGCACAGCCACCATAATCTCTGCAGTAATTGAGGAAGATGCTTTAGTAGGGTGGCCTCTACCCAACTATACATAACTGGGACTCTCTGTGGGGAACCTTTGTAGGTCCATATCTGCCCCCTGCAAGATGGTTGTGATGCTGGTCATGTAGTGTCTACTTTAGATACAAAAGAGTCCCAGTGTGAACTTGCTGGACTGGTTGTTAAACACATTAAACTCTTCCAAATGGAATGCTTGCATTGAATAGTAAAATTCTGTGTCTATATTTATCTTTGCAGTGTCTAATTAACTCTCTGTGAGATTGGTCATTCAGGCTGCAGGTTTCCAGGAGCTATGAACCAATTCTTAATTCTCTATTAAATGCAGGGAGTTCTCATTTTAGAAGTTTTCTTTTGTATGTTGAAATTTAAATAATTTGAACTTCAAACAGGCATTTAATTTTACATATTTTTTCCTCTGGCTTTGATAAAGTAGTGAGCCTGCACAAAAGGTAAAATTGTTCAGCCGACTAGCTTGAACAAACCTGTTCTTGAATAAAACTTTCTCTTTGCTCACCAGTTAAAACTTTGTGGAGTTTTTTATGACAGGTATGAAAGTCACCTTGTCTGCACATCGCAGAAGCTCACAATCGTTTTCTGGAAACTGCAGATGGAGGCAGATTGTTGTGCACTACTGGACAAGTTCCAACACATTTTCTCCTGTGCTGCAGGTAGCAGTGGCCCATTCTTTGCCAAGATTTATATGGAGTTATTTTAACTTATATGAAGCTCCATTTATAAAAAATTAGGTTTTCAAAAGCTTCATTGGTTAGTCTCATATCTCAGAAATATTACATTTCAGTAACCTACTTACTCAAGTTTTCACAATAATTACAAAGTTTTCTAACAATAATAATTTCTGATTGGCAACTTTGAATTTTGGTGGCTAAAGTAGCCTAAACATCTAAGTTCCAAGCTTTAGAAGATATAGTAGGAAACTACATAAGGAAAATTTCCCACGTCTAAGATAAGATTGAAATAGAAAATGTAAAATAAATCTAAAAAAGTTTTTCTTTTTAATGTAAGCTACTGGTCTATTTTACTCATTTTAATTTGGAAGAAGGAAATGCTACTTTGATAAATAGAAAAGCTTAAATTTAACAGTAAAGGTAGTCATCTTCTTTTATATTAGCTGTTTGACTCTATGGGCTATTATCTGAAAAATCACAGTGATAATATTGTGAAATATATTGAGAACAGTTTTACAAACTTTGGCCCGCATGTACAGTGTCGGATACCTTTATGTTTACTATATCAGCCCCTTGGGTTTATACAAAAAAAAATAATCCTACCTTTGCAGGTAACTGGGACAGTTCCTTGCAAAATTCCTTGTTTAGTCATTATCAGTGGGGTTGTTTATTAATTTTGTACTAAACTTCATGAACTTATCTCTACTGAGAACACATCTTGTGTTGTAACTGGGCTGCAAATGGAAAGATTGCATGCTTGCTCTGGTTTACACATGCTGGGGTAAATGAGCTGCAGTGGGGTGGTGGAGCTGAATCCACTAAGGTAGGCTATAATTGGAGGTACAAAGGAGATGATTAGAGACATGATAATTATGGATGTGAAAACCCCTCCAGCAGAGGGACACAATTATATGGTTGTGCTGTTGGCTTCTCAGTCAGGAAGCTGACAGCTCTCCTGCGCTTGTTGAAGAGGACTGTAGTTTAATGACATGAGATTTCATAAAACCAAAAAAAGCCTATTGGCCATCATAGAATAGAATACTATGACTCCAGTTCTGGGAAAAACAATGCTGAATTTCATGTATACATATTTATCAAAATCTAACACCATCTATTCCAGCTGAGTTAAGCACATACCTGGAATAGCAGCAGCAAATCTACTGATATTACACCAGTTATTCATTTTTTATGTTTCCATGATACTAGAGTTATTTCAGGAACAATATAATGTGGAAACAGAGACACTGTAAATGGCCCAAGGTCATAATGGTGGTACCAGTTAGATAAAACTTTTTTTTTTTATCGCATTTTATAGGCATTTTATATGCCCCCAAACAGCTTCACTCATGAATAGTATTTTTTTTTTAATAACCTGTGAGCCTCTGTGAAAAGCAATGACAACACTGTGATTGTTTTGCAAGCATGTTTCTAGGGTAAAGTATAATGACATAGTCATACAGCATTTTTGTAACACAGAAACTGCAAGACTATATTCTGACTCACTTGCAGAGTTGCTTTTTCCCCAAATAATTGAATGCATGAAATAGCAACACCACCATTTTTGAAGGATTATTTCTGGTTTAGATGAACAAATAATATATATTTATATATATATACACACACACATATAATTCAAAGGTAGTGACTAATTTTAAAAGTTATGATGGGTCATATTTGCTCCGTCTGTGATTATCAGAGAGTAGAAAAGTCACTCTGAGTTTAGGTAGGAAATTTTGTATCCACTTGTAAAAGTAAAAAAAAAAAACAAGCCAAAACAAAAAACCACAACAAAACAGAACAAAAGAAAGTGTAGACTAAGAACATCCTCATGCAGGTAATCTGTTCAGAGGAGTTCTCTGTGTTGCAAGGTACAGTGCTGAACAAATAACACCACTGCAACTGAAGCACATTTTCAA
This sequence comes from Cygnus atratus, assembly GCF_013377495.2. Taxonomy (NCBI): domain Eukaryota; kingdom Metazoa; phylum Chordata; class Aves; order Anseriformes; family Anatidae; genus Cygnus; species Cygnus atratus. Next base: position 3,062,471 of record NC_066372.1, on the reverse strand, counting down.
GAAATGTTGCAAATGACAGAACCTATTGAACATGACGTTTTGCTTAAATTGCTTGTCAAGCTTGTCTGCAAATACTAAAAAAGGTAGAAGGAAGGCCTGAATTAGAAGGATGGCTTTAAGGAGCAACTGCAGTAGTCGGTTCTTTTATATGAAACAGCGTGGGGAGATAAAGATCTGCAACAGAGTAGACTTGCAGGCCATTTTAGTGCTTTAGAGATATATTCTCCTCTTCTTCTTTTACACATTTTTCTCGTCCCAAATCTCAGTCATGAAGGTCATTTGCTAGGTGTTTTTCTTCATTTCTTCCTGGGATGAATCTCTAAACATTTACTTGAATGATAAGTTATGTATGAATACTTAGATGTTAGAGAAAAGATAGACTGAAATGTCTTTACAGTGAGATTCCTTTGCAGTTGTAAGGTAAACTTTGTCTCCATTTTGCAGACAAAATTCAAGGAGGTTGTTTGGTCCAGAAGATTTAGATCTGTACAGAACTCAAAATTATTTGTGTGTAAATAATGGGCTGACTGTGGTGTATCCATTATTGTATGAATGATTTATATAGACCTGGAGACCTGCTCTATGCTTTAATGTCTTTAAGGCAAATGCGCTTGTTTTACAAACAGACAAATGTACTGGACAGTTAAAAATCTGTTTTACTTTCTGGTTTAAATTACACTGTATAGTGACTAAGTCCAAGCTATGGCCCTTGACTTCACTGTCTTGAGGCAAAGGTTGCATTTCATTTCTGCAACTTTATTGCCTTGACAGTTTGCCTGGCAATTATAACTGAATGGTGCTGGAGACTAAGCCAGGTTACTGATCACACATAATAAGAAGGATAGAAACAAGTTTTCACTCTGTGTGGCACTAGGTCTGTGAGCTGTTGAGAATAACAAACACTAATTATTTAGATTATAATACAATAGAGTCTCCATACTAGTGACAACCCCAGGGAACTCTCATGGGTTAGTTTGACTCCAGAGCAGCATGGTTCTTACAAACAAGGGTGATTCAAACTTGCTTTGCCTGTCTTACAGCACTCATTGCTATTGGTAAACCACATTTTGCCTATTAGTAAAGCAAACAAACCTGGTGGTGGTATAAGGAAGGCAGACCAAGGCATTGGCCAACCCCCATGCATTTTTCATCCTGAAGTGGTATGCAGGCACTGGGATCTAAAATACAGCCCTTAAACTTGGCGCAGCCTATCTTTGAATGACAATGCAGTGGGCTGTGCTAATTTATATGACATTGACATCCCCAAGTGCAACCTTTTGAAGTAACTACTCTTTTCCAGAATATTAAAACCACTAAATAAGTGTCAAATAGCGTCATTCAGCGTATGAAGAATAGTTAAGGAAGTGGATCCTCGTTCACACAACTTTGATTTTTAGATCTTTGGTATAAAGCTCATGAATCTTTACCAAACTACTTCATTCACTGAAATCCATAATTGATTTTTTTCACCATGAGACTTGTGCTGAACAAATCAATTTTTAGCATCTGTCTGAAAGCAGAGGCCATAAATCACCTATTTTATTACAAACTCTTGGGATTTCAGTAGCAGGTTTTCAAAGCTTGTTGGACTAATTTTACATGAGGTGTATATTTACTTGTTCTGCTCTAAAATATTCTTTAGTACAATCTATATGTGCAGGTAAGAGAGGTTTTACTTGGCCTGTTATTTCATTTTGGCTCAAGACATTTACTGGCTTTTATTAAAATGAAAACAATGGAAAATACATTGAGCTTAATATTTGGTTTGGATTTTTTTTTTTTTAATTTTAAACAGTGTTCTGTAAAGTTCTTAATGAAATTTAATGTTTACCATGACTTCATTTAATCAATTACTTATTTTGTATTCCATTCACTCCTAAATACCTTGCTTGGAGTAAAAGCCCTACTATATTAGATGCTATAGAAATGTGAAGGAAGAAGACAATCTGTTCTTACCATCTGCTACTTGTTCTTGCAAATTTGCACTTATATGGCTCATTTTATGCAGCATATGCAGTTCCTGTCATATTAAAGCAATGTTTGCCATATATTAACTGAGCACATGTGAAAGTCCTTGCCTGAAGTTTCAGTGCTGCCAGTGCCAATTAAATAGCTCTTGGTAAGAGGAACGGTTCTCAATACAAACTTGCGTGAATGTGTTGGTGTCTGTAAGAAAGAGCTGTAGGTTAAAACAGATTTTGGGAAGGAGCAAAAGAAAAATGACAATTGAAGTGTCTGAATATACGCTGGCTTCATGTACAGATGGTTGGTTTCTTAATTTCTTTTCAAAGTCATGAACTATAAAGAACAGATTGTATAAGAACTACCTAGTACAGAATTACCTAGTCCCTCTTAGCTGGCTTCCCACGGGCGTTGTGGCACATGGTCTTTCTATACCTGTTCTGTCACTGACTCATTGAGCAACCTTCAGTAGCACACTTGGAGTTGTGTTTCAAGATGTCTGCTAGTGCTGCACACCTTTGCCTTGCCTTGTTTCTTTCTAAATTGAGATAGTAGTATCTTAACTTGATGTAGCATCTGTCAGTGAAATAGGAGATTTATAGGAGTTCGTGTAATTGAGAAAGATGCATGTTGCCCATGCTCTGGAACTGGAGAGGAGAGATTTCCCTGTCCTCTAGCTCAGCTTCTGTATCTATAAATTAGAGATTATACTTAACCTTCCATTGTACAAGACCTGTAATTTCTCAGTTGATGCAGTTCCCTAGGATTATCTTCTTTCATTTTAGAGGTTGTTATTTTATCCATACTTCTAATAAAACAAAGTTTTAATTTCTAGTAAATACACACCAAATCCTTAAGATGCATATCAAAAGTTGATCATACAAATAATTGAAGATTTGAAGACTGAGACCTTAGGAGAGTCCCACTCAATGAGTAATAACTGAAACACTTTAGTGCTTATAGTGTGTGTGTGTTTATTTGGAAAAATAATTTTTAATGAAAATGACAAATATTTAACATTTTGTTTTCTGAGATTAAGGTTAATAATAGGAAAAACATATTTTCTGAGTAGAGTATATAACCTATAATTTCAGGGACTATACTGGTTATAGAGAAATACCTTAAACCACTTAGAATAGGCAACATCAGTTAAAAAGCAGTGCTTTTCTAAAGTATTAAGCATCATTGCTATTTAATACAAACCCTGTATGCACCAGAAAGTGATTAATGAATGAATCTGACTACAGCCACTAGCTACTAGCTAGTGGGCTAGGACCAGGTTTAAAAGTGGAAGAGATTATTTTTAGCTGGATAGAAAGTAACCTGTCAGCAACCATTGTGTATGTCAAGATGTAGATGTGCCTAAATCCCTTTTGGATGTAGATTTACTCTGTTTCCTTTAAAGCCTTTTTATTTCATATGTGCTTGTCTCTTTTCTGTTCCTCTGTGTGCAGTACTGGTGCTTTTCAGTAAACAAGATGTGAATTCAGTCTCCTATTACAAAATGGCTTCACTGACGGTATGAATAGCTGTAGCATAAATATTTTGAGGAGGCTTTCAAATTGAGAGTATGTTCACTTGTATTACAAGTTAATATTTGAGAAGTGCTGTATTTTTATTTAGAAAAAAATGGAAGAATGGCCGATTGGCAGGACAAGCACTGTGAGCTTTTTCCTCCTGATACCAAACAAATAAACAAAACCAACCAAACAAAAGAATTACCACCACCACCAAAAAAAGCTACCAAGAAATGTTGTTTCCATAGTCTGTCAAGATGAGAAATGAAATTGAAACTTGCTTGGAAACCACAAAGAAGCACTTGGAGATAAAATCTGATGAAAATCCATCAAAGTGGCATAGAGAGATTGTATTTCAGGGCAGCTCACCTGTCTGAAATGGAAGGGCTTTGAAGCTGCAGACAGTGACAAAATGCTTGGTTTATTATTTGAATATTTTTGTCAAAGCCAAAGCTTGACAAATTTAAAATGTCCTCCTGAAAGATATACCATGACAAGAAACTTTAAATGGGAAACTGTAATTTCGTGAGCAGTGTCATTTATAACATTGCTGCTTCCAGAAATCTCTGTTTGGGTATCTCAAAATATGTGTGGATTTTACTTCCACATAGCAGTGGTGACTTTGAACAACTGTTATTGTATGTAAAATTTTATTCTGAATGTGAGAATTTTGTTTGTTTGTTTTTAACAGAAAGTATATTCTGGTCTAAATGGAAGGTTAATTGTAGAGTTGTATTCAATTTGATAGCCACACAGGTACAAAAGATGACAGAATTCTTACACTTCCCAGGGGCTATTCTTTTCTGCATCTCATTTAGAAAATATTTATCCCAACCAGCATGTGGTAGAATTTGAAATTTTGGAGAAAACCAAAGTTTGGATAACCCTAACCAATCACAGTTCTCTTTTATGAGCAGAAGGTGTTCAAATAAATGCATTTTTCTTGGTAATATTGGTCACTAGAGATGCATTGCACTGTCATTTTCATTTATTTCAATGCCCCTCCCATGTATTTGTACAGTTGCATTATGTTCCTTATTGCATCTGCAGTTGTGCATAGTGAAAATTATTACTGAAAAGGTGTTGATGTACCATGTTTGCTCAGAGATCATGTGATTCCAACAGAGAAGCTGGCAACCTTTTCAGCTGGCTATCTACACAGAGCAAGAACTGGGTAAACCAAGGAAAGAAAAACACTAAAGGAAGAATCTCTGAATGTTAACTGTTTGTAAAACCAGAGCTGTGCATGAAAGCAGGTGAAGCAATGGACAGCACTTCAAGAGAAAAGGACATGGAGAGAAGCTATAGACTCAGCAGTGAAGCTGCTGCTATGGAAGGACCCTGCAGAGCTTTCTGTCCATATATCTGAAATCCTGTGCAGAAAATTCAAATGAAGATATTCTCTGCTTAGCTGACTTGCAAAAACTCTTTTACAGCAGTAAAGAGCTGGTTAGATAGACTGGAATTTCATGGGACTAAGGTACATGTGTGAACCTGAAATTAGTGTGAATGATATAAAATGACCATTGGTAAAAAACTGCATTGACAGATCCTGATTGAGTATATTTGCTCCAGAGGGATCATGCTAAATCAGCTGATGCAACAGGAATAAATTGCAATTTTAATACAGTGCTTGTGCAAAATTCAAGGAAGTTACTAATTGTATTTCTCATTGAATACTTTTTTTTCCATTGCACTTCCTCCTGTTTTCCATTTAACACTTCCCTTTTACCCCTAGATATTAGCATTTTCAAGTTAAGTAATAAAGTAGCAATTAAAAATCAGGATGCAATAAAGCTAGAACAGAAGAGTGTGTTACAGACCTGTATAGTTACAGTAATTCAGATTCTTTTGTCAAGTCAGGGCTCTCAAGATTCCCCCACCATTTTTTTAAAGCTATTAAAAGCTATGAAAGCCAACAATTGGTTCCACCTGTTTTTTGTCTCCTACAGGGTAGAAAGAGCATTGAAGCATAGGTGAAAACAATCTGTTTCAACTAATGTTTAAAGCTCCAATAAATATGAACTTTTCACCACAAGCCCTCTGAAGATCTGTAAGTATGTATTAGTGTGCTCTTACTTAACTTATTCAAGCAATAGCTGCTTGTTTTATTACACACAGATAAATACACACACACACTTGCTCACGCAGCTAGATCCAGGTGAATGAGGCAAGAATACTAAACCTGAAAGAAGCTGTACATTCTGTAATTTAGATGCAAGTTTCCTTAGGCCTTGCTAATGTTTCTTTTGTGCTTGCTCTGCAGATGTTTGTACAGTTGTATTTGGTAGCACAATAGCAAACTTAATCAAAAATACTATTTAAATAAACCTGATACTTTAATAGATGGGTGCCCGGGCAAATGAGCTTTTTAAACATATGAATGTCATCAGTGGATATCTTTAAATATTTGTGTTACAAAGTCCCTTGATAATTATTTTTTCCCCACCCAAGAACAACAAATTGTATTCAGAATATTTGCAATCAATTCTCTGAAAGAAAGTATTTGAATACTTTAAGCTAAAAAGAATTGATGAATTCGCTGTATTCTTGCAGAGAGAATCTTAACTAGCTGAAAAACTTATTCATGATTTGTTGAGCTATAATGTAAACACACTTTTACAGTAAAAAGTATTTATATTGATTAGAATAGAAATTTTGATGAAGTTAAAGCCACTCTCAGATCGAAACCCTAAGTATCTGTGATGGACTGGTAAAGTTACATGTAAAAATCTGTCTATTTTTAATATTTTAATATTAAAATATTGTGTTTACCACACCAGATGTCTTTTATTGTAGTTTCAGACTTTCTGTAGAGGTTGTGGGTTTCAAGTATAATCATGACCTTTAAGTATAATATTCTTCATTTGTGTTTTCTTGGAAAAACTAATATTAAAAAAAAATAGAAAAAGAAAAGTAAGGTGTGTCCTGAGGCTCTTTTTCATATTCAGGAGAGTTTCTGATAAGACATCCCTAGATTTATTATGTCCCTTTTGTATAAAATTTTTTGCTGTAATAGAAGTAGCACTGGATTAGATATGCTACTTGGGGTTTACAACACAGATGCGTTTGAAAATAGCCTTTGATTCAAACTTTGAAAGCTACAAAGAGTATCTAATTTACCTCATTTAAATAATTTTATTTAATTTCTGGTTTTGCACCCATGCTTTCAGAGGCTTGTCCTTTCAAAAAAAAAAAAAAGTAGAAAACACACTTAGGGCCAAATTCTACATTCACATGTGTTAGTTGGACCACAGTGTTCAAGGCGGTGGCATGACTTTAATCAAGGACACAGTCTGATGTCACTTTCTGAGGCCAACCACCTATCAAGATGACACTAGAGTTACTGACACCTGAAAGGTTTAAAACCATATTTCTTACTCTATTTAATATTAACAGTTCTTAGTACTTAGACACTTGAAATACCATCTCCCACCAGCATTTGTGTATACAAGTGATCAGGTATAAATAGTTTTAAATATATTTTCTGTAATTATATCTAATAGATAATGAGCAGTTACAAATTAATCTGGACATCAAATTTTAGTAGCAGACATGCCATATGGCATCAGAGCTACAATTGTTAGGACGTAAGAATTTCTTGAGAAAATAGAAGTTGCTCCCAATCCTATAAATTCTACATGAATGTTCTTTAGGATTTACCTTATTTTAGAAGCAATCCTCTTTATCTCCTCTGTTCCCAAACATTTTTCAATCTGTCTGAAAAATGTCTGAGATTGTTACTTCTCTCTGCAGGCCTCCAAATTGCCTGATAGGCTTAAGATTGATTTCTGTACCACAGGTACATTTTGTCTTTTATGAACTTTGCCAGCATTTTCAAAAATGAATGTCTAGAAGTCAAGCACTTTACTGAGGAACCCAGGTGGAACTAGTCTGAGTTTCAGATGAGCTGGAATTTCCCGGAATGGCTACAGACTTCAAACTAGTCTGTCCCTTTCAAACTAGTTTTTATATTAAGTGAAACATTGAAGACTTTTATTTTCAGTTATCCAGTTAAAAAAAAAAATATTTGAAGGGTTAAATTTTTGCAGCATTAGGCAAAAAATGCCTGCCAAAATATTGCCTACCTGGCTACAATTTGGACAGTTTTGAACAGCTGTATTCCAAACTGGTTGCAAGGAACTAATACATGAATTTCAATTAACTTACTCCTTTCTATATTTTTGGGTGATACTCTGTTTTGTTTAGGTCCAGGTTTAAAATTTGGTTGGTATTAGCTTTTAAAATAACTCTTCCCAAAACACGGTAAGTAGCTACTAAAGAACAAGGAATTTGAGACACAAGCTTAAGGCCAAAGCAATGGACGAGTTACAAAGTCTCACTTGATGACTAAATGCTGGAAGAATTAATCATGTGTCTATCTCGCCTTGTACTGAACTGTGATTAACAGTGGCTGAGCTACTTGTCTGAGATCCTGAAATGTTCTTCATTTCCTGATGCCATCCCAAAATACAATAAAAAACATGTTTCTATTCCTGTTCTAGCTTCTGTAGCCCTTTACATCTCTAGAACTGCTTTTGTCTAGAATTCCCCATTCCCATGAACTATTGTCTGGTTCACAGTTTCTAATTGAGTAAAAATATTTAGTTTGACTAACTATTGACCAGTTGTCTCACGCACTAGTTTTTACTACAGATCTGATATGCTACTTCTGCATTCAAATCACACGGGTAATGGTGCTATTTGTTTCATTAAACAAAAGATGTATAAGCACATACAAGTGCAAACACATAAATCGCACAGTAATGCAAGATACATTATGTCAGAAAACATGTTAATTTTATGTTATAAAATTTTATTTGTTAAATGAAGGATAAATTACAATAATGTGAAAGGATGCTGAAAACTATTTTTGATTTAGAGCCATGTCTGGGACTTTCCTGTGTAACATGGTAGCTTTCCATGATAACTACATTAAAATATAAGAGGTAAATAGTTGTGCCATGCTGTATGAAATCAGTAACGATTATGATGGTAATCTACCCACCAATTTTATTTTTATAACCTGATACATCTAATTTTAAGTTTCTAGATTTGGAATTAGTAACATAGATTTTTTTTTAAATTAATTATTTTTTTTAAATTTCTTAAGTATATAATATCTAGACCTAGCTCAGGAAAAAAAAATAATGAAAAGCAACATCAGGATATGTTGTATGTTGTGAATTTGGCTTCATAGCGAGTAGTTAATTGGATGCTTGAATCTTTGCAAAAGTCCTGGCCATAACAGAAAATTGAAAACCGTCATATTTACCTGTTTGATAATAAAGTAAAAAAAGGCAGAAGATTTTTATCTTGCAGAACAATATTTTGTCATTGGTAATCCAACATACTTAGCTCTTCTAATTATTTTTTTCATTCTCATTTTGACTATAGACTAAGTAATCTAAATTTTTAGAACATAGTGTTACTGATATCCATTACCTTGTAAGGCATAAGTAACATAGGGAGGTTTTTCAAGCTATAAAATGTCATCTGTGTTCTTATGCTCTTGTAGCTGCATTCAATGGCACAGAATTTTCCTTCATTATTTTCCTCAAAAGGTAAAACCTCCTACTTATTTTTTCAATATTTCAGGTAGTGGCTGTATATCTTCTACAGTCTGTAGCAGAAATTAGGTTAGCACTGGTTGGTTTTAGCTTTCTTTCTCATGTATTTCCCTAAGCTCAGTGTTTAGACTTGGTAATGGTGTTTCAGTCTGCTGCTCTGGGGTGCTCAGTGCCTTCCTCTACCTTAGGTGCTCAACTTGTGTAAGATCAAGCCCAGGATAAGCACATGAGCTGGGTTTTCCATACAGTCAGATCCCAAAGTTCATCTTGGGAACTGATGATTTACTGCTTTGAGAACACTAGTCTGGAGAGTTGTGCATCTGTAGTAAATACGGAGCACAGAACTTGTTAATCAATGAGTATAACCTATTATTTCCTTAAATGAGAAGGATTCTATGGTTAACAGTTCCGACAAGAATTTTAGGGCAACACTGTCCAGTATCAAAAATTTGTATGCTGGTCAGACTTCATATTAGACCAGAAGTACTCTTTTCTGTAGAGTGATGGTTGGGAATCCATGGTTAGGAGACAGAAAGTTGTACTCCTGCTTGAGGTGAAAGTTTTTGACCTGGTTTAGGCATGGAGAAGGGAAGATTCTTTCTTCAAAATGTAAATGCTCAGTTCAAAAGGTAAATCTGCTCATTTTCTAACTTAAGTATTGCTTTAATGTTAATAAAGTAATGAAAAGGTAATGTTAATATTGATTACCATTGTAACTGTTGATCATGCCAGCATGTTGTCTTGACCACCGGAGCTCTGCACATCAGAACATGCATTATTGTTTTTCATTCTTTTAAGTTGTTACTCTTTAGATTGAATGATTTTAGAAGAAATATATTCTTCTTCCTCAGTTTTAACCTTAACCTTACGTATGAAAAAGAATGCAGACTCAAACATTTAAAGCACTTATAAAAAGTCTCCTTTTAACTAATTTTACAGTATTAATGACTGAAAAGACTAGATAGTTTTCTCCTGGAAACCATTCATTTAAGAGTATGCCAGCTGCTCTGTAATCATTTTACAATCTGTTTTGCAATATATAGGACAGTGAGATTTAATGTAATCTACTTTAGGACACTGAGATTCAATATAATCTAATTTACTGGATGTTTCAGCATTTGGGAAGGATTTTCAGACTTTTCTGGGAGTTGTCTAAAATATTTAGCAGTTCCTAAAATGCAGAGGTTTTTTTTGTAATTTTGAAAAACAAGAGGAGATGTGAAAATACATTTTTTTTTGTTGTTGTTGATAAAGGGACCTTAAGCTTTTATTCAAATTCTGTAAATGAGAAGAAATTGTATCTATAGTTCTACAATATGTGTCATGGAATGGTACAAAGCTAGTTCATGTTCACTTTGTAAAAATGCTTTGTAATTTTTTGATGCAAAATAATAGTGAAGAACATGAAGCCCTTCATTGATATTATGAACTCTCATAAGATGTTTATAATTTTCTTCATCAATTGAATGGGGATCAAGTATAAGGTATATCCCTAATTATGTTATGGTACTTTTCAATAAAATTCCCCACTTTAAAGAAACTAATGTGAAAGGAAGAAATATTCTATGATTAATTCTGACTCCGTGAAATATAACAGTACATCTGGAAACTATCTTTAAAAACTCTTGAGTTATGCCATGCTTAATAAAATTCTGATTAACAATTTTGCAAAGGAAGTTAGAACAAAAAAAATACTGATCTTGAAAGGGATTGCAGCAACATTTAGTGAAAAGTAGTGATGTGTTGTTCTGATATATATATATATATATATATATATGTTTTTTTGTTTGTTTGTTTATTCTGGAATGCATTTTATACAGAGTTTTATAATAAAGTATAATATTTTAGAATGACTCTATTCCAACCTTTAAGTATAAGTGTTGGTTCTTTGGCTCTGATTTGTCATCCCAGCTCTGGAGGTTAGGTGTAAAGGTATCATGTTACAATAAGCAGATCGTGCTTAAAATTATGCAAATATGTATAACTGCTCTATTGAAGTCAAAAACTGAGAAATGATGATTAATATTTAAAAAGCACTGGAGCCATGTCTGGTGGTTTAATCCTCTGCTCTGGTATAGTACGTACGTAACTCAGCATTTCATGAAACAAGATTATTATTTTGTTTCCCAGCTGATCCACCTATATAATGTAGATACAGATAATGTAATGGAAATTTTCTGTAATTCTAGTCTTCACCATTAAAACAAGAACATGCCCATCATTACAAGTACAGATTCAATTTGGAAAATTCTTATCTTCCTCTCGAGCAAAGTTGTTCCTTATCAGACACTTTTAATACATTCTAGTGAGAAGTAACCGATGTGGCAGTGTTCAAAAAGTAGTGGTGGTGATATGATCTCATTGCTAAGAAGCTTCACTATTATAAAACAAACAAACAAACAAAAAACCAATAAAACTCTTATAGTCTTTCCACCTGAATGTTTCCTTATCTAAAGCCTACTGCGTGTATCTCGGTTAATTTCCTCAGAAGATTTAAACTTTGTCTTCTACCTTACTATGTATCCTAAGTGTTGATGATCATTATCTTTTTGGCTAAAATGTATAGAGTATTTACTGCTTGATTTCAGCTTTTCAGGCCCTTCAGCATTAGTATATTTACATATAGAAAATATTATGCTGGAACATATGTGGCAACCAATGTATAGAATAAAATTAATGTGCGTCTGCCTCTCTGTACATAATAGCAATTTATTTTCAGCCAGCTTCTACCTTGTCCAATGCCAATATCACTATTTGTATCCAAGCCTGGAGCTGTATTATTAATGATATGATATTAAAAATAAAAGAAAATACAAGAACTGAAGTCAGGTTTGTTACTTTGTTTTGGACAGAGCCTTTCTCTGCCTCTTATATGTCTTCACATGTAAAAGAAATAATTTTTAATTTCTCCTAATTGCAAATAAATGATCTATAGATGTATTCAATACTAGGAATACGTAGCATACAGCAAAAATAATATTTATTTGTAGCATCTCTGAGTGAATTCAGAACATACTTATGATGCAGATGTGAAATCTGTACTATCTCTGATATGAATTCAGAACATATTTATGATGCAGATGTAAAACTTCCTGGTGATGGATGTTAATACTGCAGATAAGACCCAAAATCAGTAAATGGAATATTTTCTTGTACATATAACTCTGGATTTCATGTCTAAGTATGCATATGAAGAATGTAAAGTGAATGCAATGTATAGGGAGACTTTCAGTTAATGTATTTTTTTCTTTTCAAACTTTTTTTTTTTTTTAAATGTGTAAACATGATAGTGTCCAGATGTATGGGACACACAATTCAGGTGAGTATTCTGTTTGTCTATAGTTTCCAGTCAACTGTTAGAAATATGTTTGTGCTGATGTCTGATCCCTGATTATTTCTAAATGTTTGACCAAAAATAGTCTTTGCAATGTCTTGTGAAGAGTCTCTCAGCTGTGTGGATTACAGCAGAATCATCATATTGCTCGTTGTCTCTTGGGTCAATGTTCAGGCCTCTGAAACTTAATCTGTGGAAGAAATGCTGAAGTTGTTTCTAAGAATATAATTTGAGGTAAAACTCCTTTTCTACTTCTGTAGAAGTGGATTAGTTAGAAACCTTCGCAGACCCGAGAATTACAAAAATTCCAGTGTATTTTCACAGGACAGATTAACAGAGACAAATAAAAAATTACATGTCTTTCAGCTTAAGATAAATACATATTTCTGAAGTACTTTAAAATTTAAAACTACATTAGAAGCTTTTATTTGTAGGTTATCTCTGATTCAATCTGTCTTAGTAGATTTATGTGCACAGTGTAAATTGATTCCTACTGAAATGAAGGACTAGGAATAGAAAACACGTTTTTATTCTGATAGCTCAGTGTAATGGCCAGGAGAATGTCTGTTTCATGGGTGATATACTCTGTTGTATTTTCAGACCCTAAGAAGCAGAAGTGAAACATGTTGGTAGGCTATTCTTAAATATATTGAAATCCTTGAAGACTGCCTTTGGAAATGGATGATTAGCTTTAACTTGTTTTCCACTGACTAGAGGAAACTGAAAATTCAAACTATTATTTGATTTCCATGATTTTTTTAATATGCAAATAGTGGGTTTTTATTGTTTTTATAACTAAAGCATTTAAATGCAAGAGTGTAGTCTCCCTACATGCTACATGGCATCCCAAAGAGATGGAAAAGATAGATTCTCAAATGATGTGCTATGGCAGAGCGTAGTTGTAGGCAGCAGTTCAGATGAGGCTCTATTTCATTTAAAATATAAATGTAATAAGGGCTTGGGCAGCAGTAGGAAATTGTTGTTGATTTCCATGCATGACACACTGCTGGCTTCTGACAAAAAGCTGATTACAGACACCCTCTGTTCAAGAAGTATCCAAATGTTCTGCCTGGGGCAGCCTCATAGATGGTGCTCAGCTGCCATAGCCTTTGTGTGAGTACCCAGATGAGGCTAATGAATGGTGCACAGGCTGTCACGTCTTGGACAGACTGTGCATTAACTAGAAGTGCTGCAATGGCTTGCAGTTATGGGGTTGTTTTTCTTTGAATTTGTCAGTTGCTTGGGAAGTAATTGGCAACAAGAACTGGTAGGAAATGTTCTGATAAAATAAAATATCCAACAGATCAAGAAAGTTAGGCATTTCCTCCAGTGCATGAGACTGGTGGGTCAGTCCCATTCATGGGCCATGGAAGCTCCAGGTCACAGAACATAGGGGTTTCTCATGACAAGTTTGCTCCAGAGGTGTGGACCCTGAATGTACTGAATTCTGTCCTCAGGGAATGAAGGGATCAAGGGGGCTACATCCTGAATCCTGCTGTCATTTGGAGTTAAATTGCATTAAGGTAGGGCCGTGAGGTTCCTGACTCCTTACCATCCTAGAGTTCAGCTTGTGTGGAACATGGTTTCTCTGTTGAGAAAAACGTGTGAGAGGAGCCCTCCTCCTCCTGTGACTCTGGTGATTCTCCGGTCCTATAAGCATCATTGTCGAGTTAACTTGACGTGGCCCCAGGATCTTTTGTTTTCAGAATACTGTACTTCAGTGTACTCAGGCAAAATTTTCTCAGAATTCCTGATTCACAGAAAGTTAAAAGAGAGACTGAAGCCAAATCAGAATTAAATTGATGTTTTTAAGTAGCACATATACTGCCTTTACAGCCAGGTTTACTGACCACAGGGAAAATTCAGCTCCTAGAATTTTGTAATTCCATGGGAAGACATTTATAATACTTGTAGCATGAAGTACAGTTGAAAAACTCAAAAGGAAAAAAAAAAAAGACTTTTCATTGTTTATATTGTCTACCAGATAGGTTTTCTTTTAATTGATTGAGGTGTCACCAGGTGAGCTATTTTGGCAATTTTCTCTGTCCTTACTTATTAGTATTTGATGATCTACAAATACAAGACAAATACTAAAGTCAATTTTCACAATGCATTAGGGTAATTATTGTATCGCGTTATTAGTCTAAAACTCAATTAGCTGAATATGTAGAAAAAAGACTGCCACGTATACTTGTATAGTATGGAAGAGAACTGTAAATTACTTATAAAATCACTGCTAAAGAGGATACACATATATATATTTTAACTTGTAACTTAGTTTTGTTCAAAGATATACTTGGAGTTCTGAAACATGTTTAGTAAGCTTCTGTATTTGAAACATTTCAGTGGCTTTAATAGCTAAGATTGAGCTGCTTTTGGTGGTCGCAGATATGGCTGGTTGGGATGTTTCATCTGGCTTAATCTGGGGAATAAAAAATGTCAAAATTATGTAAGAAAGCTCAGCAGGAGACTGGAAGATCCAGCAAGTGCTATTAAAATGTTATGGCTATGGTTCCAAATGACAAGGGAATGACCTTGCACAAAGAAATCCGAACAGAACAGGAAAACCTTTCCAAAAAGACTCTAATTATTTTATATATTTACATAGTATGCTATCTCCTGTGATAATTATATATATATTCAAAAATAAAAAAAAAGAAAGAAGAGCCAACTCAAACTGTTATAACTGGTGTCAAGAGAGATGATACAGCTCTTGGTTGGTGGTATTTCTCATGGTAGGGGCAAAAGAAGTGTTTTTAATCTCTGTGAAGCTGAGAGCAGAATACAGTAGATGAGAAAAAAATTCTAACTTCATTTACACTTGTACTTTGACCCAGAAGGATTTCAGTACTTTGCTGAATGTGTTCATCATTTGGTAAAACTGTTACAGAAATTGCAAGAAGTCTGGTGAGTCAAATTTTGTAGCTGTAGACTTGCACATCTACATTTATTCCAGTATATGTACCCATTTATATTACTTTCAGGATGGTGGAAAAGCTGTTTTAATTTCATATTAGTTTTCCTCTCTAGAGAGAAAGAGATACTAAAGCAACACTTTCTCTAAAAGGTAAGATGAAGTATCTTTTCTTTAAAACAACACTAACACTTTAAAATAAAACTATTCTTTGTTCTGTGGAACTCATATAGCAATGAGAGAGAAGGATGCATCTTCTCTTTTGTAAACATATATATATTTATTTGGTTAAAGAACATAGGCATAGAACATAGAATCTGAAAGGACTTATTTTCATCTATAGGAATGAAGTCAAAACAATTTATATGTAATTTGTGACAGTAAATAAAAACTCATGATAAAGTATACTTTGTAGAGAGTTTCTCACATTTTATTTTGATATTATTCTTTTTCTGTTGCTCTCTCTTATGGAAGCTATTTGATTTTTTTTTTTTTAACTAATTCATATTTATTTTTAGGCTCATAATGGTATCATGCTTCTGTAAGAAGACTGGGTGGAACTGAGCCTGCCTGGGGAGGAGGCTATGATGACTGCAGTGGCAGCAGGTGGGAGGGCTCCAGCAGGGAGAAGCCAGCCTGGCCTTGGAGGGGGTGGAAGGAACTTCCTAGGGACCGGAGGGGGGCAGATTTGGCAGTGTCTAAAAACACGAATGTCTACAGGACTCTGTGTGGTACCTGGATTCCACAGTACTGTCCTCTGTTTTCCTCCCTTACAGCAGAGGAAATTTTCCATTTTCAATAAGAAAGATACAGCAAATTTAACATCTGTAACATAATCCTACTTTAAACTCTCTGGGAAAGCTTGAAATGTGTGGGGTTTTATAGTGCTGAAAGCAATTCTATGCTGAGAAAGCTCATTGCTTTCCTATACTAACCTGTTTGTGTCTGATGTATTTTGCTGTGTGTTTGTATTGTAATTCCTTTAATGGAAAGGATGTCTTTTTATTATTATAAATGCTAGCATTTATTTCTTAGATCCATGAACATAACTAGGTATATGAGGAGGGAGGAAATGATTTTTAAACATTCCAAAAACATCTCCTCCATCTCCTCCATTTCTGTTGTGGTTGGAAAACCCCAGATTTTTGAACATTGATTACTTCTAATGTTTTAAGTAATGGAGAATAAAGTGTTTTTAAGAAAATTAATCTCTCACCTGCAAAGCAAGACAGATATTGAGTCATGGTTAAACAGGTGTAAGCTGCAAATCAGCATTAATCTTAAGCAGTGTTTTTGATGACATTGAAGGCTATTTTTTTTTTAATGTTAATTTACATGTAACCCATGTTAAACACCAAGATATTTTTCCTCCAAGAAAATGGTCATTGCTGGTAGAAATAGCTGGATTATTTTGAATGCTGATCTCACTACCTCTAGCAGTGATGAGAGCAATGCATGCGTATTTAAACAAAATTAGCAAACTTTCAAGGGGTTGCCTGAGCATAAAACAAGTAGGATCTTTATTTGTTTATTTATTTTTCCCTGTTGATTTCTTTTCCAGAGGCATAACACAGGGCTATTAGTACATTATCAGCACATGATATGACTCTCTTCTCATTACCTCAGAACTTTATGCAGCTGCCTAAGATGTCCCTGGTATCCTTCACTTTGCCTTTAGCTCTCTCCCATCTCACTTTACACATCTGACTGGGCACGGGACAGAATATTTGCTGTGGCAGATATAGAGCTGTGCACATGCTGTGTGACCAGCTGACTGCACTTGCTTTTCACCATACTCACCTCTACTTGCCTTTCTGACTGTGGGCAACTGGCCTGGGTCCCTCTTGGTCACTGCTTCTCATAAACCTCTAAAAAGGTTGTGTCCTTGAAATAATCACTGCTCTGTCAGTTTTGCTTGGAATTGGCCATAAGTTTAAAAACAAACAAACATATTGCAGGATACTTGCAGGTTAATAGAGGTTAATGGCTTAACTCTCTCTTTTAAGGAAATCAAGATGGTGTATGCAGCTGATTGCAGGGCTATGCTGTAGTTCTTAAAAAACTAGGCACTTGTTTTTAGGATAATTGCTGTTCAGTGCAAGTTTAAAAAAAAAATCTCATTTTTAACGTAACGCATGCTGGAATTAGAGCTCATACTGAATAGACTAGATCCTTCTGGTTTCTGTTACTCTCTAGCTGGTGGATTTGAAGCTCCATAAAAAGAAACTGCAAAGTAATTCAACCTAAAGTAATGTATTAATAACTAATCTCCTAGAATTCTTCAGCTGGAAGGAAGTAAAATATTTTATTTATTATTTATTTCAGGATGTTTTGGTTATGGCCTGCAAGTGAGAACTATAGAAAAAGACTACAGGGCAATACAGAAGTTTTAAATAAGAATAACTAGTAAGGTGATTATATAGAACAGTACCTAGATCCTCTCCAAAACTGCAAAAAAATAATTTTTGATGTGAAGCATGAATTCTTAGTTTATTAACCATTTACTCATTTTCAGAGAAGAATGATTTTATCCTAGAGTCTTGACACAATATCCTAATCAAAAAATATACTCATTATTTCTCTGAGGAATTAGTTAGCTTATGGAAATTTGAGTGTGTATAATGTGTTCTAATATGCTGAATATACTTTTTCTGAGCTCTTTGATGAGCTACAGTAGAGGTGTCACATTAGTAGGAAAAACATGAATACTGAAAAGAAAGTCTTTGTACTGTGAGAAGAGATACTACTGTGTTTGGGGTTAACCAAGCAGGATATTGTACATTCTGTTTTCTGTGTGGTTTTAATAATGGAAAAAACCCACAGTATGAATTCACCGTACCATACATAAACGTGGTAATAGCGATAAATTAACTATAGTATGATATATTATCAATTACTTAATAATCATGTATCACAACATGCATGATTGTATTCTATCGCATTATATAACAATATAGAATACATTACACAATTAAATGAACTGACAGTTATTATTTACAAGATATAGTTATTATTGTAATATCTGCTAAAATGTTAAAGCTGTGGTTCTAATAGCATTCCCAGTTTTTAGTAAGACGCTATGAGTACTAACTGAGGGGGAAGTTCTCAAATGTGCTGAGCAATTTGTTTCAGAAACCGTAGAAAGCTAATGGAGCAGCCATTTTAGGTTAGCTTTGGATTAATAGGGGGAAACTAAGAAGCTAAGTTAAAAGCACCTGGTGAAATAAATAAGACAGAATTTGCTTTTCTGAGGAAAAGGAGATATTGGAACAGCAGAATGATACATTTCAGAAAAACAGACTTCCTTAAATTCAGGAAACAGATATGTACGATTTCCTGGGAAGATAAGCTAAGTGATGAATGCAGCTTTTGAGGGAGACTGAAAATTTGCTTTTGTGCATGTAATTATATACAATGTGGAGGTGAAACAGCAATGATAGAAACAGACCATAATGGCTGTATTGGAAGCTTTTCACTGACTTCAAGATTAAATAGAAATCATACAGAATGAGGAAAAAGAACATGTAGCTATGTCTGAATGCAAAGGAATAGAACAGACCCGTAGGGATAAAATTGGATAGGAATTTTAATTAACTAGAGGCACCAAAAATAAGTAACAGGGCTAGAACACAGAGGAAACAACAGAGATGTATTACCACTACTAAACAGAAGAAGCATAAATACTCTGGTACAGAGAAGGCTAAAAAGTCCAACAGTTTTCTGCAAAATTTGTTCAATAATTTTCTGCAGAAATGCTCAGTGTCTCAGTGCTTGTAAAAAAAAATTAAAAAATTAACAAGGAAAAGAAGGTTAGGTCAATTTACATAAAACAAATGTGTTGGCATACTTCAGGGATAAATGTCAAAGCTGGCGGGATCTGACTGAAGTCACCTAACAATACTTGGCAAAAAGTAGCTAAAGTCCTTTTGGAACTCTGTATGATTATCTTTCTGAGTGAAAGCAGACAGATGCTCTGCAGAAGTGTTAGTACAACTGTGCTGGTTGATCTAGCCTATTCATACTAGAGAGCAATCATTTCCCCTACCTCTGAGGGAGGTCCTAATTCAGTGACTTCTCATAGCAGAGGTTTTGATCCAATCTACAAAGACAGAGGCCAAATACACAGTTCCAGTCTTTAGACTTCACCCTTGTTTCAAGATGGTTTAGGGAGTTTTGATTAAGACCTAAATACGCTTATGAGAGACAGCTGGTTCACTTGCAATGAAGAACCAGCTGCACTTGTCTGCCCTCATACTTCTATGTAATGATGTTTGTTATGCCCCCTTCTGGAAATGTACTTTGATTTTTTTTTTTTTGATAGTACAGCCATTAGGTACTGTTCCTTCTCCCTCTCTGTTTAAGAAGCTGAAATATTTCTTCTAGTAATCAGCAACATCACAAATGCGTTAAAAATTTTTTACGTTAAGGAGAAAAGTAAAATAAAATCTCCAAGTTCATAATAAGGACAAAGGGAGGCATCTTTGGGCATTCCTGAAGATGAGTAAATTCAGTGGCTCCTGAAGCAATAACAAAAATGTACCAACTACAACCAGAATTGATTTGTGTGGCTGAGGCCGCAGTGTCCTTTTACACAGGAAAGGAGAAGGCAAATTGAAGATTCAATATAAAGCTGAAGAGTGAGAAGGAAAACAGAACGTAGCTCAGAATTGACTTTAAGGTATATATCTGGAATTAGAAAAAAGGAGGAGAATCAAAAGAACAAAGGTACTGAGAGAGAAAGCGACGAGCTGGAGAAGGGGTGGCACAATGAAACGTATACCAAGCTCCTGCTGATGTCTGATATTGTAAATTGAGTGCAACAATAATTTCTAATTGCATCACAGCAGAACTCCATCTTGATCTTAGTAAAACTGAAGGACAGTCAAGCATAGATGTTAAGAAAATTGCCCAGTCATAGAGAAGGAAATAAGCTATAAAGGGGTTAAAACTGAGACTGTCCTGTAACTCACAGAGAACCTCATCTACAGCAATCTGCTCTTCGCAATTCTCTAGCACTAATTGCCAACATTTTATGTGTATATATGCCATATGTATGTATACCTATTATTTCTCCTTTAGATAAAAGCTTTATATATTAGCTAACATACAGCTAGTGTACTGAACTGCAGAAGTGGTTGGACCAAAGACTATTTTTTTAAAAATTTTGCATCAAGTGTTAATTCTCCTTAAATTACTTTAAAGCAATTGAATAGCTCACTTTAAGATGTTTTTCTTATTGATTGACTGATTTTTAATGCAAGGGTAAGGATACAGAAAGAACCGTCTATTTTTTCCAATACAATTTTGCTATACAGCTAACATGTGGACTGTCCCCCTGGACTAAAACGAAAACACACGTGCTGATCAGACTTAATAATTTCTTTCTTGCTTGTTGTTAGTTTGTCCTCTTTTCTCCCTCTCTCCCTCCCTCTCCCTCCCTCTCCCTCCCTGTCTCTCTCTCCGTCTCTCTCTGTCTCTTTTTTGAGTTTACATCCTTCTCCTCAGGATAGAAAGTCATAGAAGACCTACATGAGGAGAAGGATGTAAAGAGCCAGGAAGATACAGATATAGTTCTGTTGCCAGAAAGAGGTTATTAGCTGACTAGTTCTGCATGCCACTATGCTATTGTTAACACATACTGCTACCATAACCAAAAGTGTAAAAGTACACTGTTATCGATCTCTGTAGCATAGTAGCAGGAAAAAACTTCAAAACTATGTAAGGTAATTTCCAAAGGGTAAAATATAGATCTTATAACTGGTGAAAACAAGAAAAAACAACAAAGGGCTGAGAATCAAGTCTTGAATGCATCTTTTAAAGACTTTTATTAATTCTTTGTTAAAAAGCAGAAAGAAGCTATCCATATGTAACTGGAAAGCGTATGAAGTACTGCAAACTTTTTCCAACATGTTCCTTGTGCTGCCACAAAAAAAATCTTCAGACGGCCTCATCTCTTAAATCTAGTCAGGAACAACACCTTTATTTTTAAGATCTTTAAGTCTGAAAGTAAAGGCCCTACTTCTTGCACATCTTGCTTGCAATTCATACTTAAATGATACTGGTCTTAAATATTACTAATGAAAAACCAACAGGTGGGGAAATAGTGAAAATTATTATTTTCTTTTCCATTTTGTTTTGAGGTGTTTCTGAAATCTATGTTCTTTATTTAGATTTAAGGACTCCAACAAAGGATATTTCCTAGGTGTTTTATTATGTTCATATTCTGCTTTTGTCTTAACTAAAGTCAAAGTGTCAGAAATGTTATATACCATTATAATTAAATGTATTTAGGTTTAGAAATAGTGATTAAGGCTTGCGTCAGTTAATGCTAAGTCTCTGGAAGTGTGCTGCATATGTTTGAACTCAGCTTAGTGGTATGTTCTCTGACAATAGTATGAGTTATGCTCTTGCATTATGTCCTATCATAAGGCCATACTCTTTCCTGTAGATTAATGTCTAGGTGATGGAACCTTAAGAGCACTGGGCTACCTGTCTGAATATCTCACTGTGTTATGTTCACTGCTTAAAAAGCTTGTTGCATAATGACTGACTTTAAACAGTACAGTAAAGTAATCACATTAAAATACAGCTTATGCTCTCAAGAGTGCAGTTTAAATTTCTACTTTATTGGACAATATATAGTCAGGCATATTTGTAAACAGAGTAGAAGAAAATGACTGTGTCCTGAGATTGCCCCAGTACACAGTGTAGAGATGAACACAGTAAGTAGAGCTGCTGGAAAATGTTTGCAAATTTGTAAGATTTTCTACATTTTTTTGATTCCCTATTAAAAGACACGATTTTGAGATACCCACTAAAACTCAGCCTGTAGGTACAATCCAGTCATCACTGAGGTTTGTCTTTTCTTCTTGTCTGTTTCAGAGAAAAGCTTTCCTTCTGCCTTCTCCCTGATCCATGCTCCTCGCTGTTGTTAAAAAGAAAATGAATTTGAGATGAACTCCTTTGTTTATACATGTTTTGTTGAAAGGCTTTTGCTTTGGGCTAATTTTTTCCACTGGCATCCACAGCCAGCTTTTCTCCCAGGATCTCTCTGATAGCTGCTGTAGTATTTGGCAGCTTGTGGCATTGTAAGGTGTAATGACTGGCTTCAAATTTTCTGTTTCCTTCCAGCACTGTAATATATGGTGGTAGAAATGCTGTGTATGAACCCCTTTTTCTTTACAGAGGGAGTGACAGGTTACCATTCATCACATACACTTGTAAACATTTCAACTAGAAGTAACCAGAAGAGTGGTGCAATTATTCCTAGTAACTTTCTTTCTAATATAATTTTTTGACATCATAGGCAAGCCAGCATGAATGTACTTTCATTCTTCATCTGAGGAAAGGCTGATGCAGTTCTGTGTAAGGACTCTCATCATGACCAATTCCCTTTGCAGTCAGTCTATATCTCTTCTTTTTCGTTTATTTCTTAGTGTGCTGTTTAAAATACCAATGTTCTTTCAGTGCCACACATAGCGTGAAATCTGTTATGCTTGTAAAATGTATTAAGTATCTGTACCTTGAATTTGCACTTACTAAAGTGAATTTGAGTCATTGCATTTCAAATTTGTTATCTTTCTATTTGACAAAATATGTGTGGAATTTTCCCCTGACAGTGTGACTATTGTGAACTGGGCTCTTTGGCAAATATTTTCATGCTGAGGAACCAGATGGACAGGCACCCGATCAGAATACCTCCTTGTTTAAAATGATATGAACTTATTTCCTGTTAATTGAATTCATGAGGTCAGTGAGAACTTGTTTTTTAAGAATAATTTTGTCCTTTGCATAATTTTGTATTCTTATAAGCACTTACTATGACTTTAATACCAACATAATCATTCCTTGCTAGTAACTTCAGAGATTTAAATGTCGAAATGAATATTTGTGATGATACAGCAAGTCTTTGTGGAATTCATAGTCTTTCCAAAAATTCAGGTCATTATTTAAAGTCACAGGCTAACTGAGCATTTTTTAAGAATTTGTGTTTCTCAGGTGTTATTTGATATGAAATAAACAAGTAGCATAACTGCCATTCTCAAACCAAAACCCAATTCCTCTCTTCCCCGCTTCAGCAATCCCAAAGTAGGTAGTATGGTACTACTTAGGACTCCAAGTTTGGTTGGCATTTATTCCCATGAATGGGAATTTGGAAAAAAGTGTGGGATGATTATAGTTTTTTTTTCTCTTTGCATTTTGTACAGAATGTTGTTTTTTTCTCCTCTCAGATGCACCTTATTTTGTATTTACCTTGTATCTTACTCTTGGCAAGGGTTTTAGCATTATATGTGCTTAAATAATATTTGCCCCCAGAAGATGGTTGTTCTGAGGACAGACTGAAAAAGCAAAACAAAACCCAGTCCAAAACTTTTTTTTAAAGAAACAACTTTTGAGGAATAGTATAAATTATGTTGAGATCTTGAAAATGCTACATGATACTGTGAGAACTTGAACAAAAGTCTATGTATAAGAGCTTTTTTTTTTTTTTTAAATAAACTGTTTTCCTTTGAGGCAGCTTACCAAATGGAGAATTATGTAGTAATCCAGTGCACTTATAAGAATAGTTCTTAGTTTTAAGGGTTCTCTTTCAATAAGAGTCGTTATATTCCTCTTAGAAATTACTACAGTTGCTTAAGGAGTATGTCACAAGTTTTCCGCACAGGCAATGTTTCTGGTATGTTACTAAAATGCACCTGTGAGAATTAAGTGTTTTTCATCTGTTGCCAATGAGCCTCAGGGTCATTTGGGCAGTGCACGTGTGGCTGGGAAGAAACCCTACCTAATTCCTACCTAAATACCCTAAGAAACCTAATTCAGAAAGAAAAATAAACTAATTAAAATTATCTGCTTTAAAGTGCCCAGACTTCGCTGGAAAACAAGGTGTGGGTAAGATGACTCCATAAAGGTCAGCTGATGGGATTTCAAGGAAATTAATTCTTAGAGGAATTTGCTCCGATCCTCCAGTGTGAAAAAGAATGTGTGCATCCAGACCCTTTGGCTCCTCCAGGTACTGACTGCTCTTTCGTGCATTTGTCTTGTTTTTAAAAAATGGCATATCGCATGCTATGAGCCTTCCCTATGGCAGGTGACAATAACTCAAAATGATCCCAAACCTGATTGCAGATTAGTAAACTCGTTATATGATTTGCATTTTGCATGTAGTCTATACATTTCCTCAGCTGCTTCCTCAAATGGGCCTTCAATTACTAATGGATTATTTTCTGGTGAAAAATAATCTGTGATAGGCAGTTATTTCCATATGGTGGCTATCCTTACACATGCCTGAATGGTCCATAGTATTTTTTAAACTTACTTTGAAGTTTCCAGGTGCCAAAAAAGCTTTTGTTTTTAAAAACTGTGCTTTCTAATTCTAAAATATAAACAACATAATTTTGCAAGTTATATGAATAGATCAGTTATTTGATAATATGCATACATAGATTCTTCACAAAAACCTTTCTGCATCATTAAGAGTTTTTGTTTTCAGTGTTTTCCATCTTTTCCACCTTTCCCTGTTTTCATGTACTAAGCTTTTACAATTGCATTGTGTTATCTTTCCTTGCTCTACTTTCCATACTTAAAAAGAAAACAAAGAAACAAATGAGTGGAGGACTGATGTTGCTAAACAGAAACGATGGTTTTCTTGTGATGGGGGAACATATGAATCAGAACAAGAAGACAGTTTATACTGGAAACAAGATTTATTGTTTTAGGTTAAAGAAATATAAATGTTTGTCTTTGTGATGTTCATGCAGCATAATTACATTACACCAAAGCAGTAGAGTATTATCAAGCTTGCTACATTTTGAGTGTTAACAACAAACAAACAAAAGATCATAATCCTCCCCCCAGCACATAGCTATCTGGACTTTTCTCTTTTGGCTCCTGTCCCTGAAGTTGTGATAGGTATGTGCAGCTGCAACAGGGACCATGGATGGCCTAATTATTGTTCACAGCTGGACACATGATAGCTGGAAACACCTGCGCACATTGGCTGGGGAAAGGTATCAGGGTGAGCTCACTGCTACCAGTCAGAGGCTGTTGTGGGGAGTCCCACTGAGGAGAGAGGAGTCCTAGTGAGGGGTGCTGGGGTGAGCTGAGGGGGTAGTGAGGTGAGCGATGCTGGGGTGAGGGGAGCCCTGCCAAGGAGGCAGTGAGGTGAAGGGTACTGAGGTGAAGTGAGGGGAGTCCAGCTGAGGGGGTGGTGAGGTGAAGGGTGGTGAGGTGAAGCGAGGGGAGTTGTGCTGATGGGGTGGTGGGGTGAGGTGAGTGTGCATTGAGGTGAGGGGTGCTGGGGTGAGGGGAGCCTGGCAGTGAGGTGAGGGGTGACCGGGTGAGAGCGGGAGGAGGGCTGGGGAGAGCCCTCTCGGGCCAGACAGCACCTGCTGGACAAAGGTTCTAGAGATGGTGGGGTGTGGTTGTGGGGTGGCAGCTGGGGTGGGTGGCTGAGAAGGGTGGCTCTTTGGAGTTGTAGGTCAGTCCTTGCACTGGCGCTTTCAGTAAAACTTTGAGTCTTATGTAGCTGCCCCTAGTACCTCTGAGTCTTCTTCACTTAAAACGTAAATTTTTTTCCATCTTTCTCAGGGACTTGATGCAGGCCCACCACCAAAAGTAGCCTGGCTTGCAGTGTCCCATAAAAATGGGGATTTGTCCAGGAAAAGTGGTGGTGGATGGCACCTGCCCTGAGAGAGGAGAAATGGTGTCTGGGGAGGAACTGCCAGCAGGAAAATGGTGAACAGCTGAGGAAAATGGTGGCACAGAGGAAAAGACGGTCATCTGTTCTGCGACTTTTGGACTCTGGTAAGCCAAAAAGACTTTCTTTTTCTTTCTTTCCCACTTCCTCTCTTCTTAATGAAGAGGACAGCTCTGAGAGGGGGAAAAAATTTCCCATTATAGTGGGAAACTATTTTTTTTTTTTGTTCCCTTTGAATTGTGTCCTCTATGATTTGTTTTTTTGATTCTTGGAGAGGCAACTCCAAAAAATCCATTTATGTGCAGCTCTAATTGGTAGCTTTAAATGTTCTTTTATTAGTTGGTGTCTGTCAGTGCAGTCAGGCAGGCTTTCTGAGCTCTGTGAGGGGAAAAATGCATTTAAAAATGCATCCAATTCAAATCAGTAGTTAGCCTGTCAAGTGTCTGGCAAGATATAGATGAGTTACCTTGCAAGCATTAACATCATATGAATGACAGGTTACAATGTCATTCTTAAAGGAATTTGGGACCTCAGCAAGCCTTCTGTGTGGAAGGGTAAAAAATGCGATACAATAATTTCTCACATTCAGAGCAATCCACTTCCAAAAAAAAAAAGATAATTAAGGCTAAGACACAAAACATGCACACAAATGCTGCAGCTATGTTTAAGCAGTGATAACCAGTGACTATATTTTGGTGCTAGGGTAGTTATGATCACAGTGCAGCTGTTATCTGGTAAGTAAAGTTGCAACTTTTGAGATCAACACGTCAAGTTCACTTTTGAGATGTATATTATGCATCTTAAAGCGAGGCTATACCTTCACTTCTCAGAAATCTTACCTCAACATCTCTTGATTTTGTTGTGAGAAATCACTCTTCAGAGTAGAAGTGAATAGCTTGAACTTGTCTGGTAGATTTCACATATTTTAATATAAAATGAAGTGAACATTAAATATTTTGTATTATTACATTAAGGATAAGCATCCGTCCTTCTGTATTTTTATTTAGTCACTTGATTTGTTTCATCCTTTGTATAATAAATAAAAATCCAGCAATGTAATGTATATACCTTATGCCCAGTTGGTTCAGTTATTTTTTTTGAGGCTAAGCTTAATTAGTTTGTCAACAAAATCATACTAAAAGGGAATGAATGGTAACTTTAATTATGACTTACTGCTTAATTTTGTGCCATCTTCTAGCTTCCTTTTATCAAAATTTGGGCTGCTTAATATAAAGCTCTCCAGAGGCAGCATTACTTTCTAACATCCAGTTTTAGAACTGAGCTATCATTTTATAACTATGGGCTAACAGGAAAGCATGGTTCCCCTAGAGGCTGTTGCAAGCAACTTCGTAAGAAAAAAGAAATATTTCAGGAAACAGATTATCCCTGACAAATATATACAGCTGTTTAATAGAGCAACCTCCTCAGACCCTGTCCATGTCATAGGATTTTTCAGGTCTCCATAATCTTCTTACTTTTACAGAAGCCTGTTTTGTATCCATTAGTATGCATGTGTATATTCTAATAGACTATAAAAGTGCTGTGTGACCTACTTACTGAGAACCTGGTTTTACATCCCATTAGTGTGCATGTATTTTTACAGTAATAGACTTCTAAAAACACCACATGACCCATTTATTCTGCTTCATCAGTAACTCTGTATGTAGTACATGTGTATATATATATGTGTATATATATATATATATATATATATATGTATGTATGTCCTTTTTCATTGTTTATGAAAAACTTCCAATGCTGAACAAGAGCTCTGTGCTGTTTGGACTGCTTATGGTATTTATTCTGTATAAAATAATTCATGATACTTAAAGGCATTTGCAATGAAAGAAAACAGAATGTAGATAAAGCAACCTGTATTTAGAGGCGGATTAATATTGCAATGTAAGCTGGCCTGTTTTTTAAAGGAATCCTTGTTTTCCTGATTTCCTGTTGAACTTGCTCACACCTTATTTGATTCAGTTTTGTCTGAGATTTACTCAATGTGTTCAGCATAAAAGGAATTCTTATAATTGAAGAAAACTTTTTTTTTTTTTTAATTTTCTTTTTAGTGTAATTCCTGAATGTTGTAAAGGACCATGTGTTTTGTTTGGAAGCTGCCATCTGCCTGTGTTGTTAGGTATGCTTTATATTTCAAGCTGATCTTAATTTTATAGATCGCTATCAAAACTCTCTATTGATCTTAAAGGCTGAGGAGTCCCCGTCAATTCTAATAGAAAATTGTTTATAGTCGTGGTCATCTTTGTCACCCGTTTCTGTACTTCCTATTGCTCAATTTTATTCTTTTTGAGGATAGGGATACGAAAAGTTAATGGCATTTAAGATACATGTCAACCATGGACCGCATACTAATGTTTTGGTCTTTGTTCTTTTCTCAATACCGCCTAAGATTCAGTTTGCTTTTTTGACTGCTATTGAACAGTAATCTGGCAGCTACAAGAAATTGCCTACAGTTACCCAAGATCTGAAATCCAGATGAAGGAACTCAGCTCATTGTATATACAAAGTGACCACTTCCCTATTTGTATTACGTAACATTATTTATATTCAGCCTGATCTGTTAGGGTGGGTACTTTGGCAGATATTTAATCCTTTTGTCCCATACATTTTCAAGGGGATAGTTTTGTGGTATAGTGTCATTCTTGGAGAGTTTAGATGATCCGTGCATCGGTCCCTCTATTTTTGAGCATATGCTGGAATGTTGTATATCTTGCATCAAAAGCATACGTGGTAGTGGTTTTATAATATCATTCTTCTTGTAGCACCCATACTGGTAAGGAAATGACGCCCTGTATGTAGGAGACTTCTTTGAAAACTTCAGATGCTCCCTTTAGGCTCCTATCTGCATCTCAGATAGTTATTCCAGGCACAGCTGTGCTACTTAAACCTGCACAATGGTCTGGCCCTGGAGTGATTTACTTGCTGTCCTTCCCTACGCATATCTTGTAGTCACTAGTTTATACCAGACTGCAGCTTGGAGAGTTGGAGTCCCAGAAGGGATTGAAACAGGTATTCTAGTACCAAGAGTAAATAGGTATAGCACAGGAGAAGAGGACAGAGTGGTCTAGTCCAAGGGATTTATTTTTTGGGGAAAAAAGTGAATACCAGTAGAAGAGGTTATTACATTTCTCTGGGACCATTAACGTGTCATTGGTGTGATGTTAACCTGCTTAATTAGTTGTATTTAATTTTGGGGGTTTTATACTTTACTTCTGAGGAAGAAGCAATTGCATGGGGGAGTTCCACACAAGCAAGTTGATTTATTTTGCACCTCATCTGCACATAAATGCTTTCCTTTCCATTATATTATTACTTATAGTTTACATTGTGCCTAGTTTCATTAATTTCAGTACTGGGATTTCTTAGTGTAACAGGAAAAGTTGATCTATCAAGAGTGTGATATCGTAAGATCAGTGTTATAGTTAACTTGATGCACAGCTAACTGATATTTGATAACTGATAATGATATTTGATCTTTAGCTAATCATGCACTAATAGGGAATGGCAGCATATGAAGTCGTTTTTTCTACCAGTGATACGTGACCTGCAAGATAACTTTTGTAGATGGCCATCCTGTTTTGACTTTTTCATCTGGAAACTCGAGTTTGAAGAAATCAAAATAATTCATGTCATTTGGAAGCTTTACATTAAAGTCTTGATGAAGTTCACGTAAGATGAGGAAAAAAAAAAAGGAATAAAGATGAGTAAAACAAAAAAAAGGAAAATTGCTAGGAGTTACTGCTTTCCAAACTCCTATTTAGTCTTGCAAAACATGGTGTATTTTCCCTCATGATAATTCATTTGAAGTAGGTGTCAATGTTATGTCTGAAATGAATGGACATGTGACCTGGAAAGATACAAGATTGATTTTTAATTTAACAAGGTACATTCAAAAAGGGGGTCAGCCCACTCAATATGTATTAACATGAGATAGGTGTAAACATTAATGTTGGTTCACTTAAACGTGTTTTGAACTCCAAACGATAGGTTATTAGAGTTGCAATGAAGACGTGCTCAAAAAGTGAGAGAAGTCTAAAACCAAAATGGATTCAGTATATATCGCTGTGCTACATAAGTATATTTTTTATTGTTAGGCAAAGTCCATCAATGGTACATGGGTGTCTTTACTGTATTGAACTTTTCACCACCATAAAACTCTACCCAGACTGCTCAATGGAAAGTGGAAGTAAACATGGTTATATTTATCTAAATATTTATTCCTCTTGAACGTCAGTGATTGCTGCTGTTCAAATATTGTTTCAAAAATACCTTGTAGAACTGTTCTCTTTTGATTTTTGCCTGACTGAAGTTTAGAGAAATAAACTATCAAGGCAGTTGACAGCAAGGTCGTGTCCGGACTTAATAAATAAATAAATAGTTCGTGTCCGAACTAAATAAATGGAAAAAGGACAGTAATAGTACTCCCCTGCAGTTGTTGTTTTTAATAGTTGCTTGTTTTAAATTTTTGCGTGCGTATCTGCCTTTTGCTCCCTTCTCTGGAATGAATGTTGTGCCCATTCCTGACTGCAGGTCAGGTAAGTACACATGGCTTGAATGGAACTTACTGAAACCTGTGAACAGACTGATTTTGTTATATTTTCAACTTTATGAAATGGTTAAAAATAAAAGGGGTAAGTTCAGAATACGTTAAACCACTCGTGGTTAAAATTACAAGGGCTTATGAATGCTTCTGTGTTGAACTCAGTCTTGGGAGACAGCTATGTTTTATGCAAGATTAACAAACTGAAGAAGGGAAACAGCTCGACACATAGAAACATGACTACTCAGAGATTACTCATCTAGCTACTCCACAGTAACACAAATACGTGTATAATGTCAAATGTCAACTGCTGTTATTTTTGTAGTCTTTATTACCTGTATTTAAGCCTCGGGACTTTAGTTGGAGAATTCAGGGTACCTCTAAGCATGAATGGTCTACTGCTTTGATTTGCTAATAAATTTTAGTATTATGTGTATTAAATTTACATGTTTTATTTTCTGAAGTGGTTCCTTCTATGGTGTGGGCTTTACCTAAGTGACATATCCTTCCCAACCTGCCAAAATATTAGATGCTAATTACAGTTTATGATGCTTAGGATGAAACAGTGAAATTGTTGCAGATTGTGATTACAGAAGAGTTTAGAGCCATAAAATGCATACAGATATTGCATATGGGAAAAGTAGACTGTTAAGCTGTGATGATAACTGTGTGTAGGTTTCAGCAGAATTTAAGATTTCATTTTTTCATTGAATTCATGAATTTTCCATGGCTATTTTTAATGATCCCTTGGGCCCAAATTGTGTATTGCATAACTCCATTTAGTGTCACAGAAAATTACTTACTGCTTTTATAATATAAATCCCAAAACAACGTTGTGTTTTATTTAAAAATAATAGTTGATCTTTAAAGACTTTTTGACAAATATCAAAATACAACTACAAAGGAGGACTTGAAAGCTTAATTGTCACAGTTTATATTGGTGATTACAACAGTGAGTATCTGACTGTCTCCTAGAACTCTTCTGGGATTTTATCTTATGAGTAAGAAACAATAAAAATAGCATTTGTATTGAAATAATTTGCAAATGTAGGAAAAACCTGTTGACTTAGATGATCAGAATAGTTTATCGTAGAGAGACTGTCAGAGAGGACAACAGTAGGGGGAAAAAATGAATGCTGAAAGGAGCCTTAGAAATGAATCAAATTTATGTGAGGCTCAAATTAAAAGGCAAAGCAATGGTATATTTATCTAGCTCTTCGTGCTGTTTTCTCCATTTTATGGGTTGCTCAGTTAGCTTTTGATTTAGTAGTAATGAGAAGTAACAAGTCTTTCTCTGTTCTCAGTGTGCTTTCCTGTGCCTATAGCTCACATTGGTACTTTGTTCGGTTTGTGAGATTGATCTTTCTTAAATAATTGTTCTACTGTAGTGTATCAGTGGTAGAGATACTAACTTCATTTGACACAAAAAACTCAACTAATGCATAACAGTTGTCAGAGGTAGCGTCACTGCAATTATTTGTTTGATTTGTTTTTTGTAAACTGTTGTGAAGGTAATTCTGTATAACTCTGCAGGTTAAATCTATAGATTTAAGCAGATCTTGAGGTTCTATGGCTAACCAAACAAGTAGCGTTGAGAAGAGGAAACATGGTTGGAAATTTTATTAAGTATGCAAGTTCTTCAGGAGGCAAATGTTACAAGTACCACAAAATGTGAAGCCTAATATTTTCTGAATGAGAAACCAAAGGGTGTGCCCATGTCAGTGGTTTGGATTGGACTGGTTATGCTTATGAAATGAATCCCCTGATTGTTCCCATCTACCCTCCTTCTTTTGCATCATCATGAGGTGGTCCTGGTGCATGCAACTTTCACCATTTTGGGTGGTGGTCCACAGTGCAAAACTACAAAATAAAATCCTATGAAGTGTAGATCTTGGAATTTAAGTGTCTTTGGGTTCACTCTGCAGATCTTCTTCTATTAGTCCTCACTACTTGATTAAGTAGACATGGCTCAAGTTGAGGCTGTGGTTTTGTTGGAACTGGTATAAAGTGGAAATCAGCACGTGGCATGGGCAGTATTACCCTCTGAGATGCTATTCCACAGACAAACTAACCTTAGTGAAGAATGTTATTAAGATGCCATGGCATATTTCACAGGAGTAGGAAATATTAATACTTTCTGCCTGTTCAAATGCTAGCCTCATCAGGAAGGAGAAGGGCATAACACTGAGAAATTGTGTGGAAGAATAAATTGTCTTTAGGCTACTTTGTTCTCTCCATGTAGCACATATTCTGCCTGTATGGCTCTAACTGTATCTGGAGGAAACCACTTAAAATGTTTGCATTTGTCTCTTTGTTTGTATTGTTTTTGTATTGATTTGTACCGTCTACTTATTTATGAACATTTTGTTCATTTTGTTATGAAGCTGAATAGTATTACATTAAATCTGTATAGGTCACAATGGTTTGCTTAATGAAACTTAATTTTTGTTCAGGGCTCCACCACTTTATATTTTTAGTCAGTAAACACAATAGATTTTCTTCCTTAAAATGATAATGCTGTGTAATCTGGAGACTTCTCAAGGGATTGTCATTAATATTTTAAACGCTTGAGATCGTTACCTTGTCTACTACAAAGCATTAATTGTTTGTGTTTATAAAACTACTGTATTTTATGAAAAAGCAAGTTAATATTACAAATTTTGGCTGAAAGGAACCATTATTACTTGCTCAGTTGGTGAACCTCAAGAATTAGAATTTAGTGATTTGTTTTGTGGCTGAGCTAAACTAACTTCATTCTTTGAATCTTTATCCCATGTGAGTTCACATGATCTCTCCATTTAAAGTAGTAAATCTTTCTGTAATTTTTGGAGAATATCCAATTATTTGGCTGTTGACATTGTTGCATCTGAGAGCAGATTAAAGAATTTCTAGGAATCTATTGCTAATTAATTCATCTGGTATTAAGATTAAGCTACAGGGCCCAGTAGTTATTGAAAACCAATCTTTTCGAAGTGAGGGAGGAGGGCGATTCAGGATTTAAAACTATTTTAAGAGAAGTGTTCTGAGTACTGCATGCTAGCATAGTTTTGCAAATAAGAACTGTCATTTATTCCAGCAGCAGTGATAGCCTTTTGGTGTTTTGTCTCATTGTTTACTCAAAATACAGAAGAGTGTAAAGTATTTTGGATATATCATTTAAAATTCCCCCATCCGTGAGTGCACTAAAACAGTCTTGTTCTCCATCTGTCCCTTGTCTCTGTCATATGGTTGATTCAGTGACACGTATGGTTTTCACTTTGGAACAGTCTCAGGCAGAATCTGAGTGAACACAGCTAAATGAAGTATGTTTAAACATAGTACCACTATTTTTAATAGATTATATTCCTGATTTTAGCACTAAGGATTTA
Source organism: Cygnus atratus (assembly GCF_013377495.2). Classification (NCBI taxonomy): domain Eukaryota; kingdom Metazoa; phylum Chordata; class Aves; order Anseriformes; family Anatidae; genus Cygnus; species Cygnus atratus. Next base: position 3,028,552 of record NC_066372.1, on the reverse strand, counting down.
GATTTTAATAGTTCTGAGTCAAATCCTGAATATAAACTAAGATATTTTTAAGGGCTTTTTTTTTTTTTAAATATTCTATTAAAAAGACATTGCATCATGCTTTATTTATGTCTGTACGAGTGCTTTGAATCTAAAGTTACTGCACAGGTATTGGGGATTTCAGCTAATCACTTTAGCAAAGGGAGGGGTTGATGTGTTCCATGGCAAACTAAGAAAAAACAGTGTAGTTTAAGATGTTAAAGCTTAAAAAAAAATTACATGGTTTCTCAGTAGACAACTAATCTTTGTATGTGAAGGGAAGGAATTTATTCTAATACATGCCTAGAAAAATCTACAAACTTTGGGTAACTTATTCACAAGGATTTCTGTGTGTTTGTCCTTATTTTTATTTGCATTTCTTTAGAAACATGAGATGACTGACTCTGTGGGCTCATGTAGCATTCATGTTTACGTTCTATCTTTATATAAATCTGGTGGCTGAGATTAGAAACTTGGATTCTAGTTTTAAGTGATGTTACTGATTTTTAGTGCAGACACTTTTAATTAGCAATGGAATGACTAGAAAGATAACTTTTCTTGCATTCCTCTTTAACTTTTTTGCATGTAAGTTTTTTCTCCTTTGGAAATATATTTTCCATGTCAAATCTTTAAAAACGTATAGGTCAGGAGACTGTTACTCATCTTAATGCCATCCTATTTACCTGTTAGCTCCATAATACAAGATACTCAACATTAACACCTGAGGAAATAGGGTTGTGCTATGCTGAAAAATGCATGAAAATATAAATATATTCATTGATTGCTTTTCATGGACCACATTTAGTCTCCAGATTATTTTGAACAACTAAACATAACAATTGCATTTAAAATTTGAAATCCAGTTCATGAAGATATAAAAAGATGGAAGTGTCTTAGGTTGCCCCTCCTGTAGGAATGGGCTTGGTCTGTAAATATTTGAGTACAATTCTTGGTGTAATTTCTGCTTTGATGCATCTGTGTGAAAAATATTTTTATGGTTTTTAAAATTTTGAAATGAGCATATTATATACCGTTTGATGTTATCAGATTAGCAAAGTCTAGAAGCTTTTTTTTTTTTTCATTTGGGTTCAAATCTTTGGTTAATTGTTTCATGATAAGGACTGCTGTTATTAGTATAGAGCTCCTGTCTGAAGCTTTCATTTTGTAGAGAAGCAGCAGTTTTTCACGATGTGGCCAGCATTGTTCCTCAACTCTGCTTCTACCTCTGTGGTTGCCTTTTTTCACCTCTTCTCTTGTATTCCTGCTGAGGCTTCAGTTCAGCTACTGGCTGGTGATCTTGGTTATAAATATAACCACCTTCTTTTGACAAGCTCATAATAAATGAGAGAAATAGTAATTTTACACAAGTCTGGAATTCTAACTTGATTGTTGAAAATTAAGGTCTTAGAAACACAAAATTCCACTTTTAAAAATACATCTGAAGATGCTCAATGCTCAATTTTGCTCAATGCAAAATTTGCAAAAGTATCCTTATTTTGCTAATCATTGGTAAGGAATTGCTGGTACTTCTGCGTTGTGGATAAACATTTAGAGAGGTTGTCATTGCTGTTATATTTGTAGGAAGGCTAGCACAACAAAACCTCAGACTTGTCCTGTAGGTGCTGTCTCTGTAAATGTTCAATAATAACAGTGCTGTGGTAGGTGTCAACAGATGGTACTACTACATGCACTACCCAAGCAGTGTTCTTCCTTATCCTATGAGCATATGTTCAGTCTTGGGAAGACATGCTGTGTTGCTCTTAGCTTTGGTTATGCAAGTCTCAGTATAGTGACAGGTCTTCTGGAGAAGGCATATGAGAGCAGTAGGAGACTTTGCTGCCTATCCTGGTTTCTGATTAAATTTAATTTTTGAGGCAGAGCTTTTTTTTGAGAACTGCCCACTGTTATTAAGTATATTATTGAAGAAAGAGATTGCCTACAGGCATTTTGATCATCATTTCTGTCCCAAACCCTGAACGGAGGATCTGCATAAATAAAACAAGTTATGTTTAAATTATACACAGACTTGACATCTGTAGTTTCTCATCCATTAACAACTATTGTGCACGGCTCCACACATCGGCCATCATTTGGAAGAGTAGCACCAGCGTGGATGCTGCTGTGGGAAGAAAGGGAGACAAGGAAAAAAGTATTTTACAGTATCATATACAGTGTGTATGGCTTTTCTTTCAAATGATCTATTTAACAAATTCCATGGACTCTTTTTTTTTTTTTTAAGGGAAAAAGCAAAGAAAAAATAAGTGTTTTCTGGCAAGTAAATTTAAGTCCATAATTGGCTGTGGATATAGAATAGATTTGGTAATACAGGCAAATACATTTCTTGGTTAAGAGGTATAGATATTAGGGAAGGAAGAAATACCACATGTTCTTTCACTTTGGGGGACTTGCTGGGTAAAACAATGCTCGCAAACAGAAGGCATTCTTGGAACAGAAAGTCTGAGACTGGATCAGCAAATCAGCCTTGGGAAGAAAGGAAGGTAGTACACAGTCCTGAGACAAATATTGGCCGTGTTGAATAGTTACAGGCTGACATGTGAATCATTTGACAAATTCTCCTTCTGAATACAAAACACTCCAATGTGAATGCTTTCCCAAAATTTAATTCAGCTTTTCTTTTTTGCAAATGGCTCATTAGTGTTAATTAGCTATCTACCTTTCAAAAATCTATACTTTTCACTTTTTGTTGTTCTGATAAATATTTGGATGGCATCTATAGCTTCAAAATCAAAATGGGATTTAAGTGGCAAAGATTTCTGTGTAGAAGACCAGTCTGAAAGGGTTGAAGATGGATTCTGCAATGACTCTTCACGTCTTCAGTATCTCACTCTCCTTTAAAATTTTACTTGGTCTTCTGTGATCTGGAGATCATTGTAGCACCCAAATACTAGGCAAATGAGCACATAACTAGCTCAGCCTATCTGCCGGTGTCACTATTAGCATTGTAATGTAGAATCAGATACTCTCCATTACAAAAGTTTTTTTGTTACTGTCATATGTTTTAAAGGTAGTTTGGCACTGTTGTGTTTGTCTTTACCATATTTTATGTGTTTCGTGACTATAACACATAAAATACATACAAAGTCGTTCCATTTTGGCCCACTTTCTTTACTTGTACATCATGGCCCAGAAGAGCTGCTCGTAACTTTTCTTGCTTGTTACATATCTGCAGCTTTACACAAAATGTAAAATGTGTGTTGCTATTAGTTATTTGCTAAATGTTGCTGATAAAGGGAAAGTCTTTAATTGCAGTAAGTTGTTTCCATAGTCTGGGAGCCTGTACAGGAAGTTCCTAATCTTTGTTGTAGAAATGAGTTTGTTCTTTATTGCTTTAAAAGAAAGAAATCAGCGAGGTATAGTCTGAGCTAGTCAGAAATTATTTCTTCAGCACACTCAGTTTTCTAGGAATTATATTTGTGTGACAATGTGGCCAATCGATTCATGCTGCTGTACAGTTTTTAGGTGTATGAAAAAAATCAAATAATTTTGCTAGTTGGCATAAAGTTATGGATACAGCAATAATTAAATCCCTCTCTGGTGAGGTGCTGCTACCCAGGGCATTGTAAGGGTGTTCTTAATAGGATATTGGAAAATTACAAGGCAATTCAGAGAGGATAAAGAGAGATGAACAAGACTGTGTGGAAATGGAAGTTGAAAACCTGCTCTTTCTAACATCACCTTTTGTGGTTAAAGTGTACAAATATGCCTGAAAGATACAGGTGCCACCAGATGTTTCAGGAACCAGTTGTGTGATATCATATATACAGTAACGCAAATCTTACATGAAGGAGGAAATAAAGTTGTACTGCTTTTGGTGTACGCATGTTTTGAGGATATATTCTGTGCTGAAATAGCTTGTATATTATCATTTGCTTTATATTTCAACTCGTGTTTATATCAACATACTCAGATGCTCCAAAACTTATTTTTGTAATGGCCAATCAGCAAGAGAGCTAAACCATGCATCTCAGGAATTGCTCATCAACTGCATAATGAAGATGAACAGCATCTGAAGTTTTGTGGTCTGATTATGCAAAAGTAGCTTTTTATGGCAGCAACGGTTTTGCTTTGCAGTCTGTAGAAAGCCACGCACCATGTATTTTATTAATAACACAAAGTAAGATTGAAGGGAGGGAGGTGGGGGAGAAAAGGTGCTGGGTATTCTGGGTCTCTTCCAAGCAGGTGGCTAGCCTGGTGCTGAAAATCTTATTCATTTTGGGCAGACTTAACGGTTGAAAGAATATCAAATGACAGTGAAATTCTCAAACTGCAGTGAGCCTAATTAAGAGTTGATTCTGTTGCTGTGATTTCAAGAACACCTAAGACAATTTCTAATGGCAAATATTTGCCAGGATTGGTTAGATCATAAATTGGATGATGGAAATCCCAAGTAGGACTGTCCTGAACTCCTGATCCCTTGTCTTTCCTGTGAGATCTAATTATAAAGAAAACTTGATGACATCTTTGATACTTTGATATACTCTCGCATCCAAATGAATTCAGAATTTGTCTTGGCAGGCAAGCATACGGTTTGGGAATGTTTCTACTAGAAGCCAGTTATGTAGGTGTTGTTTTATTTTTTTGAATTGGAAAACACACAATAAAACTTCTGTCATAAGTTCCCATTGTCCTTGACATCTAGAAAGATTATAATGAGAAATTTCAAAAGGCAGAGGATGGCTATTCTTGCTGTATTGCTAGGCTCATTGTTTAAACTAGGAGAATCACAAATCTCACAAGCCTTGCAGGTGTCTTTTTCTCAGGAGATTTTCAGACTTATGCAGTTAAGAACTCTTCCTTCTGAAAGGGTGTTATCACAGCACATTGAGCCTGTGGAGGATAAGGATTGTATGTTGTCATAGCAGCAAATGACAAGTTGTTTGTTGTGTGTTCGATAAATGGTTGGAACAGATTTTGTTGGGTGCAAAGTAGTGAGTTCTGTATCAGAAAGGAAGAGGAAACAGTGAAATGTTATGAGTATGACTTCCATTCATCTTCAGACTTTCTGTGAACATTGGGGCAATTAGAGCCCAAAGAATGGTGATGAAAGCAGAATGCATTATCATGCAGCATCATAAAACCCCAAATATACAATGTGATTTTTTTCCCACTTGTATTCCAGTAGATAGCTCGCGTTTGCTTTGTGTTGCAACACAATCCCTGAAGTATTTTCTGGGCATTACTTTTTTCACTAGCGCTGCATCTAGTCTCACCACTGTTATCCAACTCAGTCATCTCTGCATCACCACACTGTGTATAACTCTGTACAGTATTTCTGTTGTGCTGCAGGAAAAATGTGACCTAATTTTCCAGAAATAGGGCCTGTCTGAGGGTAGATAGTTAAAATAATGACCGTGCATTCACTTTAAGGCAATTGTTTGAACCTAGGAGCATTTTGCAACATTCAGGGCTGCTCTGTAGTGATGTGATAGGGACCAGTTATGAAAGGATAAGACTGGACTGAAAGGGCTCGCAGTGTACGAGAATGACTTATTGGAAGGAAGACACCCATACTTTCTGTCCTTATTCACCCAGTCCCTCTCTTTCATAACTGGGAATTCATAAAGCAACATTAGCAGTGAAGAATTTGTAACATAAAGCTGTGGTCTCAGAATGTGCATTGATCTCAGGGCTGGAATTCAGTGTGTTTCCTAATGGGAAAATTCATCCTAAGAGAGTTTGTATTTGAAGTACTAAGGTCAGATAACAAAGCTGATGATGATAGATAGTAGCAGTGACAATAAAACTGAAGTCAAAACAAAGCCAGTAGAAGTAAAGGAAGTGGGTTGCTCTTTTTCTAAATTTACTATATTCTGCTTCCTCTCTCCCTTTGGTATGTAAGACAGCATATTCATGGTGTGTTAACAACAGACTGAGAGATTCAAGGAGAGCTACCTGGAGAATGTCTTAGCATTAATTCACTAAAACAAAGGGCACGAGTTTCAAACCTATGTGAGGTTTTCATCTTTTTGTGGTTTAATTCCTTCATCTCAGGTCTCTATTATGTTTATAACTTCTGTTGTTGTAGGGAAAATGTGACATTGGCTTCTGCCAGTATTTAGATTACAGCATGGATTCATCAAGCTTTCAGGATGTTCAGCAGTATTGTGGATGCATGGTTTTGGTTCAGCCTATTTAGTTGTTTCTTGGAAAATGCATTGGTTTTCCAGGGTCATGGCGGGTGGAAGTACCACTGGGAAATTCAATAAGGAAGCCACATCTCTTTGCAAATATATAGTATGAAAATTCCATTTGCTCAGTGTAGGGTAAGAAGTGTTTGTTCAAAATGAAATAATTAGGAAATGTCTTTGACAGGCTGACAGCCAGCTGTCAAAGTTGAAAAACCACCTTTGCTTTGTGACACCAATATGATGTGTATATAGTTTGTTTTTGCTTTGCAATCTTACACAGCTACCCATACCAGTGCAGAGTGCAAAATAGGTGTAAAAAATTGGTGAAGATTCTCTTATAGTTCTTAGTATTGGTGCTAGAGTTCAGAACTGGGAAGAATCAGGCCTTGTTAAGTGATGGATGTTTAAAAGCTGTTTGGCGGTGTGTCAGCAGACAGGAGAGAGCAGTTGGTAATGACAGGGACCATAACCTCATTTCAGAGGGAGAGTCTGAATGAAAGGGTTGTGTGGTTGTTTTTTTTTTTTCTCTGTGTGTCCCAAAACTCAGTGCAAGACACTGATCCACCTTTTGGTATCAACATTTCTTTATAAATGGCTGCCCTTCCCTATAAGGGTTCCACTATGCAGAGCTTTATGGAAGTGCTAAAAGCACAAAGAAGTATTACAAAGTCAGCCTCGCTATGTGTTTTTAATTGAATACCATTCACTCCATCTTCTTCAGTCAGAAAATAGAAAGCAGAAAGGGAAAGGTGTCAGTCTTTGTATTTTATGTCTTAACTGCTTCAACTTTCCCTCCTCCACTGACTACAAAGCAGTGGAAGAAAACATCTGGGGAAAAAAAGCATCTTTGTGATTTACAAAAATTGCCCTAATTACATAACTGTGTAGTTTCTTTCCTCAGGAAGTATTTATCAGGGGAAATATTTTTCCTCCAGTGGAGAATTTAAACATAAATGAAAAATAACTGAATCTCTTTTCAAGAAGATTTTTAAAAATTTATTTATGTTTTACTAGAAATAGGTAGGGCCCTCTGTATTTAAAAAGAAAAATAAAAAAATAAAATCCTAGCTGTATGGTCTTTGCCCTAACCCGATGGAGACTAATATCCAGTCAGCCTTCACTAAGCAGTTGCTGAGAACATTTAATATCTAAGCATGAGAGCTTCTTTGTGCTCCTTGGGATTTGGCATGTGGTTTCAGAACAACATCTCAGTGGCATACAATTGTCTGAGTTCTTCAGGTGGTGTTGATTGTGGCTTGTGAACTTCATACGCAGACATTTAATTTTAATGTTTAATTGTTAAGGTTAAATTTCTAAAATTAGTGTCTTGATTCTGAATATTTTTGCATATTATGCGCAGGTTTTTCAGTGAAATCTGTTATGGAAAGTGTGAATTTACAATATAACTCCATAATAGCACTTTATGTGCTCTCCTTATGGTTGGAAATGCAAAACCTACCCACTGATATCAAAGTCAGCAGAGGTGAAACCGTGTAACCAAGTAGTGAGATAATTATGAATGAGTTTCCTGGTGTACACAGGGTATTGCCTACCGCTGCTAAACTCTGTAGATTCCAACTGTTAACAGAAGGATGGTGAGCATAATTATTTAAGAGACCAACAGTCTGTATTGACTCATTTACAGTTCTTAAGTGTATGTAAAGAGCTTTTCTGCAACTGAGCCAGAACTTAAAACCCTTGTGAAAACATGGGAATGCTGTGTTGTTGTGTTTAAAAGAAACTGATGCATGACCTAATGGCAGCTTATCTGATAGGAAGAAATCCTGAACTATTTTTTTTTTGTTGAAGCTAAAATCCAACAGGAGGAGAAATTCATGACTAAAGGCTAAGATAGTTGGTATGTGTTGTAATTATTCTCTAAATGTACACAAAAATAAGCATGTATTGTTGAATATTTTGAAAAGATTAGGGAAATTGAAACAGTTTTGTACAGTAATATTAAACAATATTTACTGAAGAAAAATCACCTGATTTTTTTGATTTTCTGGAATGACAGAGCATCTGTCTTTTCATATCTAATTTGAAGAGATTTTCTACTTCTGGAAGATGATTCTACTAATCATTAGAAATGTTACTGTGATTCCATTACAAGTTAATTCAACACAAGTTGCTTATTTGGACATTAGACTGATAGAGATGTATATTTTTTTATACCTAATATTTATCTATACACTGATATATCATGGTTTGCCATCACATCCACCTCAAAAAATAGCCAGCATTTGCACGTTCAGAAAAAAAGACCAGAAAGCAAATGTGGCCATTTAATAACTTCTGCATACATATTTTTTCCTTCTGAGCGCACAAATAGTGGCCATTTTTGGAAGTGGATGTGATGACAAACCATACTCTATTAGTGTGTTCCAAGCATTGTTCTCTAGCTAAATTACAAGTCATAATAGTTCACTGTATGGGCAGAGACTGTTGATTGAGCAAAATCCCTGGAAACTCGTTGCCTAGAAGTAAATGGGCTGCTTTTTCCACTCTGTTCCAAGAAGGACAGATGCTATGCTCAGGCATAGGCTGAATATTAAACAATACTTCTGGTGGTGTTCTGCATGACTGTTCTAGACATCTTCACAGTACATTCATGACTACATTTTACTTACACCCACTAAGGGTGCTCTACTTATCACCACTGAAACAGATGATGATACATTTTCCCTGGTATCTATGGCTTTCTTTGTTTTGGTACTGAATGCTCATGAATTTGAGCAGTTTGTTTAGCTGGATCAGTGCACTAATCTAACTTGCCATGAGCTATGCAAGCACTGCTTCTGTCATAAGGAAGGGGCAGGAATGCATGACTGGGTCAGGTTTCCAGGGGTGGCAGCGAAAACTTCATTTGACGAGTTGTGTGTGAAGCTGTGCTTGAGTAAAAGTAATTTCTGTATAAGAAAATGCTTTTGAAAAGACTAGATTTTCCTCTTCTGATACTGTTTGTGGTACTATGTTTCTGAGGACTGTTGTATGTGATGAAGAAGAAACCAAGTATTTTGAAATGTATCAAGCTCTTGTTTTTTTCCTCATAATAGCAATGCTTTTTTTTCTGTGACTAATTCCGGTAGTGGTGGAGGAGGAAGTATGACAGTGTAATGCCTTCTAAAATGCTGTAAAAGAAGAAGATAGAATTAGAAAAAATTATTTCAGCCTTTCTTTTGCTGTGGTGGAAAGGTAATTGGGGAATTAGTTATTTAGGCTATGTGATATGGCTCAGAACCTACTATCCCTTCCAGCCAGTTTCAGAAGAACCCAGCAGGTATTAAGGGTGTCCTGATGGCTCCCCTGCAAGGTGGAGTAGCTGGGGGTTGAACATTCTCCCAAAGGAGAACTGCATTCTGAATCATTTCCCTTCTGCCTTGTATAGGTTGTGGCATTGCATTTAGGCTGGAAATTTTAGGGTAAGAACACAGATTATTAATGAATTCAGGTTATTTTTACTTGTAAAATTTCATTAAATATATGCCAGCTATATCCTTTTAGATTGACTGAAACCCTGGTTTTGAATTTCAGTTAGGTGAATGAGGGATTTATGAGGGAAGTTATAATAAAAATGAATGCATGTAAACTAGAAAGAAAAGCCTTAAAACTGTGCCAAAAGACCTTATTACAGCTATAAGGATTGCTCAGCATTCAGGTCCTTGAATTATTGTTATATTATTATATATGTTAACCTCATAATGCTCATATTAGAGTTTGGTTTTTGTTTCCTTCTTCTCCATTCCTTTCTCTTATATTTGGGTATAAAGCCACACAGGAACATGGTAGCCACATAAGCTGATACCTCAAACAATTCAAAAAGCTTATAATCGCAGCAAAAGCAAAAGTTTTTATTACAAAAACTGTAGTAAAATTGCAGAGGTCGTAACAAGTTTTTCATCTAATCCAGAATAACATCTAATGCAGAATATAATATAATAATAATATATATAATAATAATATATAATATATACACAATATAATATAATATAATATATATAATATAATATATTATATATAATATAAATAATATAATAATATAATGCAGAATTCTGCATCTAATGCAGAATAACATCTGCACCTTTTTCCAAAGGGTCTACAGACAAAAAGTGATTTATTTACAAAAGCCCTGGAGAATTAGGTTTCCTTTTTTTTAATTTTTTCTTCCCTAGTTTACCAGATGTGGACTGGATTTTCACAGCAGCAGCTTTGCTCCTCTTTTAATCATTCTCTTTCCAAAAAAGTGTGTGAAAAATGATTCAGTAAAACTAAATACAGGAATTCAAAGTGGAAAGGAGGTTTTCTTTAATATGTAGTTTGAGTTAGGCTGGAAGGTTAGAAAAGCTGCAATGATGCATTAAATGCTTTTGTGGGTTATTATACCGATATGTTGTGGGCAGGATCTGTGGCTATGTGACCAAGAGCCACACAGTGAGTGGACAGTGGTGTAAATAAATAATAGTAATAATAAAAAAAAAAGACAGTAGATGTAAGACTTTTAAATTAAATGATTATACTGGCTTCATTGTTCAGGAATTGACTGATATGTTAATGAGTTTGAGTTATGTCCTGAGGCATGCTAATTTGAGTAATGCATCTTTTATTACATGACACAAGTATATACAGTTTACTCAGAACTGTCTAATTTATTTTGAATTTTAATAAGGTTACAGCTTCCCTGTCAGAATCTGTGCTAACAGCCATTGCTTGTAGCAGGTGAGGAAAAACAATGTATAAGGTATCTGATAGTAATGGATATTTTGAGGCTCAACCAATGCTGAGCCTCAAATCTCAGAGCGATAAAAAACAATATTTATTTACTTACATATGGAGATAATTATTTTAAAAAAATAATATGGCAATATAGGTTTAACCATCCTTGGCAACATGTATAATAAGGGCTGGTGATGAAAACTGGGAACCTTCGACATTAATTTTAAGTCAGATTTAGTTTTCTCTTTGATTTTAGGAGTTATCAGTTTTACTGTGACGTAATTCAATATGTGTGAGAGAAAAACAGTTTCTACACCTTCTCTTCTTGGCTGTATTTGATTTAGAAATCATTAGAGTGCATACGGTTCAAATCATCCAGCAAGAAGATGACAGATGAGCAGCTTCTCTGGGTCAGACTGAATGCCTGTTTAATCTGGTGTCCTGATTCTTCAGAAGGAAGAGAGTCTGTTACTTTTTCACAGTTAGCTGTGTGCAGAATTGTAGGGCTGATGGTTTTCATTCTATTTTAGCATTGTCTTAAGATTAGCAATGTTGTATTAGATGTTATTAATATCTAATAATGCAGTTGCATTTTTTTTGTCAGAGTTCAGGAGTTGACAATTACAATTTGTAGTCAATTTTGTTGTTATTCTTTATATTTCTTAAAATATTTGTGTGAATTTCTTTTAAACTGAGATTGTTTTTTGGAATTTTTCTGTATGCATATGATGGGGGTCTTGGCTTTCTAAGTCTGATAGGCATTCGGGAATGTGTCCATTTGCATACTCTTTTAATTACTTTTTTTTTTTTGAAATGGACTCGAACCACTTTGTCTATGTAAAGACTTACAGGTTAAATAGATTTTGCCAGAAAAGTTGATGAGCTTAAATAGTTGTTGTCAGTTTTACAAGTGCAGAAGTTTTTTTTTTTTTTTTTTTTTTGATAATATGAACTAAAGGAAAGCTAAAATTCAAATAGTTATTTTTAAAACATCTTGTGCTTGCTGAACTCTTCCTAGCTGATGGAGTATCCCTGATAGAGTGTAGGTGTTAGCCTTGGCTTCTTTCTTATACATAGTTATTCAGCTAAGACCATCCAATGGGAAATAATTACTTCAGCAATGAAGAAATTTTGTTTCTAATCTAAGCCTTTTTTTCTGTGAAGTTCATAACATAAAAGTGGCTTCTGGCTAATAACTGAAAATGCTATATTATAATGAGAAAGAATTTCCTTGAATCCACAGTGTCCAGCAGAAATGCCTGTCTCTTCAACAGTTATAGCAGAATATCTTTACCATATAATGTTTAATCTTTCCTTATCATTTAATTACCGCGCAAATCTAACAAAAAACCTGTCTTTGCTGAGCTAAATACTTATATAGATGTAGGGGCAGGCTGGTTTCCAGTTTGGTTCTCTAGCATTAAGAAATACTAAACTCGTTTGGGAAAAACTGAAGCTAATAAGATTTAAAGCCCTCATTTAACAGTTTGAACACAGGCAGGCAAAAGTTTATCAATAAATAGCAGTGTGATTGTACCTGTGGACTTGTAGAAATGTTCATAGCAGTATTTCCAAATAACCCTCAGTTCTCTGCCACTCTGTATTTCTGAATAATTTTTAGCAGCAATTTTTAGCAGCATCATGTTTATAGTTCACAAATAGTATAGTCACATGCCAGTGAAGCAAAAAACTCAATTTCTTGGGGTCCTAGGTTATTTAATCAGAATAATGCTGCAGAATAAATAATTGTGAGGCATGTAACCTGCAGATAGACTACTATTTTGGCGTGCTTGAAGCCTGGCTCTGTTCCTTGTTCTGGCATAGATATGTTATATCATGTTATATACTTCATACTGTATGATGTTAGATACCTGTCTCTGCTTCTGTTTTCCTTTTTTATCCTGGTGTGTCTATCTATTTTGATAATCCATTTGCAGCAAGAAATATCTGCTGCTGATTTTATTTTTAGGGATAATAGTTGACATATAAAGGATGTATGCACCAGATATGCTATAAAACATGGTCTAGTTAAATACAAATATAAGCAGATAACTTTTCCTTTCTAATTTTTCTTACAGGAAGTTTACATCACTTTCTGTAACTTAATTGCAAATTCAGTATGATCGTAGATCAGACAGCATGCTAAGTCTGAATTAAAAGCTTGTCAGTTTTGAATTTTTTTTGTATCTCAATTTGCCCTTCTAGCTTAATGAATAAGTAGTTCCTTAAATTTGAAGAATACTCAGCCTTTTGGGATATTTGGATTTTTGCTTTGGACTTGCCTTTGATATCTAGTGATAGCAAATACAGAGACATTAGAATTTTGCCGAGTGTGATAATAGTTGAAAATAAACTAAACCTCATAGGTTTTCTGTTATTCCATGTTTTATTTGTGGAGACTGAGTTCTGGGAACAACTCCCACTTCCAATGGTGTAATGAGATTTTTGTTTTGGCATGGTACTTTTTCAGATAGGCACCTTATAAAATAGCCAGAGGGAATCCTTATTACTGTAGAACTAAGTGACTTTATAACTTCCATATAAAGCATACAAAAAGTACTATGGCTGTGTATAGAGTTACACTTTTGTTTTTAGTGGAGGACTTTTTTAGATGTTAGTCAAACTGTAAAATAATTAAGGACTTGTGTAATCTTGTTATTCACAGATTAACAGAAAAAATTACTATATTGTGAAGTGTCTTGCAGAAATACTGAGGGCTTTGGTGCATGAAACATTTTAGTTTCTAGCAGTAACTTTTGCACTTTTGGCAGAAGGTAAAAAATTATCAAAGGACTTCTTTTCAAAAACAAATGCTCTCTCTGAGATGAGAAATTCAAATGATTGCAGATGATGTGATGTATTTTTTTATATGGAATAAAAATGTAGTACTTCAGAAAACATTACTCTGTTCCTAGAGCGATGTGTGCATTTGTAGTGGCAACTATGATACAATTATCTCCGTGTGGGACTGCACTTGTTCTCTGGAGACATCTGCTTTTATAGAAACATGCTTGCACCTCATGCTTGGCACATCTCTTTCTGTAGGGAGAAAAGTAAAGTACAGTGAATTCAACAGTTAACAACTGCTGTTTTTTTCAGTGGTATTTGAATCATGCCTAAGGAAGAAAAAAAAAAAAGGCATAGCAAATTCTGAAATTTGATGGCTTTCACTGAAGATGGACACCCCCCCCCCCCCCCCCTTTAATGGCCTATATAGCGAGGCTGTTGGGCATCAATTTAATCTTAGTCAACATTTAAAAGAACTGATGATGCTTCATTGTAAAAACAAAAAAACACTGCTTTTTTTGATTATAAAGCTCTTTCTTTGGCAAAATAAAATAGAATTTGCTTTTAATAAAATAAATTGACACTGAAATATTTATTATATTATAAATATTTAAAACAGTTTGATAAGCTTGCAGCCTAAGAGGTGGCTTTGACCCTTCAAGTTTTATGGATTTGGATTTTTCTTTTTGTATCTTTTTTTTGTCCTTAAGAACGGAATTTCACAGAGCTCATTCCACTGTTGCATAGTTTACAAATCTCATTGAGAATACTTTTTTCTTGTAAATCACATTTTTAAATTAAATGATGCTGGTGAGAAGTACCTTATTTGTAGTTAATTTCATCAAGCTTTTTGATGTGTTCTTTTAAGTGTCCGGATTTTGCAGATAATAAATCTGCTTTACTAGACTTTTGAAAAGTAGATGCTTAATGCAGGCTTTGGTGCCAAGTCAGTTTTGCTACCAATAGTATGTCTTTTTTGGTGGATCTTTAAATAATGCAGAATTATGTGCAAGCTAGCTTTCAACCACGATGACAAAAAATGGACACGTTTCATTACAAGAGGCATAATCTTGAACAGCTTTCCTAGACTTCTTTTAAATGCTCTAGTATCAAGGTTATCTTTTCTGAATATGAGTTTATGCATTTATTTATTTGTTTCTTTGGAATATGAATGCTGGTTCAGGTAGTTTTTGTTTGCAGTGCTTACTGAAACAGTTACCTGATTGCTCCATGTGTACCACTGCAGTAACATGGACATTATCATACACTGAAGCTTTAACACTGGAGAAAAATTGCTGTCTCCCACCTTCCCTTTCTTTAATGTAAAATCTGATGGGATGGGCTACATAAACAGAGTTAATTTCGGTGTGAAACACTGAATCTGTTGTTCCTTGTGACCAGTGTGGCATGACAGTCCAAGAGATCTCTTCTCAAATCTTTGGGCAGTTACAAAGCTCTGCTGTGCAAAGAATTGTTGTTAGCTTCAAAGCTAGAGCATTTTTCTGAGTGTTAATAATGAGAGAAGGATAAAAACAAACAAACAAACAAACAAAAAAAAAAGCAAACCTATAAGCTTACCTCAAGCATACACAGAAACAATAGCACAGCCTTTTGGGTTCCCAGGTTGAAAAGTTGCATATTCTCAAAACTTAACTTAAATGGTGATCCAATACTCTTGCAGTCAGGTATTAAACATGTTTTATACATGTTTTCCTTGGCTGTGACTAGACAGAGTCCAACCCGTATTAATGGTTTTGTTCTTGTTTGTGTGCAGTGTAGCTTATTTATCTGATACTATGGCATTAGCTGACTGTAGTTTTACATAATAAAATGCTTTGCAGAGTGCTGAATTTCACCACTGATTTCAGTAGGTTTTAAAACTTCTATTTCAAACAGTGCTCTGATAACAGACCTTTCATGAGCATGGGGTGTGGACAGAAAGAATAGGAAAATCCTGTTGTACCACTTCTCTATCATGTGTTAAACAAGGCAGTACTGAAACTGTATTTTGTAATTGATTTATATCTAATCAATTTTGTTCCTCTCATGGAATCTCTAAGTGCATCTAGAACATCTAGAACTGTATTCCTCCGCTAGATCTCTTTCACAATCTGGTCTGAAGTGTTTTTTTTCTTTTTTTTTTTTTCTTATAGTCATGGTCACCTTGGAACAGATATCTGATAATTATCCTCTGTCAGTTAGTTGTCTAAATAATTTACATTGTAAGAGTCTCAAAGGACTCTCCAGCTGACAGGTCTGATTTAGAGTTGTGCAGTCTCTGTTACACAAAAAGGCCTTTCTCATTTACTTCTGCACTTCCTTCTCTGTTCTATTGTAATGTATCTTGTTTTGGATTTTGGATTGGTGATACTTTTGATACAGTCATGCAGATATGACTGTTCCTTGAAATATTGATGTTTGTTTCCTGATGTGCTCACTTAGCCTCTGCATAAAGATAGATGTTCTCCAAGTGTTCCAGTTAATTGTGTTTACTGACAGAACTATTGTCTGAAGCAATGGATCTTAACCCACTTCTCTGTTTCAGTAAGCTGATTCTAGCTGTTGCGTTGAGACAGATAGGAAGACCCTTTCAGCTGGAGCTAGCCTAAACAGCTATCTCAGTCATCAACAGAGATTTAAATCCTTCTCACAGATTTAGCTACTGGGTCTAAATAATAACATTTGCCAAAATTGCAAGCTGTTTATAAATACTTTGTAAATAGAAAAGAGATTCAGTTCATGCAATAAATGTATGTAAGCTTTGCTTTTGTGTGTATGTGACAGAGAAGAACATGTATTCAGTCATACTCTTTGTTTTCACCTGGTAAAAATACAGTAAATAAATCCTTTAGTATTTGTTTGCATTTATGTAAACAGTGTTTCTGGTTTCTATTTTTTTCTGCAATGTAATTTCTCCCTGATCAGAAATGAAGTTCTCTGCAGTAGAGAGAAGATGTGCTGCAATTATACAGGCTATTGGACATTATAGAGCGTATCTGATATGAGCTAAGTTCACTGCTGCTCTTGACTTCAGGGGCTCCTGCAATGTTTTTTCTTTAATGGCAAGCTGAGTAGGGGAGAATGAGGGACTTGACTTAGTTTCATAGCAGTCAGAATGCTGGGGAAGCTCAGTCTGACATGAGCTTCTTCTCACAAATTACATAGGAAAAGATGATATTGTTCAAAGGGCATATTGATTTAACATCGTCACATAGGTGCAAATTAGCATGTTGATACATTGATGCATCATTACATGAAAACTGCTGTTGTTTCTCAGGCTCCTCAGGAGAATATCCCACTTAGTTAATGCTGTTGTGTCTTGTCTGTATATTACTCGGGGAAATAATCTCTGCAGTCTTTAGCCTGAACTTGTTTGTGATGGCGTCCAGGCTGGGAATGTGGTGTTTTTTATTTATTTTATTTTTTATTTTATTTTATTTATTTTTTTATTTTATTTTATAACAAACAATGGGTAGGGAAGGGCAGAACCCATGTATCCAGACTTGGTACAAAAGGAATGCAATCTGAAGCTGGATGTCATGTCAGCCCTACTCTGAATCTCTTCTTCCTCGTCTCCATCTTTTTTTTTCTGACTCTCTCTCCATACTGTTGGAGAAAATTCAGTGAAGGCTACTAAGTAAAAAAAAAAAATACTTCAGTGGCTAATTGCATTGTGAAGATGGTCATGTTTCCCTCCCACCTCTCTGTAAAATATCCCATTACTCATGCCGTTTTGCCCTTCACCTGTAATGTGGTCTTCTCATCCCCTCTCTCCTGCTGAGATTCCTCCCATGTTGTCAGAAACAGCCCCTTGTCTTCAAGGTCCTTTCTTCTACCTGATCGATTATGATCACAGTTATCTGCACTGTATCATTTCAATTGTAACACCAAAGCAAGGCAATGGCTTGCATTTTTGCTTTTTATCTCTTTAAAATCTTAAAACAGTGGTCTTTAAGAAATTTAAAACATAATAGTGCAGGTATTCTGTGCATTCAGGTTACATGTATTACTGTTTCTGTATGACTGCTGTATAATGCGTATAAACTCTGTGGTTTTATGGACAAAGCCCTGCCATCTATTACCAGCTAATGTCAAGGTAGCAGGCATCGTGTACGTACAGTGCCATCTCTACTTGGAGAAGAAATCTGGGAGACTTATCTGGAGGAAGGGGAGCCTACTGAGTATATGGTAATTTTTCATTTCTATTGTACGATTTGGTGCATATTTTGGCAATTCCTTTTCATTTTTTGATGCTGCTAGTCAGTGTCTTGCATTTGTTTTCCTAGTGT
Organism: Cygnus atratus; assembly: GCF_013377495.2. Lineage (NCBI taxonomy): Eukaryota > Metazoa > Chordata > Aves > Anseriformes > Anatidae > Cygnus > Cygnus atratus. The sequence goes on along the minus strand of NC_066372.1, from coordinate 3,010,596 downwards.
CATGACCTCAGACTTGGAGGCGTAATCCACATTGGTGCCAACTGTCATCACTCAGCAACAAAAAAATTCCTTCTTAAATGGGTAAATGTTGAACAAAATATGTGGGACCTCTTGGACTTTAAAGGAATCCAAGTTAGAGGTGTCTCATTGACTGCAGAAAAAGACTGCAGAGAACCAAGAGCTGTGTCAGCAGGCTTATGTGTATTTAGAGCAAGTGAAGATGGTTCTCTGATTTTTTTTTTTTTTTTTGCCTCACTGTTCCCTTGCAACTTTGATGAAGTCAGTTGTGCTTACCAACGTATGTGTTTTACCCATTATGTATGTAGTCAAACAACAGCATACGTACAGCTTACAGAGCACAGTTGTGAATGTCTCAGTAAGCTGTCTTCTATAGTCCGTCACTCACTCTGGGTTTTTCTCTTTCCCTGGAACTTGTAAGAGTATTCTGAAAATGTAGAGGAATAGGCACTAAATTATGTGAGACCCCAAGTCAACGCAGAATCATCAGAGTTCCTCTCTTTTTTTCATGCAAACTTTTACGGTCCATTCAGTATATAGTATATATCAGCTTCAGGATTTTGATTTTTTTTTTTTTCTTGAGCAGAGGCTGGGAAGTAAGGCACAGTATGACTCTTTTGAGCAGTCTGTTTTATGGTCAGGGCTTATCACTTACAGTGGTCTGGCCTACAGTATGCTACTTGCAGATGATATATCAAGGACTTATTTCTAAGGTGAACTGAGTTTATTACCATCAGCAGGAAATAGTTTTCTTTTTCTTTTTTTTTTTTTTTTTTTTTTTGCTGGTAGTTCCGGAGCTTTGAAAATTTTAGTTGTAGCGTTCAACACTATATTCTCTCTATATGTTTAAATTGTTGAATTAAATCATTAGCTGTACATATTAACATTCCTGAATTTGTGAGATTGTAGTTGTCCTCCTAAGCTGCCTTTCACAAATTATCATGTAGTAAAGAAATGAAAGACATACTGGTCTAAACATGATAGCTAAACATAAAGCTACCCTCTGGGTAGCTTTAGAAAGTTGTTAAAAATATATATTTTGCCTTCAAACCTTTTTAAGAAACTTCACCACAAAACAAGGCAGACATGAAATAGTTGGGTACTGGGAGAGTGGGTTGCATCTGTTTTAGCTTACAAGACTGGCAGTGTTCATATAGGTCTCGTATAGTGGATGGTAGGACTTGGAGTCAGTACTGTAGTAGACATAACAGAAAAATAGTAAAGAACAGACTTCCATTTTGTCCTTGGATTATCTTTTTCTGACGATCTTGAATAAGTTGCATTCAGTTGAAAGTTAACCTATGATATTTTAATGTCTTTTGCTACAAAGTTTACAGTATGCCCACATGTTATTTCATATTCTGCGGTGATTATTTAATGAAATTCCCATGGAATTGTGTATGGCAGCTTTAATTGCTCCCGTGTTTGAAATGTGTTTGCTGAATGGCAAGGTGGTGGTAAACTGTAGCTTATTTTTGGAGCAGTTTGTGTAGATAAACTGATTTTTCAGCCATTTAATTGGTTTTAAAAGATCCTTTTGTTGATTTTCTTCTTGATTGGGTTTGTCATCAAATTAGATTTTGTAGGAGTGTTTAGAATCATCATTTACAAATTAACTTATACTTTGTGTGCACAGATATATTCTCCAGATACATGTTTTAATGGTTCTTTATATCAACAAATACTTGTAGTGACATCTTTTTTAATATCCCAGTTCTGCTTATTAGTCACAGTCTAATGCTTGTCTCCGATTCTGATCTTTTTATTATGTCTTCTAAAATCAGTTTTTTTCCTGAAAATTTATTTCTGTGAATTTTTGGTAGTGCAGCTCAATCACATATAAGTAGGATGGCAAAAGGCAGATACAAATGATATGAAAATACCATCAAAATAAGCATGTCTAAACAACTGAATGACACTTGCAGAATATTTTTTAAGACTTGCCCAGCTGTATTTACAAATAATGCTGAATCCATTTATGTTAATCACGTCTGCTAGTTGAATTTAAATTAATACAATTATTTGTTTGCCACATATTTGTTCAGGTCTTTTCTTTAGTTTTCAAGGGATTTGTATGAAATGGGTACTTAGTTCAGAGTAATGTGATAATGGTAAATTTTCCCTTTGTTTTCAGTACTTGCCTACAAATTTGATTTCTACCATCACTGTCATGAGAATATCAGTGGAAACCAGTAAAATAGAATAATGAAGCACTGTAAATAAGTATTTCTTTTTTTCAAGTTTAAGTAATTTTGTTGATAATCTGTTGGAGTTTTTTTCCTATTTGATACCAGTTGTTCCACTAATTTTGCACACTAGTTGTCAAGACGGTTTTTCACATGGAGCTGTCCAGTATGCACAGCCTCTATGTGGTCCAGAGCCTCTCACTGATGTTAACTCCAAAAGTTCAAGTTGGATTTCTCTTGCTGAGGAAAAATATTACTTTTCCTTTTATGTATGTTGGTTTATCATCTCCTGAAATTTATAGTTTCAAATATCCACGTTATTCTCGTGTCATGTATACTTTATATGTAACTTTTTTCTCAATTTGAATAAGAGGCGAGAACTTAGATATGTGTTTTTCTTTTAAGTACATTGATACATGGCGTAATCAGAATTAAAGTTATTGTAAATAAATATTTAATTACAGAGGGCATGCAGAAGGTATTAAATGTCTCCACAAATTCTGTGCAGTCTCCTTACTGTAAACCAGTAAATGTTAGAAATTAGATATCCTTATAGCTGCCTTTGGACAGCTGTGGATTATTGGGGAGTTTTAAACCAAATAATTATATCCTTGATTAGTAATAATTGTAATGATTAAATCTATAAACTCAGTCATATTCTAATCTTCTTATTGCTTGTTTTTGTAATGAAAGATCTTTACGCAGAGACTTTGGACAGATTATGTAACTATCACTCTTATAAGGCAACAATGCTAATTGTATGAGTCTCAACTTCAAGTTAGCCTTGGAAGCTACTGTTTATAGGTCTGGTTTGCCTTATGTCACAAGTACAGCTGAGCCATTTGTTAGGCTTGTCATAGCCTACCCTTCTAATTACACCTCTCTTAAGGTGTGGAACCTGAAGATGTCTGCTTTTGTAGTTCTCCATGGTAACAGCCTGTTTTTGTTGGTCCACCTTTGAGGATAAGGTGGACCAGAAGGTACCTCCAGAGGTACCACCTTCCAACTTATTTTGTGATTCTAGGGTATGCATTTGGTGCTTTAGTCCCTTCTCTCCTGTGTAAGCCTGTGCTAGTGATGCAAGTAACATAGATATATGAGGAAACAATATATATATAGATAGATGAGTAACAAGATATATGAGGAAATGGGTTTATAACGTAACTTTATTATTGGTGTTACTGATTGGCTTTATGGAAGGGCTCACTAGCTACCCAAATAGAAGCCAACTTCCCTGTTGTATTAAAAAAAAAAAAAAGCTGATTATGAATCAGACAGGATTAATGGTGTAGGACTGAGTTGAGTTTGTTTGAAGAACAGAGTTTCCTACTTTTGGAAATGAAGCTCTGCAAAAAAAAAAAAGTGATTGCTGCTGTTGTCTAGGAAGCAGGAGAGTGTATTGCATGTGGTTGAATGGTTGGCTAGATTCACTTCTTAGGGTTGTTTTGGCCTTTTGATATAATTTTGATATATTAAAAAAAAGCCATAGGACAGGGTAGGTCAGCATGCAAATAGTCTTTTTTTTTTTTTTCCCCCAAAGGTATTTAGTGCTTGCCATGAAAGTAATTGCAAAGATAATGCATCTCTGTGCTCTGGAGATCACTTACACCTGTTTGTACTACCACAGCTCAGAGGGCTGGCACTCATTTCTAGAGAGCTGGTCTCTCTCTCTGCACCTTGGTGCGCTGTGTGGTTGGTTGGGCCATGGCTGAAAAGCGGTTCCTGGATGCTGCTGGGGAATTTGCAGCTCACATTCACCTCTGGACTCAGGGACAGGTATAGCACATAAAACCATAGGCAGAGAATGCATTTACTGGATAAATAAGTGATAGGGGTTGCAAGTGTGTTACTCCATAATGTTGAGGGGAGGGTGGATCCTTTATAAATGTCAGTTGTCAGAAAAATCAGCCTGGTTGCCATATTTGTGTAATTTCCCAATACTCTCCCAACATCTTAGCTAGTCAGTTGTGTGTGTTAACTAGTGCTTCCACAGCTCTGTATCCAAACCTAAAACTAGAACCTGCTACCCAACTTTTGGCCTACTTCATCTCTGTAGCTAGTTTGAAATCCTCAGACCTTTGCAAGGATAACTACAGCCTGAATGTGGTTTTAAAAACAGTAAAAGGTCATTCTACAATCAGAAATGAGATGCAAACTGTTCTCCCAAGATATGATGGCATGATACCGAAATTCCACATTTAAATAAATCATTAAACAAATTGCCGACAGATTTCCTCTTGGAGGTCAAAGAAGATATGGAGGTTCACAGAATGAGAGAAATATTTTCTGAATTCTTCACAAAGGATCTCTTGATTCTTCCAGGACACAGAAAAACTTTCCACAATTATTTACAATTCAGTAAAATGTCTCTTGCAATTTTCAATGACTTTCAACATATATGATATAAAAGAAGTCATAACATGGGTGCCATTCAGATATGGCATGAGACAAATCTTTTTTGGTGTCTAGCTCGGTGGAGTTTTAGGGCACCTGGAATTTTTTGGGTGCGTGAAGATTGAAGGTGGTGCTGTGGCCTACACTAAATCAGTTGTTTTAGACTTAATATTTATTTTTATCTTATATTTATGTATTTAATTCAGGCATTACTAATTCATTTTTTGTCAGATCTTAGCTGTGAAGCATGCTGAGGAGAATGTAGTTCGGTTCCCTCTTACATTTCCATCCTGTAAAACTAAACAGAAAAGACCAAATATTCTCTTTTAAGCCTTATTGAACTGAGTTATATGTCAGTTCTAAGTATACTGGTTAATTTGAATTTCTGTCATATTCCAGGCTTCTCTAAATGTATTTGTTTACCCAGATGCATATCAAATGGGTGTCCATTTAATAACTGTTCTCTGAGAACTTGTTCTCAAATCAATTTTACTCTTCTTCCCTTTCTTTCTTGTTATTTCCTTATGTATATATACTAATATTCTCAACAAACAAACAAATGGAATTTCAACTTGAATTTTGATTACATCGGTTGTCACTGAGAAGTGAAACTGCCAAAAATAGCTGTCAGTTTACTCAGGTTAGTTCACTAGAGTTAAGCAAATGTTCTCAAATTATTTTTTTTAAAGACAATACAAAAAAAAATCAAGATCTCACTCTTTCATACATTCTGCATTGCATACAAATCAGCAGGGCATTCACTGATAACTACCCCATGATCTTAGTAAGGTATTGTTAACTCTAAAAGCTGTCCTGGTCTTATCTAAATATCTATACATATACTTCCGGCAAATCTAATTATTGGTCTTGAGGAGGATAAAGGATGTTGAAAGACGTTCTTAAAATCTCATCTATATATTTTATGAAAGGATATCCTGGCAAGAATGTTTAACCTATGTGGAGCTGTATACTGCGTTTTAGAAGACTGGAATCAACTATACTAGCTTTATATCCTTTGTTTCTTTTATTGGTTTTTGCCCTAAGCTGAAAACCCCAACCTGTGTTAGAGATGCTTGTAACTAAAAACAATGACAAATGTGTGTGTTATTAAAGAATATTATATGTGTATTGTAATATTACAGAACATTATATCTGTATTGTGTGCATTATTACAGAATGTTATATACGTTAACAAAATGTGTACCTCATTTATTATAAATGTGACACATGAGATATTACACTTATAAAAGAGCAAGGTGCTAGACAGTGGAAATCATGCTTTGATATATTAAAATGCTGTATTGTAACCCACTACATTGGCTTCACATGCAGTTATAACCTATAGGAATATAAATATCAAATGGTATAAATCGAGGCAGGTTTTTTTTTGTACTTTATTTTACAATTTATCACTAAATATATTTACAGGACACAGAGTTTGCTTTAGTGCAATACATAGTAATGTTGCATAAGTACAAACTGTTGATCTTTTCTAATAAAAAACAAAACAAAAACAAACAAAAAAACCCCAATCCAAACAATGAAAAAGCCAAAATCACCCCCCCAAAACAAAGCACTTAACTGGTGTTACAGCTAAGTATGTAAAGCAACATTAATAACTGAGTGAAAATGCTAACAGCATTGTTACTTTTCATAAACATTTCTAGAAACAAACCACAACCCAACTTTATGTATTCCAAACTATTAACCCTTCTACATGTATTTTTAAAATGACTTTTAAAGCACATATACTGTACTGTATGACAGTATTTTTCTACAGATACTGACTTACCCTTTTAATATAAATATGATATTACCTTGGCAGTTTTGAAGAACAAAGTTATCTCAAGATATCAAACATCAGTAACAAACAGTAAGCGCAGCTTCTCGAGAACTTGCTTGAACAGCATTTCTTCACAGTGATATTTATGAAAGGTTGGAAAAAAATTAGCATAAAATATTTCCATCCTTTTTCAGTTTTTATGCAAAAATCATTACTTTATATCGATAATTATAAAATTACAAACACTTCTATAAGTAACTGCATCTGTAGTAATGATAGAAAAAGTTATCAGTAGGATGCCTAAAATTAGGCTATCATAAAATGATAGTTTGAAGAAAATTAGATAAATCTTTTCTTAAATAATAATATGGGAGATAATTTAGAATAGGCAACATAGTGGTTTAACAGAGACAATTATAAATTGAAAAAGCTATTTATTAATAAATGTTAAAGGGATTGTGATGAAGCAAAATCAACATTTTAAGTGATATAGTGTATTATTTACTCTTAATCTTAGTTTTGGCACTTCATCGGAACAATTACTTTAACAAAGACCAAAATATGTAGAAAAGATATACAGCTCTTTGACATACATTGCAAATGTAGTACATAAGTACTGGCAAACACTGAAAACATAGTTAATTAAACATTCCCACAAATTTTCACATGCATGCACTATTCAGACAACAGCGTTGGATCTATGGTGTTACAGTGACAGTCTTGCATTATGGGAGTATTTTAAGCCATTTCTTCAGCAGATCTTGTTTCTGATTTAAGTCTCACAAATTCTTTAGCAACTTCGTCATTGGTCCTCTGAGAAAGTATTCTAAGAATTGTCAATCCAGTCTCATCTACAAAGATATTTCTTAGCAAGGGATACCAAGATGCACAGCTACCTCTCTCTGCTATGTTTTGCAGCTGAATAACTGTCATTCCTATAATGCGATCTTCTCTAGCAAAGCAGTAATCTTTCACTGAGAGGTGAAGCTCATAGGCTCCTGGTTTATCGTCATTACTCAAAATGCTGCAAGGATGAACAAGATGAATTTAGAACAAGGAGATGAGTTTAATTCCTCTGAGGAATGAGCATGTTTTGTAAATCTTGTTGGAATTAAAATGTTAGTGGTAGTTTCATTTTTGTAGTTCATTTTCTACAACAGATGATTGTTTAGTTTTCAGATTTCTACGTGTTAGCCTTTCACATGCTACTGTTAACACAGTCCCTCTCCTCACTGACCTGAACAGAAATGGAGGGAATTTCATCAGTTCCTTCAATATCTGAACCACTGCTACTTTTCCTTAGAAAGTACCTAAAATGTCCAACTACTTCCAGAACTATCATAACCATATCTTTTATTCAACTACAAAACTACAAAAACATTTATACTGGCATCCGTGAATTAGACAGCTTTCACTTAGGCATAGCATACATTATATGTAGGAATCAAATCTTTTTGATTTACAGATTTTGCTCATTTTTCCTGGCTAAATAACTATGAAATTTGTAAGTAGGTAGAAGCAGTTTCTCTGCTTTTAGTTACCTATTTTTCTAAACCTAACTTCTGTGCCTGCAGTGTAAAATCCTACACCAATATTTGCCACTGCTCTTCTGTCCTTAGTTTTTTGTGCCTTTTTTTTTTTCCCATGAGCAATCACGTGGATCTGATTAAAGCCACCTCTAAGCAAGTTTTGCACTGACAAAATGTATCTCAGCTACACTTTTCTTTCTGTTCATTCTGCCAGGTCCAAATTAGCTGGAGGATGTACAGTACTGCTTACTCAAAATTCTATTATTGATGTCTGTGAATACTGATTTCTAATGTAACACAAATGAGATATCACATTGAGAAATTGATAGGAAACATTTCTTATGATGACAGTTTCTTCAAATAACTGTCATCACAGTTTTTAAAATTGCTATTTTCATGCATTGTTTTTATTTACTACTAGTGCAGTAAGTACTGTTCCTGGATAGAGAAAAGAAATTTTAAGCATCACTTTATTTTTGAAATGACAGCAAGAACACTGTTTTAGCGTATTTTATCCAGCAGATCCAAGATGTTTTAAAACCTTTTGTTTAAACTTCATAAAAATAATAAGCTCTGAAACCTCATTTTTAAGGGTAAAATTTATTCTCTTCCAAGGTATTTGGAGATCCTCTATGCCACTTTAAAAACTGGCCCAAAAGCCATATATAGCACACACAAGATGGCTAATAATCCCCCCAAGCCTAGGGGCTAGTTATACTTAATTAGAATTATATCTACTGACAGGCCAAACCAAACTGGAGAAAGTGTTCCTAGTTATGCAATTTCTCCGGTGGGAATACTAACGCAGCCTGCTTATGTCTTTGTTCTGCCTGAAGTCGATATTCATTTTGCAGGTCACTGCAGTCCCTTCAGGAAAGAAGCAGCTGTTATGCTCAGTATCATAGATATCAAGGGGGCTTGTTTCCTAAAAATCACCAAGTATTTGATTTTATTCTTCCTGATCCTTTACTCATTTTTCTGGATCACATGAGCATATGTAGGGCAAGGTAGTACTCAGAAAACAGATTTAAAATATAATTCCATTTAATCTAAAACACAGAAGTACCTAATAGGCAACCCTAACCCTAGTGAGGTGCAGTCTCACTTTTACAGTGTCAGGTTGTGTGATGTATGTAAAAAGCAGCATTAAAGCTGTAATCATAGAAAGGGTCTGTGCATTTCTATGAAAGCAACACTGTTGCAATCATTTGTCAGGCTTCAGGAAGAAGGTATGGCTTTGAAATTACACTTAGTTCCTCTAGAAAACATATTTCATAAATATTTTTGACATCAACTGATTGAATTCCATTTTTTTATTGAGTATTATTTTCCTATGTTGTTCTAAGTAGAACAATAGAGATGCTCAGAATGCAGCAACTGACTGCATTATGAATTTACTGAAGGTTAAGAGTGGCAGGGCACTGTTGAATTGATGACTGATTTTTAGATTAAATAATAAAAGTTTGGTATTTATTTGATATTTCATTTTCTTTAATAGTCAGTGTTAAGCAGCTTGTTGTTACTGGGCCTAAAAGATATTTGAATACATCCTTTTCTACATAAAGTGAAACATCCATGTTATTTGTTGAAGTTGTAATGAAAGAAAAAGAGTCATACTGCTATAAGTAAGAAGTATAAATATGAATTTATAATACACCTACACCTTTTCCCCTCATAAAGTACACTGTTTTTGTGCTTATATGTAATCCCTATGTAGACAGGTCCCAACAGAGATGAATACATAAAAGTGGATGCATACTAAGCTTTTAGAAGAAAGTGGTATTCATGAAGATGAAAATGCCTGAGCATACTGATGATTTGCTACCTAATTTAGAGTAATTTCATTTGGATTTTCATAAGTTCTCCCATTTTACTTTATTTTTAATCTCTTCTATCCATGCAGTTGTATATGAAACTCAGCATTTTAAGTTTATTTTTGTGTGCTTTTAGTAGCCACAAACAAATAAAGGAGATATTTGCTCCATATACATTTCAGAGATTGCTACTTTTGTTTACAGCATAATCTCAGTGCATTAAATATAATTTTTCTGGGAAAAAAATATTTCTGTGTAGAAGGGCCCAGGATGTGATTTCAGGTGATGCCCTCATCCCTCCCAGGCAGCTCTAAGGAGTTAAGGTTCCCAGACTGTGTGGGAAACAGTTCTAAAAAGGGTGTGAGGATTTTCTGACTTGAGAGTTTGGACATGGAGCTTTCTTTGCCTCCAGTTTTCCTATGGTGCCCTTCTTCAGCTTGTCCTTTCATGATCATATGTCTCAGCTTGCTACTCTATATTCTTAGAGGTTATTTGTCATCACAGTTATAGCAATGGGATAAAGAAAATCACTGGCAACAAGCCTTAAAAGCAACTTCACCGTCAGACACTGAGAAAATGAACTCTGTCCTTCTTTTCTGTCTGTGTGTGTGAAGTGTGGTTGGAGAATGAATTGATTTCAGTTATGGGAGGAGAAATGAACAGGTTAAAGAGATGTGCTGTGGGAAATACTATATGTAAAGGTCCAGGTTAGGTGAAAAATTTCTTATTGCTTTGAGGATTAAACAATAGATATACCAGCATTAACAAACACATGCACAATACTTCAAATACTTAGATACCTTAACAGTCTCAATGGCCTAGAAATCTAGCAGTAAGAATTAATGTTTCAGCCCAGATAACTACTTAGGTAAAAATATTCCTAGGTAAATAAATACTTATTCCTGTGTATGGAAATGAATTGTACATTTTAACCAGCTAAAAGGTGGTTAAGGCTAGAAAGCTAAAAGGTGGCAAGCTTAGTGGTTGTCATTCATCTTTAGATAAAGCAAAGATACAAGTTAATAAATAGCTTTGAAGTTACTATCTTATTTATTATAGACCGTGATGTATATAGCCTTAACTTTAGGATTTTATTACTTTGTTTTGTTTTTACAGGTTAAATTGCAAGGCATTCTGGCAAAACTTGCATAAGATAGGTAATTAACAGCAAATAAAGACTTACAATTGGAAAGTTTCATTGTATTTTGGTGACCAGGTGTTGCTCTTTGTCTTGGTTCCATGTTTTCTTTTCTTGTCACTTAGGTTAGGACCTAATACACAGACTTCCACAAACGGCCGGAACATAGCTGTTGTTTGCCAATTTAGATTATTAATTGCTACAACTATAAAGAAGCAAAAGAAATGAAGTTAAATAAAATCCTATTAGAAGAGCTCCAATTAATTATCCAGTATGACCAATGAAAGGTGCCCTGAGAGCTTTCCCGTAGGATACCTACACTTAGGTTCAGGCTGGATGTTAGGAAAAGGTTCTTCACTGAGAGGGTGGCCGGGCACTGGAACAGGCTCCCCATGGCAGTGGTTGCTGCAATGAGCCTGCTGGCATTCGAGAAGTGTTTGGACAATGCTCTCAGACATAAGGTCTGATTTTGGGATGGACCTGTGTGGAGCCTGTGTCCTTGTGGGTCACTCCCTTCCAACTCAGTATATTAAATGGTTCTATCTGGCAAGCCTAGGAGGGTCTTTGCCTGTTCCATGTCACGTAAAACCTCTGACTACTTCCAGTTAGAGCAACAGCAAATATAAATGTATGTTTTATGAATACTTTGTGTTAACAGCTGTTTTGTCTGCTACGTTCACTAGAATTAAAAAATTAACTTGTACTAATCTGAGTGGTACTGGATTTCCTTTGGAATTCAAATTGTGCAGAACAAAGGCATTTTATTTGTTAGAAATAGAACATTTTAAATCTTGGTGCAGTTGTTTACCACTCACCTCTATTACGGCTTTTGGAAAATTAAATTATGTGCAAGTAATTCAGAAGTGTGATTTGTCGTGTTAGAATTTATAATTCCATAACTACATATAAAATTTTTTATCTTGACTACACTGGGAAGCACAAGACAGTACTGACCTGCCTAATCTTAACTTTTGCTGATGTTGAACAAGGAAGAAGTACAATCCTAATCACCTGAAGCATACTTACAGCTTTACAAGTACTGTAATACTTAACAGTTGTTATTTCATTGTTGGTAAGTTTTACCTAGGATTTAATGCTTGGACATTTTGGACTTTGTCGTTGTTTTCCTTTTAAAATTAGCTCTTTGGAACTTACCTTTTACAGTAACTTTATGCTCACCAGTTCCAGGATGTGTGGAAACATCTACCTGTATAGATATTTCACCCACTGAATTACTAGTGGTTTGACCTGAAATAATGATTAATAGGTTAACACACTTGGCTTCTCAATATATCAAGAGAAATAGAAAGTGAAAGGTGAGTGGTATTCTCTGTAAGAAACACTTAGAAATTGCTGACATGCATTTCATATTCAGATGGGAATCAGTTATTGGTTTATAAATGATTTTGCCAAAAAAGTACCTAGCAGTTGCAAGTGTTTATATGAAGTGCCTCAGTAAAACAAAAAAAGCTTTTCTTTAGAAACCTTCCATTCTGGTTGCAATCAGCTGTGTGTGCATCCTGAAATACAAAAAAAAGGTGCTTTTATCAAACTGCTCACATGCACACCCCCAAATCTTGGGAAATTATTTGTGTATTGCTATTGATGAATCCCTTGATGGGAGTAAGCTCGTGTTAAGTCTATGAACAAACTCCTAAAGTTCTGCACTGGCACAGAGGCTTAAAAAAAAAAAAAAAAAAAAAAAAAAGAGGAAGGCTACAGGGATGGCAGAGGAGCCAGGAACTTAGTTTTGAAAGTTTCTGCTTCTGAGCACCCGTGATGTTTCTAAGCCAATTTACACATAATGGTTCTGTAAAAGTAACTCTCAGTATGTATTCAAAGGTCCATTAATATGTCAGATTATAACACTACAATATAAACAAAACTGGATATGTTTGCTTGTTCTTTAATTGGGCGGCTGTGAATGTTAACTCTGTGACCTGTGCATTTGCTTTCCATTCTAATCTCCATGAACCATATAGTAAGGCAAATTATTACCCCTGTATAACTGGCAATCATTTCTTTGGGTTCACAGAGGAAAGATTCTACCATCTTTCTATTTGCACATAAATTCCTTGTGCACTGGTTCCCCTTAATCTTTATGTGAGGAGAAGCAAATATTCCTTTAGAAGTTCTCTGGCAGCCTGTTCAGGAATTAAGGGAGGGGTACAATGAAATAGGGTGTCATGTGTAAATGTAGTGAGGAAAATGATCATAGTCACCAGTGTTTTGGTAAAAACACACAATCTAGTGTCTTAATCTGGTTATAGCTGCTATTCCTGAATTGCAGGGTACGTGTACAAATTTTACTCCTAGATGTATTCCAGTATCAATCAGATGGTTTGGACCTCTTACAGTGTGTAAATAGGCACTTTGTTACACATTAGGTTTCTAATGGTAAGAAGTTTAGTTTCAGTGGTAGCTGTTAAACTCCATGTTGTATTTGGATAATTCTGTAGAGAAAGCTGTACTGGACTGAGCCTCTGATTACATTGCTGAATCACTCTACATCTTGTTCAAAATAATTAACCTATACATTGTTCTTATGAACATGCGTAAAAAGACAGGAATTCCATGGGTTAGAAAACCTAAATAAAATCAGTAGAACTGCCATTTTTTTAGAAGAGTAATACAATGTATTTATCTGACTGTCCAGTAGAATTAGCCTTTGTTTAGGAAGTGAAAGGAGATTCTCATTTGTCTAGGTGATGTAGTTACCCATGATTTCTTTTTCTTTTCTCTTGCAACCACAGTATCTTTAGAAATCGTATCTGTGAGTAGCATAGTATAATATAGTTTTTTTTTTCCTGAATTAAACTTTATTTCTCTATTAAAAAAAATATATATATATATTTGGAGTGCAAAGTGCTTTTGTAAAATTATTCTGTCCAGAAAAACAAGACGAATTCTTTTAAATGAAGTCATCATTTTCATTATACACAATGTGGTGTTTTTAATGAGTTACATTTAAGCCAGCTTGCAGACTTGTGTGAAAACTGCCAACATCTTCCCTTAGAGTTATTTGGATTCATTAACTTGAATTAAATGAAGAAAATATCTTTTTTTAAATCTAAAATTCAGAAGGCAGTATATCAATGCTGGTACTACAATAGCATATACATACATATATATTTACATATAGGTCATATAGGTCATATTCGGCAGTTATCTGATGCTGTAAAGGAAATCAGAGAGAGTAGAGACTAGAGCTTCTCGACCATTGTCTTGTATCATGTTGCGAAATGCCATGTTTTTATATTGTTACACACTGCACACAGTTCAACCTTAACAGGTTCCCTTTTTTGGTGTTGGACTTTTTTTATGTATGACACTTTTGATACCATATGTAGCCATCGTCAGCTGTAAAGTCTGAGTTAATCATACTGTACCTGTAAGACATTAATCTTTTGTTCTTCTGATTAAAAAGCTTTTGCCGCCAAGCTGGGCAGGAGAAGAGAACCGTGAGTTTGCAACATACCCTAAAGCTTGGGAACTTTGAATGGATAGGATTAACCAAACATACAAAGAGGAAGTATGTGAAGTCATCAAACACTTTCCCACTCAATAATAATTTACTACTGGCTGCAGTGGAACGTGAGTCAGGCTCATCCTGAGTATCACTGAAAGTATCAGCGAGTGTCAATTACTTGATTTAGCTTCTAGCTTAAAAACCAAAAAGCAAAACTCTATTTGGAGAAATCAGGAATGTTTTAGAAGAAAATGATTAGCATTTCTATTATGGCTGAAACATAGCAGGATGTTAACCTGTAATAATGACTCCTTAGATGTTACTGAGACAAAACCTGTGAATTTGAGAGAGGTCTTATTCTGTTTCTCAAACTCCTCATTTTTTTTTCCTTTTTTTTCTTTTTCTTTTTTTTTTTTTTTAACTGCACAAAGTGTTTCCTTGCAAAGGTCTCCTAACTGATCTTTTTCTTTTCTTAGCAGTCTATAATTCACAACAGCATTGTAAGCAATACTGCAAACACATAGTGGGATTAGTCCTGTGTGTATAGTGCTGTTTGATATGGTTGTAAAGAAACCTGTGTAAAATGTTGTGCAGTTTTATACTGAAAACAGCTGATATTAAAATGACACTATTGCTGAGGAAAATTCCTTCAGCAGAACATCTTAGCTGGTAGAGACACCTTCTAGTGGAGTCTAGAATACAAGCTTTGTTTCCTTTAGTTTACCAGCACATCCATCTTGCATCTGGTTTCTCTCTTTCCCTCTCTCACTGACCTGCTGAACACACTAGAGGTACGATTCTAGAACATTCAGTATTTGCTTATATCAGCTTTTGTTGATGTTCAAGAGCTATACTTCATTCTAAAATCTCAGATCTATCTCTGCTGTTTTATTTTCTTTCTTGCTACCACTCCTTGTAAAGTCACAGTGTGAATTAGTGATCCTGAGTGCGCTATGGAAAGGCCCTTTTCGCCTACAAGCAAGTCAATTTAATGGACAAAAAATATCTAGCCCTGTACTGCAGAAGATTGCACTTTTCTTCCTTTAGTACTGTAACTTAACTCACTAGAAATTTAACAAATGTACAAATAATTGTTTGTTGGAAATCCTTATGTTTGCTTGCCTACTACTGCTCCAACTCTAAACTACGCTTTAGATTTTATTTGCTAGCTAATTTATGTGAAGCAAAAGACGACATCCTCTCCCAGCTGGGTTTCTAAGTGATCACCTACATTTAGACTGTGGTCACTCTGTTACAAACAAAACTCTAAGAGAGAAAAAAATACTTCCTCCATCCTAAGATGGTTGCTCCTCAGTGGACCAAAAGTTCAAAGCATTTAGGATTTGATTTCTTCCTCGTTTAGCACCTGGAATGTCATGAATGTGATAATCATTATAGTCCTAATGATCTTGACAGAAGAGAGCCATTTTGGAGTCAAATATTTCAAAGTCAAACCAGTCACATTGGCTACAGTGAACAGTGATAGATTCCTGTAGAGAATGTTAATCTGACTGGAGAATACTAATCTGATTTATGCTCTACTGATCATAATTCTGTTTTGTGAATACAAACAGGTTGTTTGCATGCTCTGTCCCTCCACTGTACAAGACAATGGTGAGCAGACATGATGGGCTGTAAGAAGCATACTGGAGAGTTTTTGTGTGGCATCACAATCCACAGTAAATGCTGGCAGAGCAGTAACAGCAAGTACATTTAAAATCAAATTGCATATTTGAAATCCTTACTTTGACAACAGAGTGTGATAGGCTTATGGTAGAGGGAACAGTTTAGGAAAAAAAAAAAAGAAAAGTAAGAAAAGAATTTGAGACTTTAAATAGCGAGACTAGTACCTCTGGTGCGTACCATCCATACTGACCTGAAAGTTGGGGCATGGCAATTGAGATGTTTTCATAAATTCTTGAAAAATCAAAAGAAAAATTATATAGAGAGGATAGCTTGTTGTAGTAGTTACTAGGAGCATTGGTACGCAGCATGGACCTCTCAGTAAGATTGGCAAAACACATCTGAGACACTGAGCTAACATTTGGACTGTTCACAGGTCTTGACTCTGAATCTCCACCTGCCATGCTTTGAGTATTCAAGATAGCAATTGGTGTACATAATTACTGGAAATAACACTGAAATAGCTATGCCCAAAGTCTGTACTATTTGCATAAAAATTATACTTAGTATTTGAGATATTCTAATGTGAACATAAAAGTTTACATAATAATGGAAATTCCCATACACCAGTATTTATAGAAGATAAGTGCCATGTCTAAAAAGGTATTGTCTGACCTACCTGTTTACAAAGTTACTTTTTATCCGTTACTTTATTTAGAAAAATGCTGTCATCAATCTTGCCATCTCTCTATTTATAGTTCAATATGGCAAAATTTGGTAGCTATAAAAGCGAAACTGAGCCATGAAAACTGAGCTGTGAAAAACAATTTGGTGTAAAAAAAGTCAGACAACTAGATAGTTCTGAACGCAAGGAGAAAAACTGTCCCTGCACTCAGCCATGCAAGCCTTTTCTTTTAATTCTGTGCCTATGGTACAGACTTTAAAAGTAATAGTACAATTCTAGATTAACACATCATTTCATGATATGGAACATCAACTATCTTATGTTCTATCTTATGATAGCAATGTTTTGTTTTGAAACTGCTTCAAGCTTCAAGATCCTTTTGTATTCATTATATCTTGATGATGGTAGTTTCACGAAAAATTCTTAAATCTGGAGGAGACTTTATTTGACTGTCTGTTTTTCACAACATAAAGATAAAAGACGGGAGCAAATTGTGCGTGTCTCAGAAATGGAGAGAGAGAGAGAAACTAAAGGCATGCTTGCAAAACAAGGATTCTTTTTGCACTTCAGAGTCATCAGGGTAGCAAAAGAGAGGAAATAATAGAATGCTTTCATTTTTTTCAACTAGGCACATATCTTTCTTGTTTCATCCATTAACAATTACAGTTTTCATTAACAACAGATCAAATTATTTTTTGTTTTTATTTATTTACTCTTCTACTGTTAAACTCCAGAAGCATTAAATGCTAAAGTGTTTGTGGTCTGTGCAGTGTCAATTCTTGTTTAGTGGTGCTTACAGGGACAATTCTAACCCTATAGTCATATTGTAAAAGCAAAACTCATGTTTTTGCAGAACTTTCAGGAGAACAACATGCAGTTGATTCTTATGCCTTCTGTTGTCTCTATGAGCCTTTTCCCAAATCTAAATTGCATTGACAAAGGTCATAGGACTTATCAGGAGAAGGGTCACCTTTTTATTTAAAAAAGAAATCTCAGCAGTTAACAAGCTGGATTTCTGTCTTTTTCCTCTACCCAGTGTCCAGCTGATAGATCCGTTGAGCTTTAGGTATGTGATAACTTGTCAGAGTGTGTGTATAAGAGACAGTAGAGATACGAGACAAGGAGATACAGTCAAAACTGTGTCTTTTTTAAAATTCAGGCACAATTCAGTAGAAAGTGAGTTGGATTTTGTCACCAAAAACAGCAGCTGGATATCCAAAACCATAGATCTACATTCATGGTCTTTCCCAGCTCAGGTTCCAGAGAACTCTGAAATGTACTATATCCCCTTCCTAATATGAGAAGTTATGTATCTCCGTGGAGCAAATTGATTTATTTTCTGGGTGCTTGAATCTAATAAGCAATCTGCAGTGTCCAAAAGAGATCAGTGTCTACCATCAGGTGTTTGAAAACAGAATATTCTAGCTTTAAAGGCTTTTCTACTATCTGCAGTTATTACAACATAACAATCTATCATTTGCTTTGCTAGGAATGCAGTGAATGTCAGAATTTATTGAACATACAAGAATCTATTGTCAGAAGTCCTGTAATTGAATTTACTATATTTTTTTCTTCACAAAATTATAGTCCAGTTATCCATACATTCATGGCTCCTCACACTTACTGAAGGACTGAAATGACCCCTAGGTTGAGAAGGTGAATGTCAATTAAGAATTTTACTTTATATAAAGGTAGTTCATTAAATAGGAAAGGAATCTGACGTTCACCAAACACCTATGCGACCTCAGATGCTAATGCATTTGGTATTGAAGCAATCAGCACATATAACATTTAAAAAATAATAATAATATGGGATTTGACTTCTTCTAAGAATTTCATAATTCTCTCGTTTCTCAGATTCATATTACCATGTTGGTATTTGTTATTTCTCTTCTTCCAGTTGACATAATTGTATACTCAACTTTAGATTATTCACATTGCCCCTTTCTGCTCTACTCGAGCATTCTGGCTCTCTCTTTTCCCTAACTTGCCTCCCAAATGGAAGTGATTGATTCTTACAGAGATTTTTTAGCCTTTCCCTTTACTTTATTTGATTAACGCTTTCTCTGTATGTCTACACTGCCTCCTTTTAGTGTCCAGGGTTTCTAGGGTATTTATATTTTTACAGTTCTGGGGTTAGATGATCTTTTAAAGACTTCCTGGAGCTTTTTGGCTTCCTGACATTTTCCTGCTCCCATCCAGGCACCCATAAAATTGTTCAAGTGGTGACTTTTTGCAGTGTTTTGGCCTCAAAGTAGTCAAAGATAATAAGCTAGGCTCTGAAACTGTCTTTATAGATGTACTAAAAGTTCCTAAACATATGTCGATTTACATTATTATTATTATTTTTTACTCTGGCTTTTAGGATTCAAGGCCTTCTATACTTCTCTGAGGATTAGAAATCTGGTTTAAAAGAAAAACAATTACCTGTAAGCTAGTTGTCATGCATGACATGATTTTAGTACCTGGGACAGAAAAGCTCACTAAGCGCTGTAAGCCAGGCAATAAGAACAGCTGAACTGGCAACGTTGCTAAGTGGTAACCCTATCCTGTCCCATTTGCTGGCTAGCCTGTTCAGCATAAATCTGACCACTTATTTAAACACCATATGAAGGTTTTCACATTAGTTTCTGTACAAGACATAAGGATGAAAAAGTTGGACATATCTTCAAGCTTTCACAGAGCTCAGTGCTCCAGAAATCACATAAGTTATGAAATCAATATTTTATTTCAGACATTCAGATTTAGCATCTTCTCATTAATAATGCCAATAAAGTACATCTATTTTCCTGGAGTTCTTCTGCTAATTTCTTCGAGAACTTAACTTCAATAGTCACCCTGATATTTTATTTTTATATGATCCTGAGGCTCTATAATTTCCTTCCCAGTTTTGGTGGTTTTACAAGAGGAATTATAGTTGTTCATTCTAATTAGGTAAATATTTCTCATTCTACTTATAATCTTTTCTTGTTCTTGGATGGTTCTTCCCTTTTCAGCTTTCACTTGTCTAGTGTGTGAACAAAGAAACCCGATAAAAATTAGTTGCTGTGAAAGAATACCTTTTTCTGAAGGCATTTAAACACAGGGGTAGGGAATGTAGTATGAGCTTCATGTTGCTAGATGAGTATTGATTTTTCTGCTTAAGTGATACAAACTCTTTAAAGTCAGGCTAAAAAATATAATGCAGTTCTTCATGGTTTGCTATGTCATAGACCTTTAAAATAACACTAGCACTCTCTAATGAAGTTTATAAAAACATAACTTGCTGAAAATGCATTAAAAATATTTTTCTGGCTATTTCTGATGCATAACTTTTAGATACAAGAGTGGCATTTACTTTGGAGAAAGTACTGGTAATAAATGGGAGTGAATTCAGGACACCAATGTTTGAAGTGGTTTTATTTTTTTTTAAATGTAGTTTGCTAAAACTAAAACCATATTCATCCAAATGTAATTAGAGACGATGCTAATCAAATATAAACATTCACTACACCGGCTATAGTTAACAAAATTAATGATTTAAGACATTAGTTGCTAAACTAAACCACAGATGTAAACCTGCTTCAGTAGTCTTAAAAGGTGGAGGTGTGACTTAATTCAACAAAAAGTTGGCTGCCAGGCTGAAATATTTTTTTTCTTTTTATTTAGGAACTAATTTTGAGAAGCATTGCCTGGACTGGTCTGAACTTCAAGTAACAGTAAGTCAAATATACCACAGATTAGAAATGTTTGTCCAATAAACATGGATGTAGCTCTACTTCAGTGTTTTGAGTCTGTTCCTTCTCTTATGAAATACAGTAAAAGTTTGTCTTTTGGCTTTTATGATTTTGTCTAGATTGTGAAACTGTGTTTGAGTTTAGCTCAAGTTTAGTTAAAATTAGCTTGTCCTGCCTGAACTGTAATTTGACCTTTTTTTTAATGTAAAGTTGATGTAGGTTGACATATAAGTACGTCATATGCAAATACATCGTCTTTTGCAGAAACCTAGGAGCTTTCCTTGATGATACACTCTGTTGGCTTGCTGGCTGCCGTGTAGCTGTTAGCAAGCCATGGTGTGTTGAGCAGGGTTTTGTAGTTCAGGCTTGGCAGTTTACTGCAATATAACAACTGGTTAATGCTTTGCAAAAGTATAGTATGTACAGACAACTGTGTTTGTTTGGTGGCAAAAGATGAAAATGATCCATATTTTGTAGTCTGAATTTATGCAGAAATGTTATCCTGCAGTCGAATGTAGAAGAAACAAGGAGAAAAAAAAAAAAACAACTCAAATCACATTTACATTAAGAGCTAGTGGTGCCCAATCTAAAAGTGACAAGTTCCAGCGGACAAAAGTTCATAGGAAATAGAACTAATCAGTGATCTGAACATCAGGGGGTCTGTTTGGTAATTGTATACTGACACTGTAAGATTCGCACTTGGTTGCGTTTTAAATGCTCTTTGTGGACGTATCAATGACCATATAAAATGTACCACAGCAGTCACTCAGGCCTTGAAATGCACATTTCTTCACCAAACTGCTGTCAAATTTTTCAATTTGGATTCTATATCAACATCCCAATTACAGAGACTCTGAAAGCTACCTGCTCCAGGAAATGGCTTTTGGAAGCACTAACACCAGAAGAATGTGTTTGCAACAGGTTCAACAGGGTCTTGTATGGCACTGCTTAGTCACCTGGACGCCTTCTGGTTAATACTAAACGTGAGCTTCAGAGATGTGTAACTCAATGTCTTTAGCAGTTCCTAATTCATGGTGTGTAAAATTGTAAAAGTATTCCTAGAAAACAATACCAGTAATTTACTTGCAAAAGAGAATGCTGCCCTACTAGTTTTACATTTGTGGGTTGAGTTGAAGTAGCTCAAATGCTGGCACATTTTGCTCATTTTTCTGGAAATAAAAGTCCTTTTTTTTTTCTTTTTTATACTAAGGGATGAACAGATAATTATCTCCCTCCTTACTATCATATTAATACGAATGTTAAAATCCATGACGATCAGAATCTCAACAGTATATAATTTCCAAACAATCTGAAAGTGTGTGGCAGATTTGGGATAGCAGTGGTGACATAGTTCGAGAAGAGAAACTGCTCTCTCCTGTGCCAGGCAGAAATACAGATGCTCTATATGATAGTATTTGACAGAAATTGTCACTTTGCTAATCTTGATATCTGTACTGTGTAATACATGATTTTAATACAAAAGAAGTGTTTCTATTACCTTTATTTCCATAGTGTGGTCACAGACTTGTTTCCACAACATTGAATGAGGATTGAATTTATGGCATTCATCACCATAACCCTTTAAAATGGCAAATCATTATATGTTTAAAAAAAAAAGCTTGAAACATCATCAGTCATTCAAAAAGTATGTTCTAGTTTTGCTCAGCATTGTCATTTATGTATTCAAACACTTGTCTGTTTTAGAGTATAGTCTTGTGAGTCTGTAGCAGTGCTTTGGAAAGGAAAATCAATCAGATTAAGATTATAACAGTTAATTTCATTTGTCCTGACTTTATGATAATTTGCTCTTAAAGCGTACATCTGTACAGTCTCCTGATGTATTTGAAAAGAAGATGTTCAGCTTTCAAGTACTTAGGGATCTCAGTTTTTCGTGTGGTGCTTTCAATACAGTAAGTAGTTATTTTGAAAATCAGGAATGTCTTGATTAAGATTGCCCATGGAAATGGCTTTGTTTCCAGGAAGCTCTTTAGGAATGTGTAGCCACAGAGTTGGTTCAATAGTCACCTCTGTTATTAAATGGTGCAAAAGCATGTTCTTTGTTATATTTGGTTATTACTACTGAACTTAACCCTGCATGTATACGAATATAGGTAGTACCTTAACATAAAAATTTTACATAGATCTTATACTTTCTAGGAGAAAAGGTAACTCTTCCTTCTCACGCAGATCCAACAAATTTTTACCCATCAGTTTATTAGAGATGTGGCAGCTTCATCTTAGAAAATGAAAAAAAACAAAAACAACTAAAACCCACTTTTGCCTGTGATTAAAGGTAAGCCTGATTTTTGTTTACTTCTAGTTTAGTGATATTTCATGGTGAATATTGAGTGGACACAACAAATGATCAGTGCACAAATTATTGGCTGGTGGCATATAGCACTTTGAAAATGATTTATTAGCACTTTGACACATTAAAATCTTACATGAAAACATTAATGGATATTTAAGATGGTGACTTCTTTCTAAAAAGTATGTTCAAAGGGCATTTGTGATCTCCTAATATAATTATTTTGGGTTAGAGAGATTATTTTCATTGCAAAAGGTGTTGCCACGGAATGAGTTGTCATAATAATATGTTATAGATATGCATATACAAGCATGGTGTGTGTATATGTGCCTTATATTGTGTAGCCTTTCCTATAGTGGGTACATATATAACTGCTTTCTGCTAGTATGTTTATGAAGAAAAAAAGGTGTTCCCTTTTGTCTGGTATGCTTGCTGTTCAAGTTTTAGCTTTAGGCTAAGTTTAAACTCTAAAATAAAGAGACAAAAACCTGTAAGGAGAAAGGGGCCTGACTGTTTACCTGCTGGCCTTTTTGTTGTATTACAACTATACTCATTGTATGTGTGGAAGAAGCTTGTACAGCCCTGCAATTCCTTATTTATTTTTGCTATTATTTACCTAAATCTCAATGCAGAGTTAGCCTTCCTTCCCTTTTCTCAGTTGGTTTGATGTATCAATGCCTCTAAAGGAATTTCTGTATGTTCTGCATTGTAACTGTATATAGTGACAAATGGCAGCTGCAGCAATTTGGCTTAGCTAGAGTTGCATCATTCCTTATTCTGAAAGCCAAGAGCGCAACACAACAACCCACATGCTAACCCTCTATTCCATGTTTTTTTCCTAATACAGCGAGGATTTCATGTGGGATGTTCTGCAATGACAACTTCTAAGTAATAAACACTTTGTATTACAAGTAGAGAATCAATAGTGTGAAAATATATGAACTAATAAGGAAAAAAGAACAGTAACCTATATTAGTAACACAACCGGGGAGTGTTAGTTTAGCTGCAGTAATGGATACTGCACTATAGTTATTATTTAAAGATTGGGATGAATTTATTTCCTGACTGAGCGATTAGCTGAACTGTATAGAGATTTAGGTGGTTGTTTTTTCAGCCATCTTCCACGGCATCTTGGTGCTGTGAAGAAGTCTGCAGGTTAAAATTCAAGTTACTTTTGCTTTGTGGTTGGTAGATGACCAGTAAGAGCATTTGTCCATAAGGGTCTTGTTTCTGTTGAAACAGAGCTTTAAGTGGACAGGGAAAAGCTGCTGAATGACTTGGGAATGGTGCTCCTAATGGCTGGTTCAGCAAGGACGAGAAAAATAGTTGGCTTTTGTATAGTGACATGACAGTAGAGTTCTTGTAGTCAATTGTTCTCCAGCTGTCAAAGACTGGGTGGCAGATAGTAAAACGCTACAGCAAGAAATGCTTCAGGAAAGGATCACAGATTGTCCTGCACATTTTACTGGATAATCTAATTAAAACACACCTCTTGCATCTTGCTTATCTTGCATGTGTTCAGAATATATAAAAGGTAGACTGATGGTATGCAAAAGAATAGAGGGTAGAATATTTCCTTGACCTTGGACACAAACGCAAGTTATTACAGGAAAACTCAGTGTCCACAAGGTAATGAAGAATATTTTCACTTTTGCATTGTCATCATAGAACTTGTGTGTGAAAATTTTGATGAACCAGTTGTGCTTTTTATCTCTAGTATTTTAAGTTCACCTACAACTTAGGATTCTTTTCAGAATAATATGAAAAAATATATTTCAGAAAAATAATTAATGTTTACATTAAACAACTTTAGGTCAATGCAACTTTTAAATAGTCACTTCACAACAAAAGAACTTACCAACAGTGTATAGAAACAGGTTATGCTGCCAGCAAAAATCCTGAAAGACGAGCTTCGAAAACTGTTATGCATTTCTTATTGTGATACGTACAGGTGGTTTATGTTTTTTTTTTTTTTTTTTTTCTTTTCAGAATTAGAGGCATGGAGGTTAAATTATGGTAAAAATAAGCTTCTTAAGTTAAAAATTAGTAATGAATAAAAAGGGAAGATGATTTGCAGAGTAATGAAACTTTTATCTACAGTCATACATAGTATTATTCAATATACTGTTTTCTTTAAAGTGTTTCATTTCCCACTGCTTCCAGTTTAATTACCTCCAACTGTCTTTATTGATTATGGATTGGTTATATGCACAAATATGAGGGCAGATATAAATCTAATTATACTTCAGAGAAAGTTTCCGATTTGCCCAAAGGCTTATTTTAACTACATGCTAATGATATAGCTACAGTTGTGAGACTGGAGGTTATAATGGATGAGGTTTTTTTGTTCTTTTAAATGAAACATTAAACGGTGATGAAAAGCTTTGAGTCACTTTTCCTTAACTTTCATTCCCGGTGGCTACACTTTTGATAATATTGGCGTGCAAATACAGGCATGCTAATGTGTGCACAGAAATGAACGCAGACCTCAGGCTGAAATCATGATGAAAAATCAGAAAATTCAAGTTTGTATTCAGAGATAATAAAGGACCTCTGCTTATGGCTACAACCTGGATAATTTTCTCTCCTGAAGTTACAATGAAAGTGTGCATAAGAAAAAGCAAAATGTACTAGTAATTGATAATTTTCAGCCTAAACCCATATTGTTAATCATTTCTGAGAGGGGGAAGAAAAGAATCTATTTTTTATATATTAGAGTTTTACAGCAATTTTCTCACTTCTAATATATGAATTATTAACAAAGATACTCAGTCTAATATGGAAGTTGCCCAGGAACTCATGCCTTTTATTTAATCTTGGGGGCAAGCTCCAAAAGATGTGTTTCATGCTTTTTATAATGTTGAGTAATGTACTGTAACTTCAGAGGTAAAAGCAATTGATTTCCTGCTTAACTGTCCAATTAAAACTTTCCTGATTCTCATGAGTGGGAGCAGGGTAATTATTTCTAGATCAAAAAATTGTGTTTTTTCCTCAAAGATACCTAACGGCAGATAGGCCATTTTTTAAAAAAGCACATTGCATTCAAAAGAAATCTACTATAGTTTCCTATTATGCAAAAAATGTCAGTTTTTAGAATAAAGAAACTGTTCAGCTTGGAATGTAATGCACATGAGCTATATGAAAACAGTTTCTGCATGTGTTATAGAAGTATGAAAACACTGACCTATATCAATAAGAAAAATGGTAAGAAATAACTTCTTTTTGGGAAAAAAAAAAAAAAAAAAAGGAATCTTTGCCTAAAAGAATAACTGTGAACATTTACCCTCTTACAGAAACCACGTCCTCTTCTGAAATACAAAAGTAATGAATTGTATATATGAAGAGGACTTTGCATTTTAATTTTTTGGGTGCACTGCACCAAATTTTTAGAACAGGAAAAAATGGCTTTAGTGTTGGTGATCAAATTCTAAATACTCCTCATATGGCATTCTTGCATGTGGTCTGCCTTGGTTGGCTTTTGGGAAAGTTCCAAAATTTTGAGATTTGATAAGCAGGCATAGAAAATGATGTGACATATTCAATAGGATGATTTTAAGTCTGAATTCTGAAATGCACAAATTAAAAAAATAAATAGGGAGCATAATCGCTGTCATTTTAGCCTGCTGAAACCTCCTAATACTTTTGAAGCCACAGATGGCCTACTAGATGGAGAAGTAAAGGTTCTGTAATATAAAATCAGTGTACTACATTAAGAACATATTACTCACAATTTCTTGTTCTTAATCCCAAAAGGAAACCTTAAGGGATATGTCACGATTTTTGCAGTTATCTGTGGTTACTAATTAATAGCCACCATCTCTGAAAGTATCTAAAGCTTCCAAAATTTGTTATGATTTTTTTCTGTTTCTGCAATTATAAAATGCTCTCTGGTATATGACCTATGCAACTCTGTTAGTGTGTGGAGTACTTCTGTAAATATTCCTGATGCTAAGTAGTCATATAGAGCTATGGGACCTATTGGTCATGTGAAGTGATAGTCTGTTAAATGTACTGACCTCAGATAAGCTCCACCTATTGACAACAGTGATTGATATGGGATAACATCACATGGGCAGATTTGTGACAGTAAACTCCAAAATACCACAGTGTTTAGAGACTGTGATTGGCAACCAGTCATTTAAAACACTTAAAATATAATTTGATACATGTTATAGATGACTTACTTTGAGACGTTTGAGTGTCTATAAATTTCTTTATCAAGGCATCAGTAGTTTGTGTGTAAAGACTAAGAGCGTATCTTAGGGACTGTAGGTCTGGGCTCTTTTCCAGGAAGTTCTTTTTCAGCCCGCTTCCTCCAGCATGGAAGTATTGCTAAAAAGATAATCAAATGTGGTCACTGAGAACAGCAAAATATCTAACAGAAGCCCCAGTTACTGACAGATAATTTTAAATAAAATTCTTACACAAACTTTTTAAAAAATAACCTTGACAGTGTGGTTAGATTTGTGATTGTATCTGTTGAGATAACTGTCATCAGCTCTCCTACAGAGCATCTTTCCAAAGGTGAAAATTTAAGATTTATGAGGGTAAAAATTATATTAAATTTTAATTTTGATCTTCATGATCTCAAGTATTTTGATCTAAAAATGTATGTATATACAAATACACACACACATATTATATATATGCAAGGTTCTTTTAGGTCATGGGGATTGCTCTGTCTAAAAAAATGTCTAAAACCAAGGCATGGTTTATAGTACAAGTAAAGAAAATATTCTTTCTGAAGGAAGGTTGCCGTTAGAATTTTAAAAGAGAGGATCCTAGAACATGAAGTTTTGGATTATCATTGCCTTGTAACTGTCTGTACCTGAAATTGTTTCTGCTTTGGGAAATGATTATAAATTCCATGGTAATTTTCATGGTGGTTATCTTGTTTAATCTCAATTTTGACCACATTTCTGTGTTGAGGGTGACTGTATATTACAGGGAGAAATGTACCTATAGGAGGAAAACAAAGGATTTTATGTAATCAGGCTGAAGCTGTCTGAGTTTGTCAGTGCTGAACAGGACTGGAGCCTGATTCCTAGTTCTCAGTGATGATCCATGGGAATCTTATGGTTTTCTTCTAAATAATAATAACAAAAATGTGATGTAAGGGCTATACAACATTTGTTCTGCTGATAAACAACATACATTCTACTGAAAAGTTTTATGTTGTTTTAATCACATGTAAGCAGTGTCAGTTTAAGAGGTTCTGAGTAAATCACCTTTATTTTTTCATCATTGCATACTTATGTGAAATTTATATCTTTCCAAGTGCGTTATTTCATATTGTACTTTCCAAGGACATCTCTATTTTCTGAATGGTTAAAAAGTGTACTCATGCTTTCATGGAGGATTTTAATCAACTTACAAGCAGGTGTTAAAATCTGTTAATGATATTTCCTGTTATTGTGGCAATTACTGAGATATATTTTAGTTGTCTCCCAATAAAATCTTATCTACAGCAGCAGCTGGAAAGGACTAAAAGCTCCACGAAAGCTGACAAACATTTAAAAAAAAAATCAAGGAAACCTAACTATAATCTCGTGTCTTTTTTTTTTTGCTGTTGCCTATAAATGTTAAGTTTTGCATGTAAACAAAAATAACGTGACTGTATCATTATTGTATCTCAATTTGAGATAACTGAGGCCAGAACACGATTTTCCCTTAGAATAAAATCTATTTGCTAAGGTTCTTTTTATAACATACAAAGAAGGATAATATGGATAAGATGAAAGATCATTCCTTCATTTTACACTCTCCCAAGCATTGATACAAAAATCATAAATTATTTTTAACTTGCTCATTGAATTAATTTTTGGTACTAAAAATTTGACTAATAAGCAAAACCAGAAAAGAATGCAAGCACAGACATGTTCCTCCCTTCTAATCCCTTCTGTACAGTAAGTTATTTTCAACAGACACCATACGTCATTTTTACCATTCTTGTATTATTATTTAGGCAGACTTCTTTGACTTTCAAGCTATACAAACTTACTTAACATTACCCAGAAAGTGTATGTTTTAATCATTAAACTTACAAACTGGATTCCTAAAGCAACATGGTAGTCTTTTTTTCTTGAGTTAATTCTCAAAGCTTGTATTTTGTTCTCTTTGTAATAGCGTAAGACCAATTTCTGCATGATTATGGCTATTTGTTTACTATTTTGGAAAAAAAAGATTTTGCCATATCACGTAACATAGTACAGGGAGCATGTTATAATGCCAAGACTTACAATTCGAAAATATTTTCTCCAGAGTGCATTGTTTCGCTCAGTTTATGAACATAGCTCACAGAGGAATACTGAATAGTGAATTTTCCTTGTTTCTAATCTTTCTCCTCTAAATCTAGGCTTTAGTTTAGTAAAATGATTAATATCTATAACTCCTGATTACTCTTAAGAGTTTAAGTGCTGGAAATCCATCAAGGTTAGAATCCTTTGATCGAAAACAGTTAGATTCACATGTTAAACTAAAGAGTCTACAGGGTTTAGTTTGGGAGAACACAATTGTCCTTCACAATTTTGTTCTGTTTCTGGTTCCACAATAGCAGTAATTCCCAAATGTTATGGGTAAGAAGTTAAACCAAATACAAAAGATGGCAACTGGGAGCCCTGTTTGATAATTCTTTCTTGTTTTTTGAGATGCTATTTTGTTGCACTAGACCTCATCATGAATGTTGTCGTCTTTGCATCTTCAATTTAATACTGAAGTAGCTGCCTCCTTTCCTTACTTATGTGACAATCAATCCAATTATTTAGGGAAAACAGTAAATCAGATGGTGAATTCTAAACTATGAAAAGTTGACAAAT
Organism: Cygnus atratus; assembly: GCF_013377495.2. Taxonomy (NCBI): domain Eukaryota; kingdom Metazoa; phylum Chordata; class Aves; order Anseriformes; family Anatidae; genus Cygnus; species Cygnus atratus. The sequence continues at coordinate 2,981,118 of NC_066372.1, read as the reverse complement.
TCAACTGAACACTGAAGTTAAAATAATGCCCAGTAATTCATGGTAGAAAAGGCCTTGTTTTCCGGTGTGCTATAAACAATGTCATATATATTTGCAGGAGAGTGCAGCTAGGAACAACTGGAGTTTTCAGGCTCTGCTCCTTCCTTGTGGGAGAGAGGCTAAATAAGGGTTTGGCCTGACTATTTCAGCTGCACTAACTCTAAACTGTAAAGGAACACAAGAATCAGATTTTGGCCACCCATTACTTTAATGCTGTACACGTTCTGTCTGCAAGTGGTTGAACAATTTTTCTAGTTTATGCTATTATTATTGCTTTCAAGTCACTACAAAGCTAGGATCAAATGTTTCCTGTCATATTCAAGGGATCTTTATGATTCTAAGGGACCACTCTATATAAGAATCTGCTGTTTTATGTAATTATATACTTGGTCATTCCAACACAGAACAGAAAAAAATGTAAAGCCATACCTTAATAGTAGCTAGTGCTACTTCCATTATTGCACACTGCCTCAGGCTCAGACTTCTAGCATCCTCTCGAATCACGTGGTCCTGCAAGGCAAGTTAAGAAGGCAGTCGATTATGAAAGAGTCAGTGCTGAGGCCTGTCTATTCTTGGAAGAGTTTGCTCCCCAAACTCCTGTGTTTAATAGGGATTAATTTAATCTCAGAATTCTTACATATTATAACCTAAAGCAATTGTGTTGTTTCTTGAAAATAGGTTGTGGGGAAAAAGAACCAACATTTAATACTCAGCATCTGCATCACTATTTCTTTCTTTTACAGACAAATTTTATGTTCAAATAATTATATTGGATGATACTAAAATAATTTGTTTTATTAATGAACCTTAAAGTTTAACGGATGTTTGTTAATGCAGCATGTTTAAAAAAAAAATTCACATTTTAACATGAGTTAGTCATAAACTGACTATATACCTGTGAACTTTGTCTACTATAAGCATCCTGTTACTGACTTAAGCAACATTTTAATGCTGCTAGCAAGCTGAGTATTTATAGAAGCACAGATTTGTCTATTTCTGCTCAATTCTGAAATGATATTGTCAAAACTGATTGCCAAACAACTGACATTAGTATCAAATGTCTTAGCTCTCCGTGAAGTTATATTATGGATTTCAGTAATGCAGTGATGATGAGTACACTGCAGAGGTTTCAGTAACTATTTTCAGTAATACACAGAACAAATTTACCAGTACTCCCATCCCAGCATTTTTTCAGAACTGGTTCCAGAACAGCACACAAATATCTCATAATTTATTTTTTTATGATATTTAATGCTTATAGGACTAGTTGTGCAACACGGGAATGATAACTTCTTGACCCAGCTATTGATCACTTTATCATATAAGCATACTTTTATTTTTTGTTTGGATGAGACCATAAAATCATTACTCACCTGTGAATAGCTACTGCCACATTCAAGCTTATTATAGTAAATAAGAACAAGTATGAGTCATGAAATCCGGCCTCACAGTCACTGATATTTCATCTGTTTTTTTTTGTCAGAGCAAGCCATTCACAGATTCTTTAGACTACATCATTAGACTACATTACCTTGAGTTTTGACAGTTGTCCAAGATCTTTGGCTGCACTGAATATCATTTGAGGCCCCTGTAATCAAATTGAAAATTCAGGAAACAGACTCAATACAGTGTAGTCAACATGATCTTAGTTCCTGCTAAGACATTAGCCAAAATCACTGTTCTGCAAAGCTAAGTGAACGTTTAAATTACACAAGATACATATTTTAATTCACTTGATAAGGTGAAGTAGCTGAATGCCTGAAGCATGATTCCTTCCAGTTTCCTATATGTGATATTGCCTATTCTGATGGTAGTGGTTTCTTGTGCTTCTAATTTTATGTCTAATATTTTTAAGCTAAGGCTTGGATTGTTGTTGTACAATAAGTCAAAGAGATACTTGTCCATTATCAAGGCTCTCAGGTGGTATGCTAATCTAAATAATCACAGTGGGAAGTGAACAGCCCTGAAGAACCTGCAAAAGCTTAACTCAGTGTCTATGGTGAAATCATCAGTTGTGTTAACACTCAGGATAATGGTCTAGTGTTAAGCCAAAGCTATTTTTTTTAAAGGTACTGAAGTGTTGTGAATTTAAACCCATATTTTATGGTCACCAAGTCCTCTATAATCATTCTTGACAACCAGTTAAAAAGAGCAGAAAAAAATAAATAAATCCCTTACCTCTGAACCATACTGTTCTATGATTCAAAGCGTAACAACTGATCCTGCATAAAGCAAATAAATGTTCCTAACTCCTGATGGGAAATGCAGTTGCCATATGTAAGCACTACTTATGCATTGGCAGATAAATTTTGCACCAAAATGCTGAAAAAGCAAATGAAAAACCTTACACATATAAAATTGACACAACTACTAAAAGAGAGCCTGTTTCTATTTATGCATAGTAAACAACAGCAATATAATAAATATGAATAAATTCAGTGAATGGAGTCCTTGCTATGGTGATGAGATTAGCTCTACTCTAGAATTACTAAAAGCTCATATTATTTCATTACTACCTTAGCACCATTTCAACGTGTTCTATTTCCCCTTTTCCCTCCAGCAACTTCCTTCGATACATCTTTAATATGTTATATGCCTTTAACTTATGAATCCTTACAAATATGTTTTTAACAGCTTTATTGATAACATAGGATGTATACAGTAAAGTTCCCAAAGGCATGCTACGGCAACATAATGATTAGCTTGTCATAAAGATGGTGAATTCATTCTATGCAGGATTGGAAATGAGAAGAATTAACATTTACATTATCCCAGACCAGAAAAGAAGGGGGTGGGGGAGAGGGGGGTGGTGCTCCAGGCCATTTTTTTCCACCCTTCTATCCTTATATAGAAACAGATTTTAGCAGTCCCCTCAGCACTGTCCCCACTCTAGGTTCGTGTCAAGCCATCACCCACAGCAGTCTTGGGTGTAGCAGCACTACTTTCCTTGTTAACATATAGTCTCTTTCCCTCTTGTCTGTAAATACAGTCCTCCCCAAAGAGAACCTCCTATCAAGTCTGCTGTTAAAAAAAAAAAAAAAATTTTTTAAATTGTAGTGCTAAAAATTGGTTTCAGTTTCCTGCTCTTAAGTGCAGGCAGGGCTGGAGAATGGGATGGAAGGTTCCTCGCTTTTTGGGAGCTGTGATAATGTCAGTGATTGAATTCCTAGGAGGGGCCAGGAACACTCTTGTTACTTTGCATTACAAAAAATCACAAGAAATCACACTTAGAAGCCCTTACACAAAAGCATGGTGCGGAGTCAGTGATTCTGCTTCTTTTATCCTACACTCATAAAAAAAACATCCATCAAAACTGCTCCAGGGTGGGGCAGGCAGTATCACGAAGTAGGCTCTTCCTCACTAGCTACTGAAAAGCAACCTAAATCCTTTCAAACACTGGAGCACAATACACTGCATACTTCAATGCATTATTCCGACTGAGCTACAGAAAAGGTTAGTATCAGAACCCTTAATCAGACACCTGCTTAAGCACGATATTTATTAGAATCCTTTATAATATGTGTGACCTGCAGCTGTTACACTTACGGTTTGGTCGGTCAGTGGTGGAAGCACAATTTGTTTTTCTATTTTGTTCAAGACTAACTTCCAAAGCTCTTTTAAAACCCGTTTCAGCACTGTCTTCTCACAGATTTTTGCAGAGAGGCTTAAACTGGAATAAAACCAAACACAAATAGGTCTCCAAAAATAGCATTAGGACTTCAGAGGTACTCTGTCAGTATATATTCAGATTAATGGACATAGTGGTTTAGCTTTCTCTACCAATACTGATTTCTCAATAGATTAGTTATTACACGTATTTCTTTTTTTAGCAGATTAGTAAAAACATGTAAAACCCCACTATTTCTTTTATTGCTTAATATAGTCCTAACATGTATTTACTGAAAATGCTAAATATTAATAAATATAATAAAATGTTAATATATGTTTATAATTCTATTATAAATAGATATAAATATAAATTATAAATATATGTTTATAATTCTATTATCTATAGTTAATTTGTGTAAGAAAGGTGATAGTCCCTAACAGTGTCTTTTTTTTTTTAATTTCACATCTTTATTTTCTGCCCATGGATTAGGCGTCTGTTAAAATTTCATTTAACATTCCAATTGTAAGGAACATTTTCTATTCAGAAAGTAATTTAAAACCATATTTTTTTGTTTCCAGTATGGCATTATTGTATTAAATCTCAAAGAAGTTATGAAGGTGGCTTAAACAATGGTAATTTGGAATTGAACCTGACAGGCAAAAGACAGCATGTGCATTTTTAAAATATGACCTTAGGATAGCACATGTAAGTGTATAAGTATTTTTGGCTTTTCCTAAAAAACTTGTGCTTAACGATAATTACAATTGAAATCCACACATAATCCTCTAGTAAATTATCACACAGGACTAGGTAGATAGCTAGCAATAAAAGGCTGACATAGATACAGCAGCCAAAAATTTTTTGCCAGTTTAGGAAGATGGGTGCTGCACTCGACAGTATTACACAGTCAGCTCTTATCATAAGTACTTTAAATAAGTGCTTGCCCATTGCCAGCTGGCACTGAAATTCTTGTAACTGCCAAAGCCCTCAAAAAATGAAGCCTAGAAAAATTTAACTGCAAAAGACAAAGCAAAATCCCTTACAGTTCCCTCCCCCGCCCCTTATGCTCCACGTTTCCTTTAGACTTTGGCTATGCATATATATAGTTGGGAGCTATGTTTCTAGTCATGTTTCTAAGACAGCAGTTTTAGACACATCAGCCCCATGTTTAGAAACACTAAGCAAGCGTATGGAGGAATGACCTGGAGAGTGAAAAGTCAATTATAAATGTATCCTTTAAATCAATTTTTGACTTGGGTATTACTAGTCAGCCCAGAGAACTATTTTGGACCTCCAATCACTGACTTCTGCATAGTGTCTTAACTGATCATAGATGCACGGCAGTTTTTCAAAAGCATAAAAACAAACTTTCATTGTGTTTTTGACGTCATGGAAGTGCATGTAAATAAGCAGGGTGTCACTGGGTGCCAGCCTAGACCAAATGCCAAACAGTTTCAGCAAACGGAATTACTATATTTTGTTCAGTACACTTTTCTTTACACAACAGCTCCTGGTGCATAGGCCTTACACTAGCTCCTTATACCTCAAAACATGACAAAAAAAAGACACTAGAAAGGCAAATATGCTGCCTATACAAATATTGCTTAGTATAAATAAACATGGTATGTATAATATTCTGAACGCCTAAGACTACTACAAATATTAAAAAATACTGCAAAATGTTTCTAGTCTGGGTAAGACCAAGTCCACATCCTTGACTGTAGCATCAAATTCCTAACGTGCCACACTCATTAATCTGCCATACTTACGTTTTATCCAGGAAATCCATGAGCGGCCGAAGCACAATCTCTGCATCAATGGCTGCACTGTTCTTATTGGCCACTGTGTTCCCATTTCCTCTCATTTGATTGAGTTCAGAGCTCATTTGTCTTACACAATCTTCAATAATAAATTGGAAACTGTAGGATAGAGGGAAAAAAAAGAATGAAAGAATTATGGGGTAGAAGACAGTATTCATCATTCTGCATGAGATTTGTCAACAAGAACTGAATTTCCTCTGCAGTGTTGGAAAGTTTGCAAATGCAAGATGCTGCAGTGCTACAGACCGAAAATATCCCCTCCTATGCATTATAACTCATAAAATTAATATGTTTACTGTTTTGATTTTTTTTCTTCTTTTTCTTGTTTCAGTTCTGTCATTATGCTTTTCATACATCTGTGGTAATGCCAGTTATTTTCTGAAAGCAGTAGATGTACAAAATTTGTAAAGCCACAATTTAGGATATGACTGACTACAAGCTAGCAACAGCTCAAGATTTTATTTTTGCTGTGAAGGCACAACTGGAAGAGAGGACCAGAGATTATTTTTTTTTCTTTGTGGTTAATAAAAGAAACAAGCTTTGATGTTCTCCTTGAGGACAAATAGAAAACGTCTACTGATTTTGCCTTGTTAGGTTCAACTCGTATTTTTCCTGGGTTTCACACAGAGTTAATGCTATTAGAAGCTTTGCCTATTTCTTTGCAACTAGTTGGAAGGGCTAACACATTCGGACTGTTTAAAATAATCTTTCACCAAAAAAACCCACCACATTTAGAAGTTGTTACAGATACTTCCTCCTTGAAGGAATCTTTTCACCTCAAGGGGTATGTGAACAAGCTCTTGCTCCTCAAGTTGTGTCTTGTCAGCTTATGTCCAAATTGTTCAGTTTCCTAATTGATCTGGTAGACAAATGTGTGTGACAGTCTTCTGATATCATTGATGCAGTACAATTGTCAATAAGTACATCTAAATGATACAGAATGGCAGTTACTCAGCATCAACAGTTTAGAGTCAGAATAAGGTTTCTGTATACATAGTAACTTGGTTTATGAATTGATTTACGATGAATGAAATTGTTTTTGTATTAGTTTATGAACAGAAATGCAAAACACAGGCCATAAATATACCAGGCCTTCTAATGTGAAAACATAAATAGCAAAAATTAATGCAATGAAAGTGAAAGAGAATTCACTATAAGACAAAAAACAATCAATCAAACAAAAAAACACATTTTAATTATGCATTGAGTTCCAGCTACATTGCTCATCAAAAAAATGAAATGCAAATCTCCATGTGAAAACACTGGAAAATCAGAAGCTTTTCAGTTGACATGGACTTACTTACTTACACACTCTAGAGCCTTGGGTAAAATGACCATAAAGCTGTTATTGAAGCTGCTCATGTAAACACAGTCCCTCCAATAAAAGCAAAAATAATTAACTGGCATTTTTTAGTGGCATTAGCCGTCTTTCTAACATTGTTAACCTCACAAACTCTGGCAGTTATCTGACTCACAAGTAGTCTGTTTTAGTTATCTGAAGCGTATTCTAGAGTGAAATAATACTGAGTATTCTCTTCCAGAAATCTAACTGTCTCATTCAAAAAAGAAACCCTGGAATGAGATAACCATTCATGCCCTGTCAACAGAGAAAGCAGGGTCTGGTAACAAAGAGGAAAATAAGAAACAAAGCACACGCAGGAAAAGTGAACACAGTCCACCCAGATGGTTCACTGCTGGATTAAATAAGCCACTACAGCCTTTGCTTAATGAGTACCACTACAGCACTAATCCCCCTTTCTTAGATTCCTTTCTAATTTGAAGCAAAAATAGCTTGCAGCTTCTCATAGCACAGATTTGCTGCTGGCCCATTGAGTCTGAGTACTTAGTCAAGACTTCAGAGTGCACTCTGATTAATGAAAAATTTTGAGAGTAAGGCTTAATTCAAAATTCTTGCAGACCCATAGGTAAGCAAATGACCCAAGAAGATCAATCATAGTGACATTTCAAGCAGGCTTAACTCAGGCAGACATCCTTGGTTGAAGCATGACACTCAGAAATAAGTTGTCAGTCTCTGGGAGTAACATATACATGGTCAGAGAGAGGTTTAACAAAGCATCAGGCAAGAAAAAAACAGCTATTTTTGTTTTCCAGAAAGCATGACAAAAGTCAGCAGCCTCATTTCTGTGACACATTAGTGTCTACAGACCATTTTCACTTTTCTTTGCAGCAAAGTTACTGCTCTGTTTCAGTGTTTAAACACCGATGCACACCATAATATCAGGGCAGAAGCAAACTGTGCTGCAGGACATCCAAACAACCACTGAGACTTAGGCAATAAGTTAGATTTATGAGCAGGACTATTTCTCTAAGATTTGCAATAAAATAAGTTGGTTACCTTGTGGCATATGTTACACTGAGTTCATCCAGTACATTACTAAGTTTCACTTGGAGTTCTTTTAGAACAACACTAGCTTCAGGATCCAACTGCAAAGAGATAAGTAATGTTATATTTTTCTTATATGCTTTTTTTTTTTTGTTAAATTAACAAATTTGGAATTATATGCAATGATACACTGCAATATGGGAAATCAAATATGGAAACACCTGTTACAACACAGGATTGCTTAGTAAGCCTAAAATTCCAATTACCAATCAAAGGAAAATGTTTGACTGTAATAATGAGGAATTATGTTGTTGGAAATCAAAACTGTGCCACGGAGCAGTGGCTTTCTGTGGGACAGTGAAAATTTTGTTAGCAGACACAAGAATAGAATGAATTACTATTTTCAGGCCAATGGTATTCACAAAGCATACCAAAAGAAGGAGGCATGAGGCGTTAGTGCTTATGTTAACAATACTGTCTATGGATCTCCCTCCCTCCCTCCCTCCCTTCCTTCCTTCCTCCCTTCCTCCCTTCCTTCCTTCCTTCTGGTGCATTTTACCACTGCCTATATTTATATATTTATTTAGTGTTTTCCTTGGAAGATGTTTCCATTTTCCCATTAATGCATCATGAAAATAGAACAGCCCACTCTGGAAAAGATGGTTTGAAGACTATCCATGCTGCTTCTACTGATAAAGTATGAGGGAAATGAATCTACTGAATTTCAGTATTTCTATTTCTAAAAGCCATTAAGACATACATAATTCAAGCACAGTGCAAAACATTCAGATGTACAGGGAGAACAGCTCCTGTATCTTTCATACAAGTTTTCTAAACATAGGAAAAGAGGAAATGCAGGGGAGAAAAGTAATTTTACATTTACAGGGATGGGGAATCCATGCACAGATATTTAATCAAAAAGGTACTCTTTTGGTATTGGCCAGCAGCTTGCTTTATTTGCTATATTTGCTATGTACACTTTTTCAACTAAAAAAAAAAAAAGACTTTTTTCTTTCTCCTTAAGCTGTAACATTCAGGAAAAATAGTTACAGCCCGTTGTAGGATATGATTGATGATCATCAGGACCAACAGCAGAATACAAATTAATAGCTGATGTTCCAGGTTTTTCAGCTACCTGCACTGTACTGTTAGGGAGTGATTTTCAGTGATAATCCTCAAATTCTGGGCTCAGTTCTGCAATAATGTCAGATAAAGATCTTCAGCCAATTTCAACGGAAATTTTGCATTTGGAATACATAATCAGGTCATGTTCATATCTTTTGACTGTATGAGTGGGGTTTAGTGCTTATTCTTCATCTGATGCTTCAGAGAGTATTTCAGAGTACTATGGTGCAGTAGGTCAACTCTTTTAATCATGCTTTAGAGAAAGGAGTAAGCTGTGTCACAGCACATTGGATGTCTTACATAGGACTACACAGGAATTCTAATGCAAAATACAGGAAAATCTAAATAACCCCTGAAACACCCCCAAAGATCTACTGTGTTAAGTCTTACACCATCCTTTCTCTCCTTAAAGATTATGTGTGGTTTAAAACCATAGAAAATCTGACATGTTCATTACAGTTTGTCAAAAATATGAAATAGGTGAAGAGGGTAATCGCCATATGTCCTTTAGAATATAGTGATGTGTAGCACTTTTCTAATCCGAGAAGCTGCTATTTTAACACTGTGAATACTTTGTTTTTATTTATTTT